>NW_027491651.1:600000-1068596 GCF_021521415.1 Bidens hawaiensis
ATATGATTAAATGTGTTATCACTGCTTGTAACTGTCAATGATTGAGTATGAATGTGTCATCAAAGTGGAGTTGATGCTGTATTTATAGTGCTAGGGTTACCACCGGTTGGGCTCAACCTCGTTGGCTTCCTCCAATCGCACTGCGCCACGTGTCCTCTGGGACACCTGGCGCTTTCTCGTTGGTTGTAATCACGTGGTAACACATGTGTCATGCTGAGTTGTCGACCTTTCATTTGGCAGCTATCAACATCAGCATATTCTTTCTCCTTAAAAAGATGCCTTCTGGAAGGTTGTCTGACGTGCACAATCAAGGTTGCCCTAATCCTGATTTGGATAAGGACGAGGTTGATTATGCGCACGTGTGATATGCGCCCATCCTGAGGATGCGCGAGGTCTTCTCTTTATTCTCACGCGCAGATATTTCATGCGCAGATGTGATATGCACGAGCATGTGATATGCGCCGCGCGCTGATGCGCTGCGCGCATATGTGATGCGCGAGCATGTGTGTCTGGGCAGATGTGCTATGCACGAGCATGTGATATGCGCCGCGCGCTGATGCGCTGCGCGCGTATGTGATGCGCGAGCATATGTGTGCCTGGGCATATGATGCCTGAGCATGTTTTGTATGCGCCATGCGCATAGGTTTTAGCTTTGTGCCTTCATAATGTCTTTATCTTGTGGGTTGACCCGCCTTGCTCGGTGTTGAGACGGGTACATACCTCTTCAGTAGTCACATGGACTGAGATCCATGGTCTGTCAAATGACAAAACTGCCCCTGAGAGTTCACATTTATTCGCATAGGAAGAAATAACATCACATGTTGTAGCAATTCGGTTTCCATCACGTGAGAAGATTCACATGCCCCTTGCAACAATTCAGATTTCTATCAAATGTGCAACAATTCGGCTTCCGCCATTTGCATAGTTTGGACCTGTGTGGTGAATCGTTTCGTTTATGTTGTTATATTTGACCGGTCTCACTTTATATTGCTATATTTTGGCCCGTTTCATTTTATATTGTTATGTTTTGACCCGTTTCAATTTATATTGCTATGTTTTGACCTGTATAAGTTATATTGCCATTAACATATCAAAACTACCGTAAGAAAAGATCTAAAAACTACAAAAACAAGTTTAATTGTATATTTATTATGGCCAAATATGATTTTAGTCATCCAAGCTATGACACAAAATAAATCATATTCGTAATTTAAATAGTGACTATCACAATTTTCACTTTCGTTATTGAGAGGAACCCCAGTCACATGATCATAGATTTCACTTTCATTTCATCAAAAAAACAGTTCATCCTATATAACTAGCCGCTATACCCATAATAAACAAAATATGTATTAAATAAAATTTATATTTGTATGGTTAATGTAAACAACTTATGTAAACCTGTAACGTCCTAAATATTTTAGTATTATAATAAAGGAAGATTTCGTTTAGTTGTCGAGTGTTAAATAATAATAGCTAGTGTGTAATAAAGAAAAGATCACGGCCTTGGATTAATTAAGATGGATTAAAGGGTAATGGGCCTTAGGTCCATGGGCTTTAAGGGATATAAATACCCCCTTAAACAATCCTAAAACCCTAATCCTCATTCCATCTTTCCATATTTGCCTACACACTCAAAAACACACACATATTCACTATATGCATGCGGCCGAGAGAGAGAGAGAGAGAAAGGTGAAATCCGAGTCAAGCGATCGTGATTCAAGATAGATACAAGATTCAAAGTTCATAATCTAGCTAACTGTGACCAAAACGAAAACGTAAAGGTACGATTTCGATCTTAAAAAGTTCATGTTTTTATAGACGGTTAGCCATGAAACTTGAAACTATAATAGATCGGGTCTAAATGGAACGTAAAGTAACGAACTTGATGTTGGAACGAACCTAATGAACCCATAAACATGTACGGTTCATTCAAAGAAAACCTTAGATCTAGTGTTGAACGTTTTTAAGCTTAAAGATCCAAACTTTATGCGTTTTTGGGCCGAGTCTTATCCAAAAATGACAATGGGAATGTTCACGGGAATGGTTAACATCATATCGAAGGGTTATAGGTTGAACAGAGATGTTATGGGATTAAAAATCAAAACCCGTCGCTACTGTAGATAACTTCGCTGAATACGTTCGTGTGTATCTAAGTTCGTTTAATACTAACTTCGCTTAAAGCTAAGTTCGTTCAATACTAATTTCGCTTAATGCTAAGTTCGTTTAATACTAACTTCGCTTAATACTAAGTTCGCTTGATACTAAGTAAAAGTAATCTGATACAATAGTTAGCCGAGCTCAACTAAAGAAATGATTAACTATTAACGGAGAGAGAAACATAATCCAGGTGAGTTTCTAGCCCCACTTCCTTGTTATGTTTTCGGGGCTGTGTGCATACTCGATGTGATAGTTAATACCCTTACCTTAAGTGGTAAGTGTATGCCTTGTATGATTTATGTATGATGATTGTTTGACGATGCATGAACGATCTTCGGATATTGCATGTACCGTCAAGTGATAGTTAAAGACTTGATTGATGTGTATATATGATATATGTATGTTATGATGATAGTGCATGAACGATATTCAGATATTGCATGTGCTGCCAGGTGATAGTCAAAGATATGACTATATATTTATACATATGATATATAATGATGTATGTATGCTATGATGATGGTACGTGAACGATCTTCGGATATTGCACGTAATATTAAGAAAGGTATGTAAAGACAGGTATGGTACAATGTACTAAATATAGGGAACCGACCCTAAGAATGTCGGCGAATGCAGGGAACCGACCCTAACAATATCGGCGAATACTGGGAACCGACCCTAACAATATCGACGAAAGCAGGGAACCGACCCTAACAATATCGGCGAATGCAGGGAACCGACCCTAACAATATCGGCGAAGGTATAGGGCGGAAGGCCCTTAACATAGTAAGGATAAATATGTATGTAACGTAAAGTATTAATAATGTATACACCTTCGGGCATGTGTGCAAGTATGTAAACTGACTGTATGTTGTATGATTAACTAGACCTCACTCAGCGTAGCTAACTTTTAGTATGCACGCAGGTGAGTAAGATGAGACAGCTGGCTTGAAGGGAGACACATGGTAGATGAATAAAGAAGCTGGCATGTGAAGATTTATTTGTTAATGCTTGAACTAAAAGACATGTTTCAAGTTATGTTTTAAGACAAGTTATGAACTATTGTGTAACATTTATAAAAGTTTTATATTCCGTGTAAAGTTTTAATTAACTTTGATATTTAGAACTGTGTTTATGAGTAAATCCAACGTCCAAAGTAGGGTACCGGTAACGGGGCCTTACAAAACCATAAGACCATGTCTATTTATGTGTGATCGTGGAGAGGTATGTGGTCACGTAGGGCTCACAACCATAACACACTGCACTTGTTGTCGGTGGTGTGGGACTGTGAGTGTGTCTAGCACCTTACGAGCAATGAAAACCATTATCCTCATTGAGTGTTAGAAAAAAAGTATGATAGAGGAATAGTGATGTTGATATGGTAATAAAATCCATGTGACTAGGCCTGTAAACGAATGGAACGCTCATGAACAGTTCACGGGGAAGTTCATTTATGCTCGTTTATGTTTGAATAAATACAAAAGTAGTTTTATTTGTATAAATATAAACATAAAAGGAGTTCAATTAATTTATACAAACACATTTACTTGGTTATTTTTAATTGAAGTAAATTAATCACTGTGATCATCCACTAGAGTTTGGATGAATTTGGATATATTACACTTGTTTGTTTGTGTTCATTAATGCTAACTTATGTTCGTTTAAGTTTGCCCAATTATGTTCATTTGTGGTTGTTAAATTATGTTTCTTTTTTTTTTGAATTTTGTTTGTGTTCGTTTACGTACATGAATTGTTCGTTTTGGCTTGAAACTAATGAACATGAACACACACACACACTCGTTTTCTCCTTAACTTATATTATTTTGTTTTTTTTATTATCCATCACCTTGTATTATGTTGACAGCTTTACGTTTTGCAACATCATAATATCCAATATTGATTGAGCAATAGATTTGTTCTTGGATGAAAATGCCTATCTTGATCATGCAATCATAATACTTAAATGAGCTAAGTGCCATTTTAATACCCGTGGCTTGGCTAACTACGCAACTTTAGTACATATTCTTTGTTTTGTGCAAATGGCTACCTTAGTTTAAAAAAAACTTGTATTTTTAGTACCTTTTTTAACCCCGTTAATATTCATTCGTTAAGTCCGGGGTATTTGCGTAATATCATTATTTAAATGAGGGGTATTTGGGTAATTTCTCTATTATATTTTTCTTTTACTTTCCTCTCTCCCTGTCTTTAAACCCCTCTCCCCAATTCAATATCTTATGAACCCTAAAATCTCACACAGATCCTCTCAATTTCACATAGTAACTGTGTGTTTTATGTATCGATTTGTATAAGAAATCAGAGGTCTGGGTTTGTTTCAATTTGGTTTGTTTAATTTCACCAACAAAAAACTCAATTATACAGAGGTTTGAATATGGATATTCGAAAAGAAACCGATTTTTTTTATTCGTGAATCAATAGATTATTCGCTTGGGCTTCCGATATCGACACACACACTGGAGTTAAAGCTTTTTATCTTCTGAAGAAACATAGAGGCAACTTCGGGAATCGTACTTGTATTTTAAATCCAAATTGCAAGAGAAAGATGAAGTCGTCGACCACGTTAGGGTTTGCATTTTCTGTTTGATAATACCGTACAGTTTTTTATTGTAATTGTTGTTTTTTACTTTTCGTACACAACTTGTATGTATCAGATATGCTATAATTATTGGTGTGGTTGTGTTTGAATATGGAGATGAGGATGAATCTGGATGAGGATGATGATGATATGTAAATGGTGATTATTATTATTACTATTATTATTATTATTATAATTTTTTTCAATATAAAAAGGGGAGAGAACAAATAAAAGTAAAAAGCAAATAATAATGAAATTATGCAAATACCCCGGACTTAACGAATGAAAATTAACGGGGTTAAAACGGTACTAAAAATGCAAGTTTTTTAAACTGAGGTAGTCATTTGCACAAAATAAAGAATATGTACTAAAGTTGCGTAGTTAGTCAAACCACAGGTACTAAAATGACACTTAACTCTACTTAAATTTATGTCCCATTTATACATGTTTTTTATGAATCTTATTACGTTTTATGTTATTAATTTTATGATTAAACACCACACGGTAAATAGGGGAGAGAATAAATAAAAGTAAAAAGCAAATAATAATGAAATTACGCAAATACCCCGGACTTAATGAATGAAAATTAACGGGGTTAAAAAAAGTACTAAAAATGTAAGTTTTTTTTTTAAACTGAGGTAGTCATTTGCACAAAATAAAGAATATGTACTAAAGTTGCGTAGTTAGTCAAACCACAAATACTAAAATGACACTTAACTCTACTTAAATTTACGTCCCATTTATACATGTTTTTTATGAATCTTATTACGTTTTATGTTATGCTCGTTTATGTTTGAATAAATACAAAAGTACTTTTATTTGTATAAATATAAACACAAGAGGAGTTCAATTAATTTATGCTCACACATTTACTTGGTTATTTTTAATTGAAGCAAATTAATCACTGTGATCATCCACTAGAGTTTAGATGAATTTGGATATATTACACTTGTTTGTTTGTGTTCATTAATGCTAACATATGTTCGTTTAAGTTTGCCCAATTATGTTCATTTATGGTAGTAAAATTACGTGTGTGTTTTTTTTTTGAATTTTGTTTGTGCTCGTTTACGTTCATGAATTGTTCGTTTTGGCTTGAAACTATGAACATCAACATGAACACACACACACGCACTCGTTTTCTCCTTAACTTATATTATTTTGTTTTTTTATTATCCATCACCTTGTATTATGTTGACAGCTTTACGTTTTGAAACATCATAATATCCAATATTGATTGAGCAATAGATTTGTTCTTGGACGAAAATGACTATCTTGATCATGCAATCATAATACTTAAATGATTTAAGTGCCATTTTAATACCCGTGGCTTGGCTAACTACGCAACTTTAGTACCTATTCTTTGTTTTGTGCAAATGGCTACCTCAGTTTAAAAAAACTTGCATTTTTAGTACATTTTTAACCCCGTTAATTTTCATTCGATAAGTCCGGGGTATTTGCGTAATATCATTATTTAAATGAGGGGTATTTGGGTAGTTTCTCTATTATAATTTTCTTTTACTTTCCTCTCTCCTCGTCTTTAAACCCCTCCCCCAATTAAATATCTTATGAACCCTAAAATCTCACACAAATCCTCTCAATTTCACATAGTAACTGTGTGTTTTATGTATCGATTTGTATAAGAAATCAGATATCTGGGTTTGTTTCAATTTGGTTTAATTTCAACAACAAAAAACTCAATTATACAGAGGTTTGAATATGGATATTCGAATAAGAAACCGATGATTTTATTCGTGAATCGATAGATTATTCGCTTGGGCTTCCGATATCGACACACACACTGGAGTTAAAGCTTTTTATCTTCAGAAGAAACACAGAGGCAACTTCGGGAATCGTACTTGTATTTTAAATCCAAATTGCAAGAGAAAGATGAAGTCGTCGAGCACGTTAGGGTTTGTATTTTCTGTTTGATAATACCGTACAGTTTTTTATTGTAATTGTTGATTTTTTACTTTTCGTACACAACTTGTATGTATATATGCTATAATTATTGGTGTGATTGTGTTTGAATATGGAGATGAGGATGAATCTGGATGAGGATGATGATGATATGTAGATGGTGATTATTATTATTATTATTATTATTATTATTATTATTTTCTCAATATAAAAAGGAGAGAGAACAAATAAAGGTAAAAAGCAAATAATAATGAAATTACGCAAATACCCCGGACTTAACGAACGAAAATTAACGGGGTTAAAAAAGGTACTAAAATTGCAAGTTTTTTTAAATTGAGGTAGTCATTTGCACAAAATAAAGAATATGTACTAAAGTTGCGTAGTTAGTCAAACCACAAGTACTAAAATGGCACTTAACTCTACTTAAATTTATGTCTCATGTATACATGTTTTTTTATGAATCTTATTACGTTTTATGTTATTAATTTTATGATTAAACACCGCACGGTAAATATAAATGTGCTTAATCATGTACACAGTTCAATGAGATAAATAATTATATCAGTTCAACATATCATTATGTAGTTAAAAGATCGCAATATATACAACACATACTCATATTAAAAATCATGTCCCTACATAACCATTAAATACTTATACACAAACATTAAATAATATATTTCTACACAACCAACATATACCTTTTATAAAGCCTACCCAGTATATACATATTTTGAGAACCTAAGTAAAATATACCTAAACAAACTTTTAACAACCTACATAATGTATATATATTTAGAGAACCAAATTAACATATACCTACATAATCTTTTAACAACCTACACAATGTATATATATATTTGGAGAACCAAATTAACATATACCTATACAAATTTTGAACAACCTACACAATGTATATTTATATTTGGAGAACCAAATTAACATACACCTACAAAAAATTTGAACAACCTACACAATGTGTATATACTTGGAGAACTAAATTAAAATATACCTACACAAATAACAATCTACGCCCTTTAATATTTTGAAGAAACAAATTAACATATACCTACAAAAAATTTGAACAACATACACATTATTACAAAAATTGAGCATATTACCCCATTTTTACATTTTAGGAGTTTGGGCCTTACTGTTTAAGCAATCCATATTATGAATCATTAAAAATTGTGACCTAAGCAATTGGATCGACAATGGTGTATCATTTTGTTAGTGTTGATGATTTTAATAATTTTAGAATAATTAATGTTGAGAGATTAAGGTGGCTAAAAGTTTAAATATTAATTATGATAAGAGGGGTTTCAAATCTTTCTATTATACAAAAGACTAACATAGTAACATATCCTTTTATCTTAATATATATAGCGGGAGGTTAACGTACAAATGAAGTTAACGTGCTAAACGTGAGAATCAAGTAGAGTAATTATGTATACAAGTAGAGTAATTATCATAGAGGTTAACGTACAAATGAAGTTAACGTGCTAAACGTGAGAATCAAGTAGAGTAATTATGTATACAAGTAGAGTAATTATCATAGAGTAATTATATGATAATTACTCTACTTGTATACATAATTACTCTACTTGATTCTCACGTTTAGCACGTTAATTTCATTTGTATTTGATCCAAACCCAATATACATATATATATGATTGATTTATTTTGATAATCGCTTTGAGTTTGAAGAACTCGAAAGAACTCAACGTAACAACTTTTAAAAAAAAAATATTTTTACACATGTGTAATACGTAAGTGTAAGTAATGTACAAAAAATTACCGTAATTTTTTACACATCGAATCGACTTTTTACACATGTGTAACTAAAGTTTAAACTTGTGTAATCAACAAAAATCCTTATTCTCTCTCCTGATTCATTTTTTAAACAAATTTAATCTCAGCCACATATTCTAACTTATTTAATTAAATGTGTGATCCAAAATTGAGTTCTTAAAGTTTTTACAACTCATGAAGTTCTCAAAATATCCCCCCTATATATATATGTGTGTATGTGTGTTTAGTTTGTTAGGTAAAATACTCGAAACCCGATTAACCTTTACTTATAAAACCGGACCCGAGAAACCCAAAAGTACAACCCGAAGAAATATCCCAATCCGAAATATCGAAAACCTAAGGGTGTGTTTGGAATTCCTTATTTTCATCAACTTATCGTTTATAAACTTTTTAAAAAGTTAATAACGTGTATAAGATATTTGACAGCTTATAAATTCAATTGAAGTAATGAATCTGCATATGCGTGAAAACCTAAGTTAAGGAGAGGGATAATTTGTGTAGTAATATAGCTCTTTAAGGGTATTTGAAAAAATAAAACTCCACTCCTGGACCAAGATATATATATATAAAGTATGTATGTATGTATGTATGTATGTATGTAAGCAGTCAGTCAGTGACTATTAAGCAAGCAGTAGCTGTAGTCAGTCAGTCATCCAAATCGGTAATCAAATCCAAAATTCAAATCAATTACTTCAATAACCATATATACATACATATCTTCATATATATCTTCACAATCGATTGTGTAATATGAATTTGTGCATTTCATTCTGTTGAGTAACAGTTGTTGAGCATGCACCTGAAACTGTTAGGATCTAATTACTGACTTTTGTGATTTGATTTAATTTGATTGTGAAGAAGTAAATAATGTGGAAACTGAAGATCGCAGAGGGAGGTAGTCCATGGCTCCGTACAACAAACGATCACGTCGGCCGGCAGTTTTGGGAGTTCGATCCCACGCTAGGCTCGCTCGAGGAACTCGCTGACATCGAGAAGGTCCGGCAGACGTTCCGCGACAATCGCTTCGAGAAGAAGCACAGTTCAGATCTACTGATGCGCAGTCAGGTACATTTTAATTAACTAATGCATCTGGTAGTTGTAATTTGTATGCTAGGAGTTTGTTTACGATGCGATTTAAATGAAATGTGAATGATCCGCAATTTTGTATGAGGAACTACTGAACTCAATCACTTGTTTCCGTTACTCAAATTGGACCGTGATCGATTTCTAGGTTTCGTTGTAAACCTAATTGGTTACTTTCAGTTATGTAAATCAATTTGCAGTAGGTCTTTCGATTTTAGATATGGCATGCCTGCAAGTTGTGTTTCACGGGAGGTGAATTGGAATTAGTTAATCGAACACGAACTAAACTCGGAGAATATTTGGCACAACTCACCAATTTTATTAATCAAGAAAATAACTCAAAACTTGATCAGTTCTCCGTTCACCCTAACATGAATTCTTTGGGGTTATGTAAAGTTAGATACGACACAAACTCCTATTTATCTCATCATAATCGTACTCAGTAAATCCTACCAACAACAAAAGATGTAGACAGCCTTACCTCTACCCCGTTGGAATAGAGAGGCTGCTTCCGGTGAGACCCCCGGCTCAAACAAACTCCTACTTATCTATTAAATAAAATTCCGTCTCTATCTAATAAATATAATAGATGAATCTCTAATTGCATTAATTAACTAATTAATGAGATCGATCCATTAGTTCGAACCGCCCCACCTTCCCGACCCCATAACTCGGGTTCGGAATTAACTCCAACAATGCTGGTACTTTTTTAAGGTTAGAGAATGTTAGGTATGATGTCCTGTTTGCATGTAATTAGGTAATTGCATTTTGGTATTTTGCCCTACCAACAAAACCAGATGTAGACCTAAGAGTCGAAAATCGACTTGTTTGTTTGTATAACGGATAGATTTACAAGCCAGCTTTCGGTTTTAATTATTGGTGGTCAAGTTTTTTTTAGTACTTTGATATGAAAAGTAAAGAAGTGGAATTGATGGTTTGTGTAATTTCCATGCTGAAGTTTCATTGTCAATGGTCCCTAAGCTATGCATTAAAGGATAGAAGTCTTATTGCTAAAATTAGGCTGAGTTGCATGATTGATATTTCCAGCACAGAACCAGATATGTTCAAATGATGAATGATACCAAGTACAAGTGCCATGGCTGAATTGGATAACCAAGTAATAAATAACATGGGCCTATCTCAATGTCATGTCCATTATCTGTCTTATCTTGGTGTGGACCTATACCTTGAATGTGCCTAGCTGGTTTTAGTTTGCTCTGCACAAGTATGTTTTTAATAACACAAAAAAGATGAATTTGTATTCCAAAGGTATAGTTATTATTAAGTTCTGGATTAGCTAACAAGATAACATGGTTTAATGATGAACCATAAAGATGAAAGACCTTTTTTCTTTTTGGTTAACTGGATTAGTAACTATACAATAGTTAGGTCTGCTGGGATCACAAACATTCCTCACATAAATTGTTATTTATATAATGTGTTACAAGTAATCATAGTTCCATCAGACCGTCTCTCTCCCTTAAGTTATATATGCATTTGAATTTGAAGGATATGAATTCCTTCATTATTTTGTGGATTTTCAAGAAAAATAGTTTCACTGTATTTTCAAATATTGTAGTTTGCAAAGGAGAGATCACTCTCTGCTTTCCCACCAAAAGTCAATATAAAAGATGCCGAGGATATCACTGAGGATAAAGTAACAAATGTATTAAGAAGAGCTATCGGTTTCCATTCAACGCTTCAAGCGGATGATGGACATTGGCCGGGAGACTACGGAGGACCTATGTTTCTATTGCCTGGTTTGGTTAGTCTTGTCTTGTCTTCTCATTTACAGTTTTTTTAGCTTTTTTTACTACAGTTTCAAGTTTAAAAGAATTATTATATCTATGTAATATTGACAGTGCAAGTTAATCTTATGAATCAGGTTATCACTCTAACTGTTACTGGCGCACTGAATGCAGTCTTATCTAAAGAGCATAAACGGGAGATGTGTCGCTATTTATACAATCATCAGGCATGCATAGCTTAGTGTTTTCCTTGTTATGTATATGTCTTATGTTTTCAAGAGTCGTTAAGAGAATAATAGAATGTTATAACTACAGAATATAGATGGTGGGTGGGGCCTACACATTGAGGGTCATAGCACCATGTTTGGTAGTGCCTTAAACTATGTTACTTTGAGATTGCTTGGTGAAGGGGCTAATGATGGAGAAGGGGCAATGGAGAAAGGGCGTAAATGGATTTTGGACCATGGTGGTGCCACTTACATAACATCATGGGGAAAGTTCTGGCTTTCAGTATAGCTACTTTTCCTTAATCTTATTCATTTGATTTTACATTTTATACAGTCTTTTTTTCTAATATATGTTGTTAAAAATAGGTACTTGGTGTATTTGAGTGGTCTGGAAATAATCCAATGCCTCCTGAGATGTGGCTCCTTCCTTATTTCCTTCCTGTGCATCCAGGTGAGTGCCTCTTCTTCATCATTATTATGCAAACATATTATAACTTTTAGTAAAACCTTTTAGGTAGGATGTGGTGTCACTGTCGAATGGTCTACCTGCCTATGTCATACTTATATGGGAGGAGGTTTGTGGGACCCATCACATCCACAGTTCTAGCCTTGAGAAAGGAACTTTTTACTGTTCCCTATCATGACATAGATTGGAATCATGCACGAAACCTTTGTGCAAAGGTTTGTGTCCATTGTTTACATTTATTTATATCTTGTTCAAGACTTTAATAAGGAGGATAAGTTTCTTTCACCTGTTTTCATTTATGCTATTTTAAATAATTTATCTTATTATCGCAGGAAGATCTTTACTACCCACACCCACTCATACAAGACATACTTTGGGCAACACTTCACAAGTTTGTGGAGCCTGTGCTCATGACATGGCCCGGGAAGAAGTTAAGAGAGAAGGCTCTTAAAACTGCAATGGAACATGTTCATTATGAGGATGAAAATACTCGTTATATATGCATAGGGCCAGTTAACAAGGTAAATATGTTTTATATTTGATTTTTTTTATTACATTATCATCTATGTACTGAGTTGCGACAGAAGACCCAAACTCATATTATTATATTGAAAGATGTTTTTTTTAGAACCTAAATCTTTATTTCAGGTGTTAAATATGCTCTGCTGCTGGGCAGAAGACCCAAACTCAGAGGCTTTCAAGTTGCACCTCCCAAGAATAGCTGATTATCTGTGGATCGCTGAAGACGGCATGAAAATGCAGGTCTGCAGATGTGGCACATTGCCTGTTACGTTTTTTATTAACTTTTTTATTGTTACTATAAGGGGAACACAAATAAATGTAATTCATGTAATGCAGGGTTATAATGGTAGTCAGTTATGGGATACTGCATTCGCCACTCAAGCAATTATTGCGACAAACCTCATTGAAGACTTTGCTCCAACATTGAAAAAAGGACACATGTATATAAAGAAGTCACAGGTAATCTTTTGCTTCTTTCAAATGTAGTTATTTTTGCTTCTTTCTAATTCCTTTTTTTGGCTCTAAAGGTGTTAGAAAACTGCTATGGTGATCTTGATTATTGGTACCGTCACATTTCAAAAGGCGCTTGGCCATTTTCAACCGCAGACCACGGTTGGCCCATTTCAGATTGTACTGCAGAAGGGCTAAAGGTAAATATTTCATTATCATATTCATTATTCAAGTTGTCAATTTGTTAACTGTTAACACACTTTATTTGCTTTCTATTAGGCTGCACTTTTGCTTTCAAAATTGCCATCAGAACTTGTTGACGAGCCATTGGATGCAAACCGGTTCTATGATGCAGTCAATGTTATTCTATCTTTACAGGTAATTCTGGTGTTAGTAATTCTTCTTTCACATTTGTAATATCATTGTAACATAATACTGTTTCTGGCTTTATAAATATCATTTCAGAACTCTGATGGTAGTTTTGCAACATATGAACTCACAAGATCCTACAGCTGGTTAGAGGTATGCAAGCAATATAATTTTCCCAATCTATATTAATTATCATTAAACATGTTATCTGACACACTTTCAGTTGGTAAATCCTGCTGAAACTTTTGGTGACATTGTTATCGACTACCCGTAAGATATCAAGACCTCTTTTCTAATATTTCTTTATTTAAAATTTGTGATTGTTTACCGACTGGGTATGATGTTTCAGATACGTGGAGTGTACCTCTGCTGCAATTCAAGCTCTGGTGCTATTTAAAAAATTGTACCCTGATCATAGGAAAGAAGAAGTACAACGTTGCATTAATAAAGCTGCTGCTTTTATTGAATCAATCCAAGCACCAGATGGTTCTTGGTTCGTTTCACACTTTATTATTTAATGAAATTATTCAATATGTGTACAGAATTTGATCAGAAGTCAGAACACTTTGCAATATGTTCATTAGGTACGGATCGTGGGCAGTTTGCTTTACGTATGGCACATGGTTTGGGATCAAAGGGTTAGCGGCTGCTGGAAAGAACTTCTCTAACTGCTCTAGCATCCGCAAGGCCTGTAACTTTTTGTTGTCCAAACAACTTGCTTCGGGCGGTTGGGGAGAGAGCTACCTCTCGTGTCAGAACAAGGTCAAAATTGAGATTGCAGTCAACCTTTAACTTATTTATTTCAAATTTGCTGATTGGTATCTTCTATACAGGTGTATACCAATCTAGAGGGAAATCGGTCTCATGTGGTAAATACAGGGTGGGCTATGTTAGCTCTCATTGATGCTGAGCAGGTATGCGTCCAAAGTCAAAGTCAAAGTCAAAGTCCGTTATTAGCTTTCATATCCTAACATTTTTTTTAAATACTTTTCAGGCCAAAAGAGATCCAAAGCCATTGCACTCTGCGGCCCGAGTATTGATAAATTCTCAGATGGAAAATGGAGATTTCCCACAAGAGGTATTTTCGCGTCTTTATAGTTTTCGGTTTTGACATAATATTAAGATATTAATTATGTAATTTGCATTCAAAATATGCAGGAGATTATGGGGGTGTTTAACAGGAACTGCATGATCACGTATGCTGCGTACAGAAACATTTTCCCTATTTGGGCGTTGGGAGAGTTTCGGTGCCGAGTACTTCAGGCACAATCTTGAATTTACCTTAGATTACATTGCAATGTTAGTCATCCATCCATTCATTTTAATCTTTCAGGATGAGGTTTCATTTTAATCTTTCAGGATGAGGTTTTAAATGCTACCATTTAGTGAAGTTTTTGAACACCACTGTTTTGAGCAACTGAACTGGTAGGTCCATAAAGATGTGATATATTTTATGCATCAGACATATGTTTTTGTATCATTGCCATCTTGTTTTTGGTGGTGTATTTTTTAATGGAAATATTCATGAGTTTAATGTGTGCGGAAAGAGGGTTGTTTATTTCAGAACCTTAAATATGTTGATACGACGATAACTGCATGAGTTTTTGTTATGTTGATGGTGATGTAATGAAGAAACATGTGAACGTGAGCAATCTCTAAAGAATTAACCCTTTATTATTAAATGAAAAGGTAGCTTTAAAAATTTCAAGGTTGCTCACGAAACCAGTTCTAAATAAGCACTAGATGTGCATAAACAGGTTTCAAAGTGAAAAATCGGTTTGGATTGGTCAACAAAAGGTCAAAAACGGGTTGAGTATATAAATCGTACGATTAGAAACCAGATTCTTGACTGGGTAGTGATCGATCTCTTGACTGGTTTTGACTGGGTAGTGACTGGTCTCTTGACTGGTTTTGATCTAATTTTGGCCAGTTACTTGGCTGGTTGGGTTTAACCAATTTGGAACCGGTTTCAATGGTGATCATAGTTATTAAAGGCGTTTGGCGCACTCAAAGCCTATAGTTCTTATCTGGGTAGGCGCAAAGAAAAAAAACCCACCAGGGCTTGAAAGAAAGAAAATTAATTATATTATGTATTCCAATATTTGAGTAAGGGGCTGTTTGGTTCATTCAGTTCTGAATTAAACTCTGTCCTATTCAACAACAATAACAAGTCTGAATGATTCAGACCTAATTTTAACCATTAAGATGTTTTATTCTGTTTGGAACCAAACAGTCTGAAGTCTGAATGAATCAGATTTTCATATCATATCTGAATGGTTCCATTCAGATGTAAATAAACAGACCCTAGCATAATTCAAATACTAATCCATATCAAAATGTTCAAAACTTAAAACTAAAAGTTTAAAAATAATGAATATAAAAAACTAACTTTTAAACTCCTTTATCCATCAGCTTGGTGGGGAAACCAAGACTTCTTTTAATACTCTCACTTCTCTATTCTGCTCTCTCTCTGAAGCTCACCGAAATCTCGTCAGGATCCTGCCAGAAGCTCGCCTAAACGCCTTGATGGGGGCTAGGCGGTTTAGTTGCGCTGGTCTAGCTTGCCGAAAGCTCACCTGAACACCTAGATGGTGGCTTGGCGGTTTAGCTGTGTTGGCCTCGCCTGAACGCCTAGGCTAGCGTCTTTTGTGCTTTTAGATAACTATGATGGCGATAATTATAAACCAGGCCCAAACCAATGGTTTCCTGTTTTTGTGTACACCTCTAATAAGCACCTAAAGGTCAGGTAGGTACATAAAGCAGTTAGAGAACAGCATTATCCGCTTGCTTGCTTTCTCTAATGTTTCCGAAAAACATCAAAAGGTTTGTTATGAAACTATTTTTTTTCTGGCATGTAAAATTGTAAGTAATGATCAACATGACAAATAATAATGCCAAGTAACTAAAAACCAGATAGCTTTCTTAATAAGAGGCATGCATATGGTAATATAATTTTCTTGTATATCTTGTACCGTATAAATTCTAGGCTTAATCTATATATTGTGTTGACTTACCAGCATAATATGTACACTAAAATAAATTTACAAAAAAATGGTAAAAAGATTCTAATTAAAATCAGAGTGCCTTCTGATCTAGTCTTTCATTCCAATTCAGGCATCGAATCAAGCTGCGAAACCAATCACCCTTTTGGTCAAACTTGTTGACTGTTGGGAGTGGATGCTGACACATGCATATACGCACCGAATCTCCTCTCGATAGCTGTTGCCTTCTCTTCCCATCAAATGACACCTAAGCGTTACTCCGTGCATCTTCTGGTATCTGCCATTAAAGCAAACACGTTTCAGTTATCTTCCAACTTTTACAAGAATGATCTGACCAACAGCCAAAAAGTCCCACTGAATCTGTATTTATGTATAATGCTTGCCTTCAATTCAAGACGCGCAGAATCAGGAAGTATAACAGGTCTAAACGAGAGGGAATGTGGAGAGATTGGAGTAAAAAGCATGCATGGAACATTTGGATGTACCTGCATTCATAATATACTCTTAAAAATATAACCCTACCAGAATATTATATTATCTTTATTTTATTTTATATTATTTTATTTTAACATACCATAGAACCGCCTGCGGCTGTAGAGTAAGCTGTACTTCCTGTAGGTGTTGCCACTATAACACCATCACCTTGCACCTATTAGATATAATAAATGTCAGTGTCAATATTACATTTGCCTTCAAAGAACTATGAGTCTACTAACTCAATAACTAACCTTGGTAATAAGACGGTCATGTTCATAGCACTCAACTTTGGAAAGATAAGGGTTAGAACCCCGGTCAACTACAACCTCATTCAAAACATCAAAAACCTTTCCCGGCATGGCTTTCCCATTTCTGAATATCTCACAACGAAGACGCATTCTAAGAGTTATATAAACACCTTCCAGTGTGTTGTTTCCATGAATGACCCGTTTCAAATCCTGCCTGTAGTCTTCAAACTGTACCACAGAAATTTACCACCGAATCATTTTTATTAATAAAAATGCCATGATTTAAATTTTAATCACACTAAGAGTAAGATGCTTACAACATGTGAAGTGAGAAAACCGAGAGACCCAAGATTGAATGATACAACAGGGGGGGCCGCACCTCTAAACAGGTTTGATGCATGCAGAATAACCCCATCTCCCCCCAAACACGCAATCAGATCTACCCTCTCATGAAGATCACTATATGAGCGTGAAAAAAGCGTGGGTCAGATTAAGAATGTAAAAGAGCCGAGCCAGGTTAGGTTCGGCTTGTTTATTTTAAGAAGCTGAAAAGTCGACCTTGATCCAGCTCGTGGCTCGTTCATTTTTTTAGTATCTTTTAACATATATTGATATATAGAAGGCAATTTTCTTATAACATATAATACAAAATTTATAAACTACAGAATTTATAACATTGTATGTATTATATTATAAACTACAAAGATTGCCTTTTTTACAGATCAATAAGCATCCTATATGTAATTTAGTTCAATATTTTTATATTTTAGTTATTATTATCATATTTATTAAAAAAAGGCTTAGCTCTGGCTTAGCTGGTTTATTTAAACGAGCCAACCCTAGCTCTGGCTTAGCTCGTTTACGAACTGAACAGGCTTGGCTTGGCTCATTTAGAAACAGGTTCTTTCGAGCGAGCCACGAGCTTTTTGAACAACCCTACGTCAGAATGTCAGATACCAGGTTTTATTAAAAACGGGTTAATTTATATGCGGATCAAGTCGGGTTTGGTTGAACCAGGATCCTTTTGTCCAAAATTTCGCGTTTTCTAATAAATACTTGAATATGATTACAAAATTGTACTGGTTTTAATAATAATCTAATACCTTGTATCTCAATCGAAGTTTTATATAATTTACTATAAAACGATTACAATAAAGTGGCAGGCAAACAGGCAACAAGCTGCGCCGCAACCCCCTTTTGAACAGCAAAGCCAATCCTGCTAAAAACGAAGCTTTGGGACCTAGAAGCTGAAGAGGTTCCGTGTACGACGCGCTGAACCCTACTCAAAAATTTCACAGCCTCTGGAGCCAGAAAACCAAATGTATCAAAGGCAAATGGTAGAAAGACATGTTGATTATCTAAACAAGCTTTCTCGTGTTTAACAACTTTGCCCGATTCAGCCTTCAACGCAGCCTGACCCACAACAAACCCACGGTCCCTGAGCCCAACAAGAGGAGACACTCATCCACACAGGCGTGTTTCCCCCCTTGTATCTTGACTGTAGAAAGTCTGTATAAACCCAAACCCAGGTATTCTTGCAAAAACATCGTGAACCTCAGGTTCTACAAGAACATTCATATATTCTTGGTGAAACAAGAAAGACGCAACCTGTGTTTCAAGCAGAAAAAACACCAATTTTAAACAAAATAATAAGTGACAAGAATATTATTGTGATGGAAGTACCTCTTTAGCTTGTTCCATTAATTCTTGGCCGAGTTTCTTCAAAAGTAACACAGTTTTGGGTGATGATTTCCACATCAGCATCTGCTGTTGGGTGCTGGGATGAGTAAAAGCTAATGAAGATTCTGTTACTTTTTCCCGAGTGCAAGAAACGCCATCTGTTCTAACTAGAAACATCACTGCTTTCTTTCTTGATTAGATTCTCACAACACCAGTTGTTGAAGCACACATATTCGCCTCAATCATTTCCACATCTTCATTGCTTAATTCCTCATTATCTATTCGTGTGACGCGTGTCACTTTCCTATCCGCATCATTAAATTCTTTTAAACTGGAACGCGAATTATCTTGATTCTGAAGAACATTGTTCCCATTTGTTGAATCAAGATTGCTGATGCTTAAAACCGACCCGTTATTATTAGGTTTCTTACTTGGTTTTGTTTGTTTCTCCAATCTTTTGTGTTCAAAAGTGAAATAAGTCGAAGGGGAAAAAGTTTTATTTTTTAAAAACTTGGACATCTCTTTTCTGGAGAAAACATTGGTAGGAGGTAACTGGGATTCAATAGGATTTACACACAAATGAACAACACCCTCATTTCGATCATCATCAATTTAGACACAATCTTCAGCATGTTCATAATCTTCATCATCGTCAATGGTAAATTCTTTTGGTGTTTTGTTTCTGATCATAACATCTTAAAAAAACACGTAGAAAACATAGGTTCAATTCGGTTTTTTTAAATGGATAACCGAACCTAAACCCAAAAATAAGTTTTTCTAAAAACTAAAAAAATTAACCGTCGGTTAATGCTTCGGTTCAGTTTTTTCGGTTTGATTTTTTCGGTTATTCAGTTTGATTTTTTCGGTTAATTCGGTTTTCTGCTCACCCCTAATGTTGATACGAGTTAAGTATGTTTGATACCATTCGTCAGCGCAGGAGACAGTAGCGGCACATGTATAGTTTATAATAAAATATTTAGCATATTAATAAAAACATATATACGACTAATGATCAAAGCGACACAAATTCGGTTGGTATCAGTGAGCTTCATTACGGACTTACAATACTAGCGCTATACCCAAAAGTTATATTAGTTAACGCCCAAAGTATTTGTACAACTTATAACACGCAAAAAAATAGTAACATTTAAAACAACATTTATTCGGTTTGTAAAACATGGGCTTTGTGACGGCAAATTGACATGAATTGAATCAGGGTACATTTGTTGTGGTGTTGAAAGTTGAAACTAAAACATAAATTACAATTAAAAAAAAGCCGCCACGTGGATCAATGACAGTCTTGTGACACCAACCTATTGATTTTTATCTTATATATAATTACACTATCATGTCTTTATATTTAAAATATGTGACATATTTTGTCCTTTTGATAGTCGAACGTTATTTTAAATATAGGCCATATATGTTTGTTAGATACTTTTTAACAACGAAAACTACTCAAAATGTCAAACATCCTTTCGTCTAAGCACACTTAACTCTTGAGTCATTCAATTCGCCGTATTCAATGTCACACTCAACAAGAATATAAAACGATATAGAATTTGTATAGGAAATCACAATGAAAGGAGCTTCACTAGTCTACCTTGGTTGATGTGTCACAACCAACTATGATGTATTTTTCAGTATGATATCTTGAACAACTTTGTAAATCGTGTAGTCGTTTTCAGATTAAAATATATCGCTTATACACGATAATCATAGTCAGATAAAATAAAAAAATCTTCAAAGAACGAGAATTTCCGATATGTGAAAATTTGAGTGTTAATTTGATGTGTTTTGTTCAAACCAAATGATTCCTTTATATACAGGTTGAAGCATCATAATGAACCGTTGCAATTCTTCACGAAAAGGCATGACATGTTATAGTTATAAGCGCTACAAATACACCAACCACCGAATGTCCCTTCAGGACGTAAAGAACCATCTGATCGTCTGGTTACAACTGATCAGATGTGGCCGCTATTTATCAGCTGTTACTACCAATGGTCAGTTGTTAATTAGACTAATCAGTGGTCCAGTAAATTAAATTTGTCCAATATTCGAAAATAGTAACATGGTGACACCAAAAATTACTAGAACCCACTTTTTAATCAAGAGTTGTGATAATATTATTTATTACCCACAAGGTTTTTGTTATTAATGGAAACATTTTGTTACTCTAGGTAGTGGCTGCCTTTACAGAATAATATTATTCCAGAATAGATATAACAAAAAAAGCATTTGGCAAACATATCCTGCAGAAGATATATGCAATGGCTTCCTCCAAATTTTATATGCTTCTTGTTCTTGTGTTCATATCTTCAGCGGCTAAATCAGACATCGATATTCCATACTTCGGTAAACCCTTCCTCGAAATATTGATGAAACTGATAGCATCTTATGTTTGTGTCTGTTTTTGTTCATGAACAGATAATCTTTGTGATGAAGTCATATGTGGAAGAGGAAACTGCTCAATTGATCTTGCTAAACCATTTAACTTCGTTTGCAAGTGCGAGCCTGGATGGCGAAGAACTCTAGTTTCGGACTTGGAAGATGATCTTCCGTTCCTTCCTTGCGTCATGCCCGACATCACATTTAACCTTGTAAACAAACAAGCTATATAAGTATATATGCATTTGTTACATCTACTTTACACTGTTGTTTTCTTAGGTACCATCGACTACTCGTGCATGCCACCACCTCCTAAGATTCCTGCCATCCCTGATAATATATCTGTCTTCGATCGTAAATATCATATACTAGTTTTATTGAACTTTAGCATAATATTTTATTGTTAGTTTATTAAGGTGTTGTAATTATTATTCAGCTTGTTACTGGACATACTGTGGAGAAGGTACATAACAAGGATGCAACGTATATGCATACGTGCGACTGCAAGCCTGGATATACGAATCTCCTAAACATCTACCATTTTCCATGCTTTAGCGACTGTACGGTTAATCATGGATTCTTGACTCGATATAAATCATAGCTGGATCTTTGCATAAAAAGTTTGGATTTTGAAACAGGTGCTATTGGAACTGATTGCAGCAGACTTGGCATACGGTCACCAGACACGACAAAGACGACTCCTCCCGGTGATGGCAGTCAAAATGATAGCAGTCAAGGTGAGACAGCACCTTCAGCAACCAGTCAAGGTTTTAAATTTATTCAACCAGAAAAAGATTTCATGTGAACTGTAAAGTGTAAACTATAGATTATAAAAGGTCAACCTGTTTTTGTTGACTTTGATTTTTGATTTTTGATTTTTGTAGGTATCAGGTTTGTTTCTGGAGGCTTACATTGTATTGGGGTCATAGTGATTTCTTTAGCCATGGCTGTATGGAAATAGGAAACATGTTCATTATTTTGTTTTGAGAGCTATTCATGATGTTTTGGTTGATATACATACACAGACACCATGTTAGTTATTGATGATTGTTTTGTGTATAAAAATAAGATATATTGCATGTTAAAATAAGGTCTTATATCAAAAGTGTACACCAGCTTGCATGTCACATCATATGACCGTATATTTTTTGTCATATTATACGAGTCATTCGATGTCATATGGCTCGTATGACTGGTGAAAAACGTCGTAGGGCCAATAAGACTTTTCCGTGAATGGTCATATTTCTTTGTTGGCCAAAATATACAACCCGTATAGGTTGGCCCTTGTATGATTGGTATGACATTTTTCGTGATATCATATGAGCCATATGACCTTTATGTTTTCTCTTATGGTAGCGGCCACGAGACAGATGGAACATATTGATTGGATGAATAATTGGAATTAAAATATATTTATTTAAAATGTGATGACTTTAGAAGTTGTAGCAGGTTTACTTCTAAGGGTCCAAACAAATGCCTACATAGCCTTCATTCTTTTTCTTTAGCATTGATTGCAATATAATAAGAACCACACGAGTCACATTATCAAGAAATACAATTAATAAACATGGTATAAACTAACTAGACTACTTTCCATAAAGTACAATATTATATAAAAAAACATGATATTATAGTTTATTTAAAAACAAATGTGTGACTTTTTAAAGGAGAGAGCATCATGCTTAAAAGGTAAAACAGGTGATGCTAAGAAATACTCCCTTATATAAATCCTCAATAATTTACTTATCACCTGTACAATGGTACACACATATAATCTTTCCTAATTGTTTGATCATCCTGCATATACTTCTTGGGACTCCTCGGGAGTTGACCAGTGGCTCAAAAGTGATTCCACAGTCAACCTTCGTGTTGCACTAAGCATCGATATGAAAAACCGACAACCATCAATTTTGTATTCTTCCAATGGGTCCCTATGCCCAAAACTCCTCACATTCACCTACATCAAATTAACCATTTATCTGTTAAAAACTTCCTAGTCAATCGCAAAACTGAAATAATACAGAAGTACAATGTTCAAAGTCTATTTAAGCATGTGCATAGCTTATTTTTAAGCTAAGTGACAGGCATGATGTTTCAAGATCACATTTTTTCTCAAATGATTATAATGAGGAAAAATAAGTAATCAAACATGAAACTTTTTGGAATCTAATTTATGATAATGTGCATACCGCTGAATTTAGTCTGTTCATGTTGACAAGATGATCCCTCCAGAAACTATCTAGGGATTGCACAAGAACCGTTCTCTGTATTCAATACTGAAAATTTAATATATTATTAAAAGAATAAAGAAATAAAAATCAAATATTGTTAGCATTAGATTTATATTACCTCGACTTCTTTCACGTATTCTTCAGTATAACCAGACTCTTGAACAGCATTCATATACGAAGTAATTAACAAATCACCAAGGTACTTGCGCAGAAGATTAACAGTAACTCGATATCTTCCATCTCTACAGTTAACAACCCAAGTAAATAGGTCAAATTTGCCTGCTAATTCATATTATTATAATAAAAAATTGAAACCAAATTCATAAAAAACATTTATTGTACACACTTGAGTGAATCATCAGAGCATATGGCCAGCCAGCGTTTCAGTGAAGAAGCCTTCTTACGGATACCTCTAAAAGCGTTTGGAGGTTGAGGTAAATTGGAAAACTTGAAGTCGTTAATATGTACATCACTCGTTTCATGAGCATTAACAAGTGAACGCAATAAAGATTCCACTGTAATTCCTGTACATGATTCTGAAGAAACCACATATATGATTTAGTCCAAAACTTTAATAAAGAGTAAATCCTAATCAAAACTGAAAATATAACTCACCATCTAAAATCTTCCAAGAAATTGCAAAAAAGTCCTTTAAGAGTATGTTTAAGTTCCAATTGTTTGGATGCTAATGAATGTCACATTATGGAGATCAGAAATATCCAGGTGACTAGAACTTGAATATAGGGTAAAGATAATTTAGTTAATAATACCTTCAATGGATTAACATTTGCCAAAACAATTTCATCTACAACTGCTTGCATGTACCTAATATCCATGCATAAAATATTTAAATTGCAAAAGTAACACAACAAAAATCACAGGATTTTATGGAATATGATATACTAGTTGTTTTAACGTCTACTTTTTTGCATTAACAATTTTCAGGGAAATAAGGTGAATAAGGTGAAGAAAACACTCACTGGAATATGTGATGTGAACAACTCTCGGGATCACCAGTTATAATTAATTGACGAAGATCATAAACATGCTTCCTTTGAACCTGGAACCAGAATATTATATATTCAGTAATGCAACTCCAATGGCCATTCAAACATAACTAGAGTCTAGACATATTATTTTAACTGGGAAAACATAAAATATAATAATTAAAAATCATCACCAAATCCCTGGTTTAATAGATGACTAAAAATAAGAACAAACTACATGTACGCGATGGCATATACTATAGAATATGTGTGTACCTCTAACACTTCATCAAACTCTACAAGGCTCTTTCTTATATTGAAGAAATACTTTTCTGCAGAAACTTGGAGAGACAGAAGCTGAAATTTGAAATAAATTGAATTAACAGTTAATGTTAAAACGAATAAACATCAAGCAAGTTAACAATTAGAGGAATATAATACACACATTAACATAATAAAATTATCATATAGTGAATTAAATCACACCTGTCTAACAATTGCATCACCTTCAATTGGCACATCCTCATCATTTGTGATCCTTGATATCAGATTCACAGCCCACTCAGTGTCGAAGTTGAACTTTTGAAACATTTCATCCTGCAAACTGTAACATTGATAAATGAAAATCAAAAAGCAAAAGAAAGATGAAAAACACATTGTACAGAAATTAACAATGAAGAATCAAGTCAACTATTTGACTTGAAGCTTACCTAACCATGAACCGTGTTGATCCAGGATCTCCCTGTCTTCCTGCTCTGCCACGAAGCTTTATAAAGCACAAAAATACATATAAAGTGGTTATTGATTTTCTAATCAATATGTAAGGATAAAAATCACAAGTCCTGAAAAGGTCAAAGTTTAGTTAACTTACCTGATTGTCAATTCTCCGAGACTCGTGTAAAGATGTGCCAATCACGTGGAGCCCACCAAGTCTTTTGACTTCCAATCCTTCATTGTAACAGTGAACTTCACAGTCTTTTAAAACTGACACATAAGCAAGTGCAATGCAAGGACCAAGAGGGTACATCTCTGACTGTTCCTCTACAAGTCTTTCCAGCTCATCTAAACCCACTGATTGGCTCATCTCAATCGATTCTGAAATTACAGATTTAGCCTTCTCATATGTCCAACTCTTGTTCTCACTTTTGGACACATATTTAGCTGCATTAATAAAAGCAGTACCGAGAACATTAACATGTGTATTCACAAGATATTTCTAGATTAACAAATGAAGTCAAAGGTCAAAGCTACTAACCCATTAGAGCAGTCTTAGCTAGCAAAGCTAATGATGACGGTCCGATTTTCATATTTGATAATACGTTTTGTGACATTGTGTCTGCAGAGTCTATATCTGGAGTTTCATGACTCAGATGTGAAAGTATGCTGTCCTCTATAACTTCTTTTGCAAGCATCTAAAATAAACATAAATCGCATGTTGTTCAGAGTCTATTTACTTGGAACACAAGTAACGTACATAAGAGACTGAAAAAGTCAACACACCTTTGGATTGCCTCCCAATATAATGTCCGTACCCCTACCAGCCATATTTGTAGATATGGTGATGGCATATTTTCGTCCTGCTTGGGCCACAGTTTGGGCCTCTCTTGCAGCATACTGAAAGAAAAATATAAAATCAAATATAAATTTTAAGAATGTAAATCAGTCCAACAAAAGTAAGAATTTTATGAACCTTTGGTCGCGCATTGAGAACATTGTGAGGGATCCTGCTTTCCCTTAATAGATAAGACAAATACTCTGAATTCTCAACACTACATTCACAAAAAGAAGCATCTTTTAAATGAATAAACCAAAAAAAATACACAAATGAAGGATGAAATTATGAGATAATATCGTAAGTACCTAGTCGTTCCAACTAAAACAGGGCGACCAGCTCTAAACATATTTATAATTTCTTCACGAACATATTCCCATTTACCACGAGCAGTCTATGTAATCAAAACAATTAAAAGATGGATAACGACTTTTAATAAGAAGTATTTAATAGCGAGAAAAAAAATAGTGTCTTACTGCAAAAGCTTGAATTGGTAAATCATTACGAATATTTGGCATATTTGTGGGGACTTCAATAACAGGTGTCTGAAACATTTTCAAGAACTCCTTTTCCTGTAACAAAGTAAATGAATAAGGCATCTAACAGTATATTGATATTAATGATCAAATGTAAATTCATAATATGTCAAATACTTCAGTTTTTGCAGTCCCAGTCATCCCCGAGAGCTTTGGATACAGCTTAAACAGCGACTGGTATGTAATTTGCGCAACTATAACCGAATCTGCCTAAAAAGCACAAAAGAATAAAGCTAGCAAGAAGAATGATGAAGTGGCACACACACAGGACAATTGATAAACATCACTATATACCTGGATTGGTAGACCTTCTTTGGCCTCCACAGCCTGATGAATCCCTTCTGACCATCTCCGTTTTTCTTCCACTCTCCCTGTCAACTTCAAAAGAAAAAAAGAAATATTTAAAATAAAGAAACTCACTAAAAGTAACTTAATGCGAATCAAAGAAAGCTAAGAGAAAGTAATGACATAAAAATTGTGTTTTGTACCTCGTTTATTATGAGAGCCTTCCCGTTTTTAACAATGTATTGGACATCTTGTCGGTAAAACTCCTTGGCTTTCAAAGCATTCATGACAAATCTATAATGTATAACAAGAGGTTGAAATTGAATGATTAACTTAATCGTTGCTACATGAGAAAAAAAATATGAAATAATGTAAGTTACCTAGCCCAGGGATCATTCTCATCCCAAAGATCATTTGTTTCCAGAGCCATCTCAGCTAGGGCAATTCCTTCTTCAGTCAACTCCACTGAATTATCTTTAAGCTCTATTTTGTAATGCTGTGCAGTGAAATAAACAATGAAGCACAATGGATATTAATAGCCGAAAACAAAAAAAAATGAAAGAAATAGAAATAAGAAACTAGATTACAAGGCCACGCGTGAGAAGCTCAGCTACTTTGGCCGCAACCGGATAACGTGAAGCGTCCTTACTGGCCTGAGATGCAGATCAAAGTTATATAAATAAATAGTAATACTAATAACAGTAATAATAAGTTACTACAACTTTAAAAGTTGGAACCAAAAGATACCTCGCCACTTATCAGCAACGGGTTTCTCCCCTCATCAATTAGGACAGAATCAACTTCATCGACTATTGCAAAATGAAACGGATTTGGCCTGATAAACAATGTGCTATTAGTCCTGGAGAAACTTAAATCAAATATGCTCTATGAAGAAATATAGCAATACCATCTCATAACCAGTTGTCCACTGCTACCAGCAAGATTGTCTCTCAGATAGTCAAAACCAAGTTCCTAAATAATTAAATTTACATCCATCAGAAGGTACAAGTGACAAATATTGCAGTAAAAACGACATAGAGAGACTTACAGAATTATTGGTGTATGTAATATCACATCTATAATTAGACCTCCTTTCCTCAGATTTCATCCCTCTCTATCATGTAGAAATATCAAAGCAAAGATAAAGCTTTTAGTAGTTTATGCCTTTATGAATGTTATTAAGTATGGGCATCTGGCTTAATAACTTACTTGAATAAGACCAACAGAAAGACCTAGAAAGCGATGAACACGACCCATCCACTCAGCATCACGTTGAGCAAGATAATCATTAACAGTAACCACTGTAAATCAATAGATTATGGCGATCATACTACAGAAAATTTAGAGTACAAGAAAAACAAATATTATACGCATACCATGAACACCCTCGCCAGTCAAGGCATTAAGATATGCAGCCAATGTTGAAACTAATGTTTTTCCCTCTCCAGTTTTCATCTCAGCAATAGACCCGTCATGAAGCACCGCCCCACCAATAATCTAACAATTGCAAGACCAAACTCCAATCAAATTCATAAACCCAAATAAGCATTCCATTACATATATAAAGTCATTGAACTTTATCTAAAGTTAATAGCAGAGAGAGACCTGCACGTCAAAATGACGCATACCAAGCTTCCTCTTGGCAGCTTCACGAACAACAGCAAATGCCTCTGTCGCATAATTAAGTAAAGTAAATACATATATTCAATCAATACATAGGAAATAGAAACAAGCTTTAATGCCCTAAACATAAAAGAAGCCATTTAACAACCTGCTTGGATATCCGCAAGTGTCTCTCCTTTTGCCAAGCGCAGTCGGAACTCAGCAGTTTTTGCAGTTAGCTAATTCACCATTAAAAAAAAGTTAAATACTTGACATAACAAAAAAAAACATAATACAATGGAAAACAATGAAAACAGTCGAACCTGTTCATCAGAAAGCTTCTGAATTTGCGGCTCAAAGGAATTAACCAACCCCACAAGCCGATAATAATCCCGAACAACCCAGTAATTCAAACTCGTGAAATCGGCCCATGTTTTCGTAACCCGGCCAACATTTTCCTTCAAAAAAAATCAAGCAGCATTTCATCAAACAGTTGGTGGGCATATGGGCATTTAACCAATTTCAAACCAGAAAACATAGAATACAAAGAGGGGTAGTAACGCCGTGAGTGTACGTACCTTAAGAGATGCAGTGATTGTAGAATTAAACCGATGGCGTCGTGTACGGAAGGAAAGAAGTGGAAAAGAAGTGGTGGGCAGTGTACAGAAGAAGAAGTTAACAGGTGAACATGAGCGTTGATGGTTTGTGTTTAGGGTGAAGATAGATGGGTTTGAGAATGTTGTAGAGAAAGCCGCCATGTTGCAGTCGTGGCCGGAGTTCTGTTAAGAAACTGAGCGCCGAGTATCACCTATATTACATTATAATATATATAGTTATAATATATAAGCAAATTTTCATATTCCATACTCTCTCTCATGAGACGCTATTAAATTTAATGTTCATTAACCCTCTAGTCCGATCATCATCTCCAGACGCATTGAAGGCATCGCCAGTTATATATTATCTATGGCGGACCGCCTTAATTATTGCAATCAATGGCTAATTGTGTTGAATATGAATATGCAAATGAAGAGATGGAAGGTTTAGAGTATTAATTTCTTATTCAATGTTGTTATTGATTTCTTCTTGTTGATAAAGGTCGACGCTCTGTATTTATCCCTACCATACCTAATTCTTTGCCTCATCCCCATCGCTCTAAACCCCTAACCCCTAGCAGCATATGGGAATCAGTAGCCGGATTTCAATCACATTTTCTATTCACATTTTATAACATCAAAGCAAAATCTTCAGATGCCAGCCTCATCCAATCCTGCCATGCACCCCCCTCAAGTTAAGTGCCTCATTCTACTCACCTGCGTGCATACTAAAAGTCAGCTACGCTGAGTGAGTTCTAGTTAATACAATCAACTTACAATACATCCTTATATTACATACTTGTCATTCTTTACTTTCTTTCATACATCATACTTTATCTTTCTTTACATACATACTTTATATTTTAAAGAACCTTTCGCCCTATAACCTCACAGATATTATTAGGGTCCGCCACCTTAAAGAGTCTTTTGCCCTCACTTATTGTAATAATAATATAAAATGTGAATAGAAAATGTGACTGAAATCCGGCTACTGGTTTCCATAGGCTGCTAGGGGTTAGGGGTTTAGAGCGATGGAGATGAGGCAAAGAATTAGGTACGGTAGGGATAAATACAGAGCGTAATTCGACCTTTATCAACAAGAAGAAATCAATAGCAACATTAAATAAGAAATTAATACCCTAAACCTTCCATCTCTTCATTTGCATATTCATATTCAACACAATTAGCCATTGATTGCAACAATTAAGGCGGTCCGCCATAGATAATATATAACTGGCGATGCCTTCAATGCGTCGGAGATGGAGATCGGACTTGAGAGTTGCAGGAGGGTTAATGAACGTTAAATTTAATAGCGTCTCATGAGAGAGAGAATGGAATATGAAAAGTTGTGTATATATATATTATATAATGAAATATAGATTATTACGATAAGTGCTTAAATTTTCCTACAATACTATCCTCCGGTGACGTTCACACTGCTCTGCCATTGAAGGCCCCAACTTCAATCGTCAATGGAAAACCGACAATCAATTGATGGTCCTATTGAATCAAATGTTGGCGGTCGTTGGTAGATATGAAGTCGTGATGAGTGCCTACATTTATTTCATAATCTGGCGCCTTGGCATGGGGATTAATCCGAGCCTCAATCTCTGGTATGTGTTAATCTGCAACCTCTACTTCAACCATGGGGGTTTCATACTTTTTTCTTCAGGTACGTTGGTTTAGTCGTTAGATGCAAAATTGTTGGCACTTATATAGTTTTCTAATTCGAAACGACTTTTATGTACATTGTTGCTATCTTTCTTCACATTACAGGCCTTCAAGGTTTCTAATGGTTGAATTCTTCACACGATTTACGGCTTATATTTGTCTGCAATTTGGATTTGAAACCTAAATAAATTTATTATGAGTGTAAGGTTTGCAGGTACTTGATTATTTATGGTACTGACTTAGCAATTTGTTATTTTCTTGTTAGCTTAAGAGGCTATATATCAATTAGCAATGAAGCATTAGCTCACTATTTATTATCTGGAATTAATGTTTACCAGTTGAGAAGAGAAGACAGGCATGAGGTAGGAAAGCATTCTTTTGGCAGGTTACTCTAAAACTTTGAATGATTTAGATCCTCATATATTATCAATTATGTTTATTCCAAAAGGCTGATGATATTTTCTTTAATTCCTGTATTCACAAACAGTATTCTCGAGTTAAAAATGCATATTTTATTTTCTTTGGTCTAATTAGTCCCGCTTCATTGGCTCACGAATAGAGGCAGCAAAAGGAGCAGGTTGGATGACGGGTCACCACCATTCACCAACTAATATAATTTATCTTTTTTTTTCTTAAAATTTATAAGTGAACCAAATGAACACGAACGGAACATGTCCGTGTGCTTTCATGTGCATAACAGATAATCGAACACTAACAATTAAACAAAAAGAATAAAAGTTATAAAACCATTTATCTTTTTTTTTTCTTCAAAATTTTAAACTAACTGAATGAACACGAACGGGGCATGTTTGTGTTCGTTCGTTTAACTTCAGCCGAACAGATAACCCAACACAAACGATTAAGGAAATGGAGTTCTTTTGTTCGTGTTAGGAAATTGAACATGTTCACACGTGCATTAGTTCATGTTCATTTATGTTCGTTTGTTAACGGCATAAACAGACGGTTCATGAACATGAACAAACTAATATAAGTGAACAAACATAACGAAGCTAAAACCATTTAAAACTAATGTAAAGAAGAATGTGTTGGGCCTAAAATGTTATTGAAACTATACTAGGCATTGCTGACGGGCCAAAGAATTACAAATGAATATATCAATGAACTTAAACAAATGAAAACTATCAAACGTAAACACAATGTAAACTAACAAACATAAACGAACATGCTTAAACAAATGTAAAATAACAAACATAAACGCACGAACTTAAACAAACATAACCAAAACAAGCATGAGTGAATAAATTAAACAAATGTAAACAAACAAAAATTAATGAATGCTAACTAATGAATAAAAGAAACAAATGAACAAACACTTTGTAACATCCCGAAATTTCTAAAGTAATATTTAATATATTATTTTGTCGGGTGAAATAAACGAGTTAGTGGAACGATAATAATAACAGCAAAATATGAAGACTTAGTAGGATAATTAGATGGGATTAGATAGGGACCAAAAGGAAATATGGGCCTTCGGTCCATGGGCTTAAGGGAGTATAAATACCCCCTTAAACCCCAATCTTTTCCATTCCATCCATTTATCCATCCTAATCTCTACACACCCCAAAATACACACACGACCCGAACCAAGATCCAAAGGCGAGGACCCGAGCTTGTCGGTGCTAGATCGTCGTGACGAACCAAAGCAACAAGACCAGCTCGTGTTCGTAGTTCGACTCATTTACGGTACGTTTATATCGAGAACTTGTTCGTTTAGGTTGGGATTAGTATAGAAATGATAGATCTGTGTTTGTATGGTAAAAACGAATCCAACAAAGCTAAACTTACTGAAAATGGTTATGATTTGATGGGTTAATCGATTGATAAAAGAACCCGTAACCTATATGCCTAAATCGCACCCTTTAAACATCAATGTTAGGTCGATTTGATGGTTGGGGTTTGTAGGCGCTGGTCAGACGATTCCATGAATACCTAAATCAAGTTATTTGGTTAAGAAACGAAGATGATTAAGGGATTTAAGCACGAACAGTAGCTGCAGCCGACAACTTCGCCTGCAAGCTAAGTTCGCCTGATGAACTTCGCCTGCAAAGCTAAGTTCGCCTGATGACAACTTCGCCTAAAGCTAAGTTCGCCTGATGACAACTTCGCCTAAAGCTAAGTTCGCTTAAGGTTCAACTTCGCCTAAAGCTAAGTTCGCCTAAGGTTTAACTTCGCCTAAAGCTAAGTTCGCCTAAGGTTTAACTTCGCCTAAAGCTAAGTTCGCCTAAGGTTTAACTTTGCCTAAAGTCGAGTTCGATTAGAAAATAAATTAAAAACCTAATGAAAAATGTGCTAAGACAGTTAATGTAAATAAAATTTGGTGCGTGAACGATCTTATACGAGGTAGCTACTATATAATACTTGTTGGTGCGTGAACGATCTTCGGATATTGCACGCATCGCCAAGGATAGTGATTGCCAAGTGGTTATTAGTGTGTATGAATGCTATGATGTGACTTGCTTATTATGTAAATGATATGAAGCATGTTGTAGACAAGTAGAGGTAGAGCGTGTTAGAAGTGGCAAGAGTGTAGTAAGAGTGTTAGTGGCATGACGATAGTACATGGTAGGGTAAGCCTATACGTGACTACGTCATTAAAGTGGCAAAGTGGCAAAGTGGCATAACGTTATACGTTATTAAAGTGGCAAAGTGGCAAGGTGGTAGGTGTAAATAAGAGGCTAAGTGGTAAGGTAAGCAGGTTAGATAGTGGACTACGTGTCTTCGGATACGTGTATGATGCAAGTAGTGGTTGTATGATAAGTTGCTTGATTAACTAGAACTCACTCAGCGTAGCTGACTTTTAGTATGCACGCAGGTGATCAGACCAAAGAACTAGCATGAGGATGGCACATGGCATGGATTGAACGGCTGGCATCTTAAAATGGAATAAAAGATGTTTTAAATATAATGATTTGTTTTATAGTATCAAAGAAGAGATTGAATGTTTTGTAACGAATGCTTCAAGTAAACGTTTCCGCGAAAGTTTTAATTAACTCTGATTGCAAGAACTGTGTTTATGAGTAAATCCGACGCTAAAGTAGGGCTACCGGTTCGGGGCCTTACACACTTATTAACATGAATGAGCGATCAACACATGTTTTCATGTTCGTTTTTTACCCTAAATGAATTTTTTTTTCGTATGTTCGTTCAACATAAACAAATTTCCAGCCAATCGGTACAGACTGTTACTAATTGTTGGGCTTGATTACAGGCCTGCAAATAATAATTTGTTTATAACTTAGAACTCAATTATTTCATATTTTGGAAATTGTAGCTTTTGGACAAAATGATGGTGAAGCTAAAAGAGCAAGGACAGAGAATTTTAATATACACCCTGGTGAAGCTAAAAAAGAAAGGACATAGAGTTTTAATATACACACAATTTCGGCACATGATGGAATTGTTGGCAGAATAAACCAATTACAAGATACCAACAGGTAACAAGTTTGACTTTTGTTGTTGACTTCGATGTGAATACGTGGTCTTTAAATGCTATTCAAAGATGCCTATATGAACGCATAGATGGGAAAGTTTGCGGTGGTGAAAGACAAGTTCAGATTGACAAGTTCAACTCGGTCAAACACAAATTCAGCGTGATAGGTTCAACATGGTCGAGTCAGTTGTCCCATTTTACCCATTGCTTTAATTTCTGCCGTTTACCTTGAATCTAGAACCTATTTAAGTTGAAACTAATTTCACAACTTGTAACAGTCAACCTTTTGACGTACTTTTGAATCCATTTAGTCAAATAAAGGTAATTAATCACTACAAGTTATGTTTAGAATAAGTTGAATTGTATTTAAATAGAGATTACACTATTAACAGCTTCTTAACCGCTAAAAATATTAGTTGCACAAATTTTGCAGGTTCAAGCCTTTGGCGGTCAATGACTTTAACAAACTCTTAGTATTAACTATTTGAATTCTTGGCTCATCCATCCATAAGACAAATGTAAATATATCAATGCCACCTAATAATGGGTCAAAATCGGTTGGGCTAGGTTGACGTGAAGCAGTGTATACCCTTTTCTTAAAAAACCTTATAACGTATGTAGTTTAAAGACGCTGGTCGCATCATTTAAAATCATTATGACAGCCTACTATTGACCCGTTTTTTCTTATTTGACCTGATTTTGGCTAACTATTTTTTGACTTATCATGTTTGACCTGTTATCGATAGTAAACGGGTCGAAATTGTCACAATTTTTGTATTTGACCGGTGAATGTTAGATGAAACAGGTTATGTTGACTCGTAAATATGAAGAGCTTCGATTGCCTGAAGTTTTCTTACAAAAATTTAACAAGGTTTTTTAAGTTATAAGTCTAGAAGGTAAATAATAAAAGCGTAAATTGTACTTTTTTAGAGTTATTTTAAGTATACGGAGGTTTTAAATTTTTGGATCATTACCTTCAAATATTCGAAAGTTATTTTAAACTCCTACAGATGGTTGTTTTGGCTTTTTTTTGACGGTTGCCTTAAAGTATTTCACGCACTACATGCAATACGTTTAACGTCTGCAACACACAACGATGCACTTACATATTATTTGTAACGAAAAAACATGAAGAATCATGAGCTCTCGATTTTGGAAATTACATATCCGCCTATATAACTTTTGTTTTTGCTCATCCTGATATTTTGAATCTTTATTAATACATAAAGTCAGCTTTCATAGGCTAATTATTAAATTTGTTTACATGGCCATATTTTTTTAGATAATACGATACTAATGGATCATGTGCCTTTACACATACAACATCAATACAAATTCCAAATACTGACTGGATCAACTAATCCTATCATTTTTTCTCAAAACCAAAACCAAATGATGGAAACAACGAGTCTGATGGGTCTTCAGCAGAAGCAGCAAAGAATTCTTGGAAAAACGAGCAAAGGGATCACTCGTGAGTCATGAATTGATTCATTCAGCAGGTTGAAGATATAATGAAGGTTAGTTGTGTTTGCTTAAATTAAATGTCGGTTGATACTTCATATTAGAGGTTTACTTGTGGCCTGTGTATTCTGTTATCGAAGCAGGAAACAGAGAAATCATAAGTTTTCCACTAATATATAGTTTTTCTTTGTTTTGTCAGATTGCTGATTCTTTGTAATGATATTTATAATAGAATTTTCATATTAGAAATCCAGTCTAACTACTCACCAATTAACGCACATTCAATCCTTTATGCTGATTATAAATCATAAAACCCACAAAACTATATGCATAGTCAATATATAAGTGTGCAAACCCGCACAAAAAACAAAATCCAACAAATCATATACACATGCAGCAACGCGCTCACATTGATAACCCATTTCACACCACACCAACCACTACAAACCAATATGAGGGGATAATTTACGCGAACCCGCAGCAACGCGCGGGTACTTCTGCTAGTTATTATTATTATTATTATTATTACATGATTCTATATCGGCGACGTTGGGTGAATGAGGGTGACGGTCGGGTCGGCGTATGTGTTGTTTACTTGTTTACAAGATTATTAAGATTCAATTTGTTAGTTGTTACGGTCATGGTGCGTAATATTAATGTCAATTTGTTCGGTTTTGGACTCGTACCAAATTAAAATGCAAATTTTGGTTTTAGTATTATATGGGTGTTACCAAAATCGAAAAGTAATATTCTTTTAATTCCTTTAAAATTTAGGTTCGATTTTGACCGGCACTCCCGCTACACAAAAAAAAAATCGAAAAATTAAAGAGATTAAACTATCATGATTTGCCGATTTAGTGGAAAAATTAACGATTAAATGGTAAGGATTTTATGGAGAAGTAGGAGGAATCGGATCTATGTGGAGAACTTAAAATCCGTGGATAGATTGGGTTGACGGTGGTGGGTACGGTGGTGGAGATTGGTGTTGACTTGGGTAAAAGAGTGGAGTGGAAACGGTGGTGATGGATGGTGACGGAGATGGTAATGCGGCGGTGACAGAGATAGTTGTACGACGGTGGTGCTCGGGTGGATTTTGGAGATAAATGGATGGGGCTTGGGTATTTAAGGGGCAGTTGATGTGAGGAAGAAATGTAAATGATTAGGAAGATGAATGAAGAAGACGGAGAAGAAGAAGAATGTGTGAGGAAGAAGACGAAAAATTGTGAAGCAAAGGGGTATAAAATGTCCACTAAGAAAGTACTCTGGTGTTTTAACCCGAATACCAGAAGAAGATAATTATATTAGCCGTGTTTAATTACAAAAAGACGAAAATACCCTGAAGAAACACTAAGTGACCCCGACAGATTACGGATAATCTTAGGGTTAAGTAGATGTTTCCCACGAGGGTTAGCTCCGGTAAAGATGGTTATTCTTAACCTGCAAAACAGACACCGTGAGCTTGTCACTAAGAAGGGGGGGGGGGGTTCCTCCTTGTGACCACCCTCCGGCGTGAGAATCAGACTAAGTTGCTCTGAATATAAGTGTATATTAAGAGAAATAGCTAGAGAAGATAAGATAATGATACCGTTCCAAGGTGTTGGAGTATTTATAGCCGAAGGTAGGTTTCCAAGCAGGTACGGCCAGCTGTATAATATTCCTTTTCCACCAACTACGGGCTATGTACGTGCCACGATGGGAGTTGGTGGGTAGGCAGCGGCTGATAGTGACATGGCCGGCTGTATACTATTCCTTTTCCACCAACTACGGGCTATGTACGTGCCACGATGGGAGTTGGTGGGTAGGCAGCGGCTGATAGTGACGTTTTGTACTAGAGCGTGCTCCTTCTCGTACTATTGTCGGTGAGCTGTCACCCTGTGATTGGTTCATGGGCTGCTTTGGTCAGATCTTGTCTATTTTGTCCATACCTTGGCAGGTATAGTACAAAAGATCTTCCAGAAGCGTACGGACTGGCTCTTTTGGGCGGGAATATTCCCGCCTTGCTCATTCCTTCAGGTGACATTGCTGAAGTATAAGAGTTAGTGCCTTATGCGTGTAGCCTTACCGTTAGTGCGGGTAGCCTTCCTTCTTGGCTTGTACCCATAGCTGCGGGAACAGGCAGGGTACTATACCAAGGGAGGCTTTCCTGCGGGAACAGCTGGCTTATTGCGTGTAAGGTATTCTCTCTGAGCATGGTGGGTCCTGCGGGGCCAGTTAGTCTTTGCGCAGACGTACCTCTTCAAGGTGTGTCTTGCGGGTCCAACTGGGCTTTGCGGGGACCTACCTCTTCAAGTCCCCCCAGTCCATTGTTCTTCTCATGAATTATTAATAAGTGAGGTGAACTTTTGGACTTTAAGCAAGGGGTTTTAAAGAGGTTTTTGGTTTTTAAGGTTTTCCGTGAGGATTCTTCCCGCGGTTTTCCTAATGTCACTTGCAGAAATTCCCGACTTTTCTGCCTGATCTTTGGTTATGATGCGGGTAGTTGTTTAACCTCTTCGCAAGTCGGGAGTGTTGAATTTCACTTGTATAGACTCTTCACGAGGTTTTGGTAGTTTTGGACATAGTGATCAGTTATGTTAAACTACCAATTCCACCTTGAAGTTTCAAACAATCTAGTTCTCAACTCTCCCGCCATGCGGAGGTTTTATTTCCCTTTCCGCAAGCATGGCCCATAGGGTCCTTCTTGGCTTCAATTCCCTGCAAGTGCTAAGTATGTGAAGGGTTTCGCCTTGACACTGTACCTGCATTTGTCTTATGGTTTTTTGCTTCCCAAGGTAAGGGGGTATATTCCCTTTTATTTTTGAATCTTTTTGAATCTTTTTGCAATTCGAAGAGTTGGTGAAAGGATAAGAACAGTCCAAACAGTTGAAGTGACGTTGGCGTCTCTTGATGGTTTCTTCTGACGGTTTCAGGACGTGCAGTAAGTTATGGCGACGTGACAGTATATGGTCATTCCAGACGCTTTTTCAGGCATGTGGGCGCGAGTTTTCGGGCGCGTGGGCGCGAATTTTACGGCACGCGTCCTTTCGACAGCTATTGCCAGTTTGCGCTTTCCACGTGTCGCCATTTCATTGCACCTGCGCTCACTCTCTCCTCCGAATTAAATTCATCGCATTCATTGCGATGAGTATATAAAGGGGGGAGAGGGTGCATTTCAATTCACACCTTCACTTCACTCTTCTTCTTCTAAGCGATTTCCGGCGAATACTCTTAACTTCTCTGTCGAGCATTCTTCTGAAATCGTTCTCTTTCCTACCTTAAAACATGTCATCCGTTCATGATCCTGAGGTTACTGCCGAAGAGTCCGACGTATACCCTGAGAACCCGATGTCCACGTCTGACAAGGATGACAAGAGTACTGCTGGCGAGTGCCAGTGTGCTCTTTCTGTCGATTTGTATCACTACATCGTCAAGAAGTTCATGCTCGAGACCTACGAGCCTGAGTTTCCAGAGCCTCACCAGACGGTGTATGATGCCCCCAAGGGCAAGATAGGGGTTTATGCCTCATTCTTCATGTATGGGAATCTCAGATTCCTATTAACGAAGTTTGTATACCGTGTTTTGGAGAAACACGGTGTACACTTGACGGAAGTACACCCAATGGCGATCGCTAAGGTCCGCCATTTTGAATGGGTGTGCCACATTCTGGGCATTGAGCCTCGTGTCGACCGCTTGATGACCTTCTACTCCTGGAGGTGCATCCAGGGCTGGTATACCTTGGTCACCTGGATCAAGGGTTTGAAGATCTGCGCTACCGAGCGCAGTCTTCTGTCTTGGAAACGGGAGTTCTTCTACATCTCTGCCCGCGTCGCCCCCATTACGATGGCTTTTCAAGAACGAGAGAGCACTCCCCAACCTTCACGCCTCCAACTATCAGGAGACGGAATGATTTACCAAGATCTCCCAGATCCAGACTCCGGTTTACCGCTTTGCGGAGTCTGGGATGGTGATGCTCGGGATGAGGCGGGTATGGAAGGATGCCGGTTCTGGGACGCCGCAAGTACCTATCATCCTCGAATACGGTTTGAATTCTACTCCCTACGGTATGCTCCGTCTTTTGTGCTGATTTAGGGTTTTTCTTCTAACTGTTTTTCTTTTTATTTTCAGAGGGAAACAACTTACAATCGCTTCTGCAACCGCAGGAGACTGGTGGTCCCGCTCGACTGGGTACTCGTGATCTCGACGAGAACGAGTTGCTCATTTTGGAGCAGACGGCGGATAGGTTCGTGGAGGTCTATCCGCCGGGCCACGAGATTTTGAGCGCCATACGGCCAGGTAAGGGATTCTTTAATCCTCGCCCTCTGCAGGCTCAAACTTCTGCTGGAGTTCCTCTAATTTTGTCATCTTCTGATGAGGAATCCGCAGATGGGCCTGTCTTCGTGAGGAAGAAGAAAGCTGCCGCCGTGAAGGGCAAGGCGAAGGTTACCTCCGCCGTCGACCTAGGAGATCAGTCTGACTCCGAGACTGAAAGCGAGGGGGCGGCGGGGAACCCTGGTGGTGGTGAGACAATTGTCTCGGAGGTTGGGACAGCTGTCACCTCCGAGCAGCCAAGCGTTACGACGGTGACTGGCATGAAGAGGCCAGTTCCATCGGGTTCGTCCCCGCCCGTCAGAACCTTCAAGATTATGAAAACCCGTAAGTGTACTTTTCATTTATCTTTCCCGCATTCCTCTCCGCCATTGTTTTTAATATTTTGTTAATCTTCATGCAGGCGTGGATGCAACCGCATTCCAAAGTGGTGCGGGAAGGAGCGGTTCTGGACCCACGACGGTAGGTTTGGTCCACCTACCCGAGACGATGACCCAGGCGGCTGCGCCTGTTTGCAGTATTGGTTCAGTTGCTCATCCCGTTGAGGCAACTGTTCCAATTGTGACGTCATCTCCGCCGGCTGTCAGTGCCATCTTCACCGCATCCTTCACTGAGCCGGCGGTGATTTTTTCTGCGGGCTCTTCCGCAGCAGCGGCCACGGTTGTGAGTTCACCTCCAGTGAGTTCACCTCCGATGGTCTCTACCACGGCGGCTTCAACCGTGCCTCCGGCACCGGCGACTACCTCGTCACCGGCCGGTTCATCAGGTATGTTCAGAGTTGGGGCTTCTAGCCAATCTCTGCCTCCTTCCCATCTCCCTGACCTCTTGGATGGATATCCCTTAGGTTCGGGTGATGGGTTTGGCGGCTACCGGCCTGTTGTCGACCCTACAGGTGCGTAGGGTTATTTTGGCCTTTTTTTTATCATTTTTTTCCTAACTGTTTTTTGTTTTTGCAGTTTCAGATTCCAATGAGGTGTATGTTCCACGGTGGAACATCCGCCGGGGAACAACCCTTCGAACGGCTGTGGATTGCGTCGAATGGGCGCGCCACGCCGCCCCGAGCGGTGCGCTGGGGGAGGCAATGGCTAGCTACCAGGAGGGTAAGCTAACCAATGAGCTTCGAATTCTCCTTGCTCGAATGCAGCCGCGCGTCGAGTTGCTTTGTCGTGAAAACGACAATTTAAAGACGGCGCGTAGCCTAGAAGTGGCTCAGGCACGTGCATTGCGGGAGGAGAACAAAAGGCTTGCCATGATTGCTGCGGAGAAGGAGAAGGCCTTCAAGGACCTTGAGGTCGAGGTATAGGCCAGGCATGAGGCCCGTTCCAAGGCTACCCAAGCTGTTAACGAACAGCTTAGGTTGGCTAAGGAAACTGCGCAGAACGCGACCGAGAGGGCCACCAAAGCTGAAGCCATTGCTGAGCCTCTGCGCGCTGAGAATGAAGAGCTTAAAGCCAAACTAGAGAGGCTTCAGCAGGCTCATGATGCTTTGGCCTTAGAAGATGCCAAGAAACTCCAAGAGCTCCTGGACCAGAAGGGTATGCTTGACCGCACTGAGCATAAACTGAAGGGCGTTGAAGAGGCTGCTGCTAAGGATGTGTTGCTTGCCAACCTTAACAAAAATGAAGCCGAACGCGCCCGTGATCGCGCTCGTGATCAAGCTCAAGCTGCCCTCCAGGAAGCTCTGATCACCAAGGAATGGCTTCTACGAGAAGCGTTGTCGCAGGTATGCGTAATTCCGTAATTTCTTTACGCTTTTCTTCATACTTAGAAAAGTTTTTGATACATATATTTTTATTTTGTAGGTTGTGCATCGGATTTTCACGAACACATCATATGACGATGCTATGAGCGCAGCCCTCAACGCTTCTCATGAGGATGGGGAAAAGGCTGGTTTCCTGCTTGGTCTGGGGTTTGTTGAGAAGGGCATCCCGCCTTCCAACTTCCCTCTTTATGACGTGGACACTGAAGCTGCTTACGACCAAGCAGTGAACCAGTATGCTGCCTTCCCGCATCCGGTGGTGGAGAAGGTGAACGAGATTGCTGCTGCTGATGATGGGCTAACTATTCTCAAGGCTTTCCTTGAACCGCCACAGCCAACTGATGGTGCGGGTTCAAGTGGGTTTGGAGGGAGTGGTCCTGAAGTTTGAACCTTGAGATCCCTTCCCATCATTAGGATAGATTTATATATTTGTAGGCGGGTAGATACCCAGCCATTCTTGTAATGTTTGAATTTTTATGGAATATAAATGTTTTGTTAATGCCTTGCCTTGTAAACCTTATATGTTGTGCTCATGCATATTTTAGTTTAACTTAGCAATTTTCTAAGTGTTTAGGATAAGTTAACCTGTCAACGTGGTAGATAATAAGTTCAAGTTTTGCTTCCTCTATCATGATAGTGCGGGTAAGACCGTCACTTTCACTTAGTAGGATGGCCAAACTTTACCTATATCTGACCTGCGTGAAGGTTTTCCTCATCTTTTCCTTAGAAATTTTTACCGTTTTTATGTTTACGCGGGTTTTGCCGCCTTCTACACGCAACGACTTACTTCTTTCCACATTTATGCGGTGAATACCGGCATATCAGTCTGGAAAGTTCATAAGTATAAAGGTAAGGCTATCAACACAATGTGATAGAGGAGAATCATTTCCATTAGAAGTGGCTCTAGGCCTTTTCTTTACAAGTTTGGAATTGATCTACATGTAACATTTGAGTAATTGAGCTCCATTCCATGTTATTGGGATGGGGGTGCCATCGAGCCTTTCAAGCCGGTATGTGCCTTTTCCCTAAATTTCTTTGATAATGTATGGCCCTTCCCAGACCGGGGCCAGCTTTACTGGGCGCTCTTGGTTTGAAGCCTCGTTGTTACGCAGTATGTAGTCTTCGATTTTGAAGTTGCAGAGTTTTACCCGCGTGTTGTAGTATTTTTGCATTTGTCGCTTGTAATTCTCTTCACGCGCTGCGGCTAAGTCTCTGCGTTCTTCGGTTAGCATGAGGTCTAACCGTCTTTCCGCATCATTGTCTTCTGGTTGAGTCAAGACCCTTGGTGAGGGTAGACCAATTTCGACCGGGACCATGGCTTCAGTGCCATAGGTGAGGCTGAACGGGGTTTCTCCCGTACTTGCCTTTTTTAGCGTTCTGTTTGCCCAAAGGACGTGTGGAACTTCGTCCAACCAGCCGGATCTATGTTCCAAGAGTCTTTTCTTTATGCCGTCGACGATGCTCTTATTTGCTCTTTCCACCTCACCATTACCCTGCGGGTGCGCCACTGAGGTAAAGGTGTGGGTGATTTGAAGTTCTTTCAGCCACTTTTGTAGCTTCTTGTCAGCAAAGTTGGTGCCGTTATCGCTCACCAAATTCTGTGGAAGTCCAAAACGACAAATAATAAATTCCCAAATAAATTTTTTGATATGTTTTGCGGTTGTTTGGGCTAAGGGTTTTGCTTCTATCCACTTGGTGAAGTAATCGATAGCTACCACTAGGAACTGAACGTTCCCTGCTGCTGTGGGAAATGGGCTTTTGATGGCCATGAAGAAGTGACTGGAACAAGTTCATTTTTCGGGCGATGCGTGTTGGGTGCGTAGAGTTGGCAAGACCTGCATTTTCTGATGTATGCCAGCGCATCCGTATGCATCTCCGGCCAAAAGTATCCCGCGTTGTTTAGCTTAGCTACAACTGCGCGTGGACCTGCGTGTACTCCGCAGATGCCTTCGTGTACTTCCCTTAGGAGGTAATCAGCATCTTGGTCGTCCACGCATCTTAGGAGTGGGCCAAGAAAATTACGCCTGTAAAGTATGTCATCCACGAGTTGATAGTTCAGTGCTTTACAGCGTATCTTTCTTGCCTGTGTTTTTGACTCTGGTAGTATACCCGCCGCAAGGTAATTTATAATTGGTGTCATCCACGTTTCCGTGCCGGTTTGGATGACACAAATTTCCTTGTGCGAGACTGATGGTGTTCCAAGGAGTTCAATGCGGATGTCCTTTCCCAAGTGGGTGAAGGCTAATGATGCAAGCTTGCTTAACGCATCCGCAGATTTGTTTTCGCTTCGCTTGACGTGTATGACTTTACAATCGTTGAAATCGCGCATAAGGGTTTTTGCTTGTGCGAGGTACAGGGCCATTGTGTCGTTCACAGCCGTGTACGTCCCGTTTATTTGGTTGGCTACTAACATGGAATCCACGTGGGCTTCCAAGTTTTTCACTCCCATCTTACGCGCAATTCTCAATCCGGCCAAGAATGCTTCGTACTCCGCTTCGTTATTCGTACTTGGAAAATTCAGTCGAATAGCGTAAGTGTACTCTTGGCCTGCTGGGTTAGTTAGTTTCAACCCTGCGCCTGAACCCTCGTTGTTGGCTGCTCCATCAGTATAGAGTCGCCAGACAACATCAATGTCTTGTGCTGGAGAGGGTTGAGCCTCTTTCTGGCACTCTTTTTCCCGCGAAACGGGGACTTCTGCAATAAAGTCGGCCAAGACCTGGCCTTTTATGGCTGGTCTTGGCTTGTACTTTATTGGGTATTCTCCCAATTCTATTGCCCATTTGGCTAAGCGTCCTGACAACTCGGGTTTGCCTAGAACGTTTGCAAGTTTGAAATTGGTGAGAATGGTGATTGGGTGACCTTGGGAATATCGTCTTAGCCTGCGTGAAGCCTGTACAAGCGCTAAGACTAATTTTTCCAGAGTAGAGTACCGGGTTTCTACGTCTGTTAAGACGCGGCTAACATAGTAGATTGGCATCTGGATGCCTTTCCGTTCTACTATTAGGACTGCCCCGGTTGCTCTGTCTGTGGCGGAGAGGTATAAGATTAACTCCTCCCCCGCTCCTGGTGCTGTGAGCGTTGGGAGTTCGATCAGGCGTGACCGAATCTCTTGAAAAGCTGCTTCCGCTTCTGGTGTCCAGCGGAAGTGCATTTTCTTTAAACAATTTCTCAATGTTGACACGAATGGGAACGACCTATCCGCATGATTCGCCAAAAAGCGGTTAAGTGCGACTAGTCGTCCATTCAGTGTCTGAGCTTGTTTGATGGTAGTAGGTGATTCCATTTTGATAATGGCTTCGACCTTTTCAGGGTTCATCTGAAGCCATCTTTGGTAAAGATGGCTCCTAAGAACTTCCATTCTTCCATTCCAAAGGAACACTTGCTCGGGTTGAGCTTCATGTTTATCTTTCTGAGCGTGTTGAAAGTTTCCTCGATGTCTTTCAACATCGCTTCTGGCTCAGGGCTTTTGATGACCAAGTCATCCATGTAAACTTCCAAGTTCCTCCCAATTTGGGCATGAAACTCTTTGTCCATCAGGCGTTGGTATGTGGACCCGGCATTCTTAAGTCCGAATGGCATCATTTGATAACAAAACGTGCCATCGGGCGTCCGAAATGCGGTTTTGTCCTGATCGTCAACGGCCATGTGGATTTGATGGGATCCCTTATACGCATTAAGGAAGCATTTAAGGCAAAACGGTGCTAACGAATCTACCTTAAGGTCAATTTCTGGTAACGGGTAACAATCTTTGGGGCATGCTTTGTTTAGGTCTTTGAAATCTATGCACATGCGCCATTGTTTGTTAGATTTCGGTACCATGACGGGATTTGCAACCCATGTTTGATATCTACTAACGCGTACGATGCCCACGTCTAGGAGTTCCTTGACTTGGGTTCTACACGCGTTAGCCTGTTCCGCCCCCATTACTCGACGCTTTTGTATGACCGGCGTAAAAGCCGGGTCACACTTGAGCTTATGCTCTGCCTTACTTCGAGGTACACCAGTAATGTCAGCTGGTGTCCACGCGAAGATGTCAGCGTTTTTCTGCAGTAAGCGTTTGAGTAAGGTGCGTGTGGGGTCGGTGATTGTTGGGCCAATGGTAACAGCCTGGTCAGGGTATTTGCCATTGAAGGCCCATTCTTCTGGTTCGGTAATGGTTGGTTTAGCCATCTTTGGTTTGGGTTTAGATGAGACAGATGCGATGCATACCTGGGGAATACCGGTGATCATCGCTACACCCTCAGCTGTTGGCCACCCCATCATGCCGTGGACTGAAGACACCACGGCATTGAATCTTGCCATCCCGTCTCTCCCGAAGAGAATGTCGTATGTGTGGTGTGGCTTCCTCATTACGACGCAGTCCACGTCTTCTGTGCGGGAGTGTTTCCCGTCCGTGAGAGTGACGGGGAAAGATAGGATACCCAGGGGGTGTTTGTGCTGCCATTGAACCCTTCCATTGAGGCGTAGACCGTTTCCAGGCGTTCTTTGTCTTCGTCGTCTAGCTTGTCGAAGAACTGCCTGTACATGACCGTTGACGAAGCGCCGTTATCAGCAAGAGTGCGGGAAGTGATGTAGTGCCCCGGCTGGCTTTTGATGACTATAGGGCCTTCTTTGTTGGGCCCTCCTGGCACTCGCGGGAAGCGCACTTCAGCTTCCTTCCACGCACATGGTTCTGTCGTTCGTCGTTTTCCTCCTCTGACGTTACCATGAACCATGTGGATGCTGATGTCGACGGGCTTTCGTCCGTTGCCCTTGTACCGATTATCATTTCTACCTCCATTCTTGATTGATGCCACAAGGTGTGTAAGTTTTCCATCTTTGACGAATGTTTCGACAATATCCTTCAAAGATGTACACTCCTCAGTGGTGTGGCCCTTTGTCCCGTGGAAGTCACAGGATTTGCTCTGATCAGCGTTATGGCGCTGTCGGATCATTGGAGCTTTTGGCCATGGGAGTTTCTCGGTGGCAAATATCTCTGTGACGCTTTTGGTGAGTGGCGTCCATCTAGGGTTCCGGTTTGATGAGTGCGTGTTATCCCTTCCGCCTAATAGAGGGCGAGAGCTGGATGAGGTGTCAAAGTTTACCCTTGACTGCCAAATACCAAGCTTCCTCTTTTTATTTTGCCGGGCGGTACGGACGTTGTTTTCTCTGGTCCTCTGCGTGTAGAGGTTTGTACTCTGGGGAAGATTCCTACCCAGTTGCTTTTCCGTTTCGGCAAAGCGCTTGGCTGCCATCATGATGGCATCCCATGTGGATGGCATGCCGTCTTTACCCGTCAGCGTGCGGATAAGCTCTGGGTATTCGGTGTCCTGGATGAAAGCGGCGCGAACAAGATCTTCACTTATGGTGCCCAGACTCAGCTTCTTTGAGTTAAAGCGAGTGATGAAGTTTAGCAAAGATTCATCCTCCTCTCTAACGCAATTGAGGATCGTCCACTGCTCTTCAGTATATTTTCTCTGTTGACTGAAGTGTTGGCTGAACTTGTGCTGGAAGTCCGCCCAATCGTAGATGTGGTGGACCGGCAGACGATCGAACCACGCCCTGACCGCTCCGACCAGCGTCATCTGGAACATATAACACCATGTGGGTTCCGTCCAGTTGCTAACGGTTGCCCCCGCTATGAATCTGTTCAAGTGATCGTCTGGGTCGGATATGCCATCATAAGTGCCGATGTTGGACATCTGTTTGGCACTTTTCGGGGCGATTGCTTCCGCAATGTCCCTTGCAAACTTGGACGTTCTCGCATTTGCAACAGTTGGCCTGAAGGTTTTGGAGAAGTCACGTGGGTTTCCCCCCGCGTTCCTTGGTTTAAAGGTTTCTCCAAAATTTCTTCTCGGCTGGAAGTCCGTTTCTTTACGCTTCCCTTTCGCCCTATGACGAGGGTTTGCGTCGCTGTCGGACTCCTCCCAATCATCGTCTAAGTACTCGCAATCGTTGCTCATGTTTAGCTGTTGTCGAGTGCTTCCGAATTCGTCATTAGCCTGTTGGAGTGAACGTAAACGTTCATCCAACTCAGCTTGGAATTCTTTCTGACGTGCTTCTGCCCACACTTTAACTTGATCAAGTGTTTGGCGGGGGAGCCTCGTCTGTTGTTTCTCCAACTGGGTATCAATGAATCCCAGGGGAGGATTGTTTACTGCACTTGCCCCGGCTTGGGTAACCGGGGTATTGTTCGTAAAAATTGTGTACTCGCCGGTGTTCCCCCCCCAGTAGCTGGGGTTGTGGTTACCGGAGTTTCTTGGTCACTCGTTGGCCTTGGCATCGGAGTAACCTTAACCATCTTTCCAGAGGTTTTGAAAAAACTGAGAAAAAGAATTAGTTCTAGCTTTTATGCACAGATGGCGCTAATGAAGAAACACTAAGTGACCCCGGCAGATTACGGATAATCTTAGGGTTAAGTAGATGTTTCCCACGAGGGTTAGGTCCGGTAAAGATGGTTATTCTTAACCTGCAAAACAGACACCGTGAGCTCGTCACTAAGAAGGGGGGGGGGGTTCCTCCTTGTGACCACCCTCCGGCGTGAGAATCAGACTAAGTTGCTCTGAATATAAGTGTATATTAAGAGAAATAGCTAGAGAAGATAAGATAATGATACCGTTCCAAGGTGTTGGAGTATTTATATACGAAGGTAGGTTTCCAAGCAGGTACGGCCAGCTGTATAATATTCCTTTTCCACCAACTACGGGCTATGTACGTGCCACGATGGGAGTTGGTGGGTAGGCAGCTGCTGATAGTGACATGGTCGGCTGTATACTATTCCTTTTCCACCAACTACGGGCTATGTACGTGCCACGATGGGAGTTGGTGGGTAGGCAGCGGCTGATAGTGACGTTTTGTACTAGAGCGTGCTCCTCCTCGTACTATTGTCGGTGAGCTGTCACCCTGTGATTGGTTTATGGGCTGTTTTGGTCAGATCTTGTCTATTTTGTCCATACCTTGGCAGGTATAGTACAAAAGATCTTCCAGAAGCGTACGGACTGGCTCTTTTGGGCGGGAATATTCCCGCCTTGATTCATTCAGGTGACATTGCTGAAGTATAAGAGTTAGTGCCTTATGCGTGTAGCCTTACCGTTAGTGCGGGTAGCCTTCCTTCTTGGCTTGTACCCATAGCTGCGGGAACAGGCAGGGTACTATACCAAGGGAGGCTTTCCTGCGGGAGCAGCTGGCTTACTGCGTGTAAGGTCTTCTCTCTGAGCATGGTGGGTCCTGCGGGGCCAGTTAGTCTTTGCGCAGACGTACCTCTTCAAGGTGTGTCTTGCGGGTCCAACTGGGCTTTGCGGGGACCTACCTCTTCATACCCCTAAATTTAATGACTGCTAACGTGTAAAAACTGACGGAAGGATTGAAAGTGCGCCCGCCAGAAAAGCACAAGGGTGTCAATCAATCAGTTTGAGAATTAGACTTGCAACGTGCACCCGCCAATAAAGTACAAGAGGGAGATGAACTTTCTCTTTAAATTTTCTCCTTAATTACATAAAAGCAAACCATAATTTTCTCTTTAAATTTTAATGTTATGCTTTGTATAATGTTAACACATACTTCGCATATAGATTATAGACGATAGAGGGAGAGGAATGTTATTACAAGTTTACAACTATTTGACAAGACTAGCAGCAAGCCTGCAACATACCCCTAGGAACTTTGATGTAAACTACTAGGTACATAAAATGTAGCCTTTTACACGGCAACTCATGATGCAGTTGATTTGTTATGTTAGCGAAATATGTTGAAGTTGGTCGTATAAACAGTAGTAAAGGTGCTTGTAGGAGATGTAGGACGGACATAACCAAGAAAGGCGCAAGAAATACTTTAAAACAATAAACTGCTCTAATGAATATCACAGGGGTTGCTGTAAGCTTGTGACAATGTAGAGTGTAGACGATGTTAGTTGTTGCATAGAGGGAAAGGGAGATGAAGCAGGTAGGGTGTTAACATGTATACCAAGCTAACCGATCACTCTTTCACCTATTTTAAAACATGTGTAACGTTTGATTATAATGCGTCCTTGAAATAGATATTAAAAGTTGCAGACAAAAAGGAATAAACAAAACCATTAGACCACAGCAGGATGAGGTTCAAGTGTGCATGAAACTTGTAAAATGAGAATTTAAGTGCACATTTCGAGACTAATAAAATAGCAACCAGTCGCGGTGAACATTTCACTTATTTTCTGCTATGGATTCTCCAACATCATCAATCTTCACTGGTCCATAATGTAGAACCTACAAAATTCAAACACGAAAGGAAAGATTATGTTACACAAGAAGTCGATATAACCTTTCTTTTAGTTGTAGTTAAAAGTATCCAATTTGCAACTTGTGTTGCTGGGAACTAAAAATAATATGCATTAAGCAGAAGAACCACAAATGGTTCATTTCAGTATCTCCCAGTCAAATTCTGGTATACAACATTTAGCATATATATAAATTTAAAATTATATAATCAAAGTTGGAAGACTTAATGACCAGTGACTAACAGATATGCTTTATTTTTGATGGTTAATTAAGCATTAACTATAAAAAAATCCTGGTGAGAGGACACTTAAAATCATTACTGGTGAATTTTTGTAGCACACAAAAAGTTTGGTCGTGCCAATTTTACAACACAGCAAGCACAAGACCTAATCACTCATTTTGATTGGAAATTGGAGTCCTCCAGACACAAGGAAACGTAAAAAAAATGACATTATTTGAGTTCCAGGCTGAATGATCAAATACAAGATTTGCATGTGGTGATATTATAACAATCGACATACTGCAGATTGATTTGTGTAACATACCCAAAAGTACAGATCAAATTGTTGTACTCTCGTAACAGGAAAGATTTGTCAGGGTAGTTGGTCAAAAGACCAAAAGATTAGGCAATAACTTTTATGATTTTTTAACATGTGATAAAACAGGCCAGGATTCCAAATCAAATTGGTGGTTTCATGAACGAGTTAATGGCCATGCAACTAGTGTTGAAATAATGTCACTTGTGCCTTTCACACAATCTTTTAAAGCGAACCAAAGAACCATGATTTTGTATATATATTCAAATGAAGCATTTTTTGGCATATGAACTCAAGAATGAAAAGAAGGAAAGGCATAAGAAACAAATATGAATGGGAACACATATAAATGCTTGCCTAAAATACAAGTTTTCAATCATTTAGCACCTAGCGATTGTCGCACATTAGCGATGAGCAACGTGAGTGCCAATTAGCATGTCTGATTATAGCTTTTCAAAAAAGAATGGGTTGTATAATGCACCTCTAATTTGCTGTTTCTGTATAAGTTACAAGAGAATTTTTATAAGCATTTATGGAACTAAAACTTTTTTCTCAATAGTTTAGAAGTGCTAGGTGACTAGGTGTGGATGACAACGAAATAAGTGTAAAGAAAAGACTAATAACCAGAATTAGAACTCAGGCCATAGTGTTATTCAAGGTCTTGTCATAATGAGTGGGTGAATCTTATAAATTGTTCGAATAATAATTATCAAATGCCTTAGGTGCAGTCAAGGCACATAGGCCTCGCCTAGGGCCTAGGTGCAAGGCGCAAAAAAAGCGAGGGCCTGAGGAAAAATAAGTGCGCTTAAATAAAACATTTTAAATATATTATGTATATGAAAAATAATACAATTCTTTGAATAAAATAAACAAAAGTTATTATATAACATCTAATATCATCTAATTAGTACCGAAAGTTCTAAAATAGTCAAGATTCAAATGTGATTCCAAAACTTGAATAACAAAAAAAATCAATATAATGCCTTTGGCTTCTCCTAGATCTAAGGTTCAATAGCAACCCTTGTGTTTCTTTTGCTCGACTTTTATGTTCTCATGTTCTTGGCATAGACAATGCTGAAGCACTCGCCTAGGAACTAGAAGCACATTTATTGAGCCTCGCCTAGAAAATTGGCCTAGGCGCAAGAAGCGAGAGCTTTTAGTACCTATGGTTCAAATATAACCAAAGAAACAATATGAAACAGAAAATACGTATGAAGTTTGCAGCAAAAATTCAAAAGAGCAGTGTCTTACTGGATAATTAGATTGAATGAAAAGTGCTCTTTTGTGTCCGCTTTCACCACCATCTGAAATGAGCGTAACTCCTGTTGGTGGAAGCAAGTCCATGAAGAACCTCCCTCTTCTTACGTGCAGTTCCCCTCTTCTTATAAGCATCCATAATCTCAGCAAACAAACATTCCTCCAATTTTGAGCTATGATTAGTTCGCCTTTTAAACGCCGCATCAAGAATCCAACGAACAGCCAGAGTTTGCTGACGATCTTTATCCACAACCCCAGGAACATCATAAATATTACCAGCAATTCTCACTTTAGCCACCTCACATATCGGCTTCACATTCTCCAAAGCATCAGATATAAGCTGGATCCCATCGCGGTCAGTACGAGCTAAACGATGCAGTGTTTCATGAAATATAGCTCGAACCCTAGTCTTTTTACCTTGCCTCATGCGAAAATTGACCAATTTGTGAATCAACTGTTTTTTCTCTCCGTCTAATCCTCCCATATAGTTAAGAATCTCTGAGCCGGTGTAAACTGTTTTCGAACTCGCGGTTGAATAATGTTGCAACAGAAGTGGTGCGATAGCCAAACCCAAACCTTGAAGCTCTCCTACAATTCCATTCAACTGCCTACCGGCAACTCGAATCATCTTTCCTAAACTACTTAATTATTAGATTTGAGAACCTGCAATCAGCAAAAATAAACCGTATATATAATTAATAAACATGCCTAACAAAAAAACGCCTATAACCAGTAGCTAAATAGCATCATAGCTAAATAGCATCATAATTAGGGGTGCAAACAAGTCACGACGCTCGCGAACTACTCGAGATCGGCTCGTGAAAAAGCTCAATCAAGCCGAGCTTAAATGAGCCCGAGCTTGAGCCTAAAAGTAAGCTCATTTTACAAACGAGCCCGAGCTTCACTTATCGAGCTCGAGCCAGATCACGAGCGACTATAACATATCATCATCATCATCATGATCGTACTCAGCAAATCCCAAATAACTATTAATTAATATATATAAGTGTTATGAAAAAACAACTAACTATATACATTATGTTAATGTTATATATAAAATTATAATTGTATAAAAATATATAAAAATAAAAATTAATTAATTAATAGTAAACGAGCCGAGCTTGAGCTTGAAAAACTACTCACGAGTGGAGCTCGAGCTCTGTGTAAGTTAAACGAGGCCGGTTTGCACACCTAAATTCATAATCAAAAGAACTGGTCTATAAATGATGGTAACTGAAACATTAATATGTGAATTAAACATATAACATGAATGAGAACATATATAAATACGCGAAAACGTAGCTGTGCACATATTGACGCATAATGAATACAAATACCGACTCATTTTACTCAATCTAGAAGTTAAAAAGGACGAATTAACGTACCTGCTAGCAGTAAAATTGAAAGATTTGATTAATGGAGGGTAATCGGAACCCTAGAAATGAGAGCAGATCGGCGGAGGAGTACAAGTGTTTAGACGATATTCATTACAAGGCTTTTGATTATTATTTTCTAAAAGACAATTATGCCCTTTTCTATTTTATCTGTATTTTAAAAGCGGTGTTGGAGTGTGTAAGGTTCGGTTTTGAATTGGAAATGGTCCCTATATATGTGTGTCGGGCGGTGACAAGGGGGTGTGCGAGCCGCACACCCGGTCGGGGCACGTAAGTTTGGGGGGGCAAACTTTATTATAAATATATATATATATATGTTTGATATATAAAAGATCTTGAGTCAAGCGGCATCGTCAATTGGTCGAATCGGTCGTTAATTTTGGTATTTAAAAGTCACCGGGAAGTCTTGGTGGAGAATACGACAACAAAATCAAGTTTCAAGTATGACAAAAATAGCCACTTCTCTTTATTTTATAATAAAATATGTTATATACATACTCACCCCTTTTAGTTTCGTTTTAGTTATACTTCACCCTTAACTTTTATTTTAATATAGCATTTAAAATCTTTTAAACAATTTTAAAAATTTGAGTATATATTAAAATAACTATATTAGTTTTAATATATATATGTTGTATTAATAACTCGTATACGCATTAAGTTTTAGGGTTTCGAAAATTGGGTATTACATTTATATTATATTTTTGTTATATTTTTTGTTATTAACATTAATCATCGTTTATAAAAATTAGCTTGCATTCGTTATTCGTTAAGGCCCACAGACCTTTTTATTTTGGCTTGGCCGAAGTATTAAATCCTTGCAGACGGCCCTGTATGTGTGTTATGTATGTGTGTTAGAGCATTCCCAGCAGGTATTTTATCTGCATCTCTATAATCCCACTAAAAATTACATTTTCTCTCTCATTTTCAAAATAATACTTTTTCATAGCTTTATTGTTACATTTTTTCCACTCTACTAACAATCACTTTCGACAATTATTAAAAAAATTATGGTGTATAAACACTGTTTTTCTAAATTCATTCATGAATAATAACATTTTATTTTTCTTTCACTTACTACCACTCCATACAAAATAAAGAACCCACTCATATAAATATAGAAGACATGTTGTGAATGCTCTTATCAGTCTTATGCTTTATATCCAATGTGCCACCCCTTTTAAAAAATAAATTTTATAGGATTGTAACGATTAGTTTATTAAACTTAATAAATAAGTATTTGAGAACCGAAAGCCAGATTTTTGTATAAACGAAGGTAATAGAAAATTTTAATAATTAAATATTTTGAGAGTTAAAAGCCAGCTTTTAGTACAAAAGAAGGTAACGTAAGGGTTGTAAAATTTAACAATTAAATATTTTTGAAAGTTAAAAGCCAGTTTTTTTTTTTTTTTTTTTTTTTTACAAAAGAAAGTAAAGGAAAGATCATAAGAACTGGCTTTGTAAGTTAGACATACATAGATATCGTGGAAGCAACACACAGATATATTGGGTATACTGTATACAGCTGTATTATGTCCATAGATTTAACAACAGTCGTTGGAACACATGAACAAGTGACAATCACCACTTCAAGACAATTGTTGTACCGCGTGAAAGTGGGCCCCACCTAAGTATCACGCCTAGCATGTCACTGACTGTCAGCATTCACACCATTATTTCTCTCTCCAACGTTTCTTTCCTATATAAGTAGTAACCGGTTGATGAATAATTTGTTACATATGCATACATTTGTAAGAGAGAAAGAGGTAAAAACAAAATTTATGTTGTTTTTACCACTTTGATAAGTTTTATCTTTCGAATTCCTTCTATTAAGTTATATTGGTCATGATCAATCTTGCAATTAGGACTAGGGTAATTCTTTTTTATAGTTATGTCTGAGTTGCATAAGCATTCTAGCTTCTCTGATTTTGTTAATTTATTTACATGTTTTAGAATCTTTTGTTTTATGTTTTAAATTCTTTCGTTTTATGTATCTTCATGTAAAAAAAAGGCATATATTTAATTGTTGATAGCTAGATCATATGGTAACAAATTAATTATACATTTCTAGTTACCTATTTTTTTCTTGTGTCATTATGATAATTAATATATATGTTGTTGAAATCTTGCAGGTGATCAAAGACAGTTACAAGATCTTGTGACATAAGCATCAAAAAAACATGTCAGGGGGTTCATTGGGAAACAAGAATCCAGCTGTTGAATACTGGGCTTATTTTTCTTGCAACCTCTTGAAATGGGAGGCCTTTAATCCCATTAGCAAGACATGGATGCATCTACCGATGATCGATGGCGATACAGGCTTTGCTCATTCGGACAAAGAGTCCATGGGGGTCGGGACCGAGCTTTTGGTTCTTGGCAAACATGTTTCTGGCCAGGCTGTCTTCAAGTACAGCCCGCTGACGAATTCATGGACCGAAGGGCCGCAAATGAACAACCCAAGGTCCTTATTCGGGTCTGCGAGTCTTGGAAAGATCGCAATCTTCGCAGGCGGTGTTAACAGAAAGGGAATGGCCATGGACACCGTGGAAAGTTACAACAGCGAAACTGGCGCTTGGGAGACGCTTCCTAGCCTGCTCAAGCCAAGAAAGATGAGTTCTGGTGTGTTTATGGATGGGAAGTTTTATGTGGTGGGTGGGTGCGGTGGGGCGGATATGAAGCCGCTTTCAAGTGGTGAGGAGTATGATTTGGAGGCCAAGAAGTGGAAGGAGGTTCCTGGTATGTGGCCCTTTGGTGGTGGTGGTGATTACTCGATGTCTCCACCGTTGCTTGCGGTGGTTGATAACGAGTTGTATGCTGCAGATTCTGTTTCGAAAGAGGTAAAAAAGTATGACAAGAATGCGAAAGTGTGGGATGGCATAGGCAAGTTGCCTGAAAGAGCTGATAATATGGATGGTTGGGGTATTGCTTTTAGAGGGTGTGGAGATCGGGTGATAATTGTTAGTGGTCACTGGACACTAGAGAAGGAGGCTCAAGTTGAAATATATGCATGGGTTCCGAGTGAAGAACCACCAAAGTGGACCATGGTTGGTCGCAAGAAGTCCGACAACTATGTTTACAATTGTGCTATCATGGGTTTTGAAGTGGAGGTTTAAGGAATTCATGTTGTTGATTATTTTACTATTTTGGTGTTTAAGAGAATAAATTGTGGATGGTAGTGTGGAAATGTGTGGACTTTGGTCATGAATTTGCTTTTATAAGTAAGTAATATATGTTTTTCTTTTGTCTATATGGTTCTCATTTCTTAAATACAAATCTTTAGATATATATTTACAAAAGCCAAATAAGTTATATAAAAGTTCTTTAGAAACAAAAGTCGGTGTTTTTAAAGTTAAAAAATATTCAAACAATAATGTGACTTGAAATCACATTTGTTTAATGTTTCAGTTGTGGAGACAGAATTTCGGATGTGATGAAAATAATACAAAAATAGAATAGAACATAAGACAACAAATTTGTATACAAATAAATTTATATATAATATCTCAATATTTATTATATCTTTTTCAAAAAGAGGGATGTTTAAATTTCGAGACCACCTGTCAAATTGACCACCAATGAGCTTCGTCGTATGTTATTTAATTATATACACATACCTTCAGATTTACAGAGTATTTTCAAATATTTAATTACAAACCCCCCAAAGATTACATTATATATTCAAACAAGACAATTTACACAAAGTGATATTGGGTTTAAACACTCTCATATATAAGCGAATTTGATAAATAGTTTAGATTACATTTTAATGACCCTTATAACTAATGTAGGGTTTTATGTAAGAAACAGGGATTTTATTTACATTATTATATGTGTTGCTCTATGCATTAAATACATCATTCTAGATAAGAATTAGTTGTCAAAGTTCATCTTCATTGGTGACAATACTTGGTTTTGAGGCTAGCCCCGTAGTTGGAGCCAAATGCTTGGTTAACGAGTCAGACAAACACTTTTATCCCTTTCATTATATTTTGATAGTTGATAAATGCGTTAACATGATTAGAAAATCAATATAACTCGATTTATGATAAACAATTGCATAACATACCATGATAATTACATTTCTCTTGTTAGGCGTTTCAGCGAAGCATTTCATTGGTGAAGACTCCGCCATCGTTTCACAGAATCATACGCTGGATCACAACCTGTTTAGTATATAAAATGCCAAACAAGTAAAAAAAATAAAAGATAGCTCAAAAGGAAACGTGTTGAAAGTCCCCAAAATGTAAATGAAACCATAAAGTTTCACATTCATATTTGACAACCTAATTATATACATAATATAAATTTTGAAACTATATGTATTTTGGGTCAACCCAACCCAATTCGTACTAAAAAATTTCCCTATTTGACACGACCCATATAGCTTCACAATCTGGTTGATCTAATCAACGTCTACGTTGAAGAACCATCATTGCATTTTGTTGGGTCATAAATTGGTTAGACTGATGCATATCAAAAGGCCACGGCATGATCAAGACTAAAGTGAAATAAACGAGGACGAGTTAAAGAATTGGATTATGGTTGTGATGGTGTAATTAGGGATTTCGGTTGTCTAGTAACACCGAAATCCATATGGATTTTGGTTAGGCTAGTTTGGGTTTATTTGGGCTTGGCCTTTGGGCTTTATATACTAACCCTATATAAAGTTAATGTTTAGTAATCATTTAGGGTTAGAAGTTAGCAGTTGTTGAGAGCCACCATAATTCTAGAGAGCATTATATTGTTTGGCTAAGTGGTTGTAAGACCCCGAACCCGGTAGCCCTACTATAGCGTCGAATTTACTCATAAACACAGTTCTTACAATCAGAGTTAATTAAAACTTTCGCGGAAACTTTAACATAAATCATTCGTTACAAAACATTAGATCTTTTCTTTGATACCATAACACAAAACATCTCACTTAAAACATCATTTCTTTCGTCTTCAGATGCCAGCCGTTCAATTCATGCCATGTGCCATCCTCATGCTAACTCTTTGGTCAGATCACCTGTCTGCATACTAAAAGTCAGCTAAGCTGAGTGGGTTCTAGTTAATCAGGCAACTTGTCATACAACCACTACACACAACATATGCGTATCCGAAGACACATAATCCACTTTCTAACCTGCTACTGCTTAACCACTTAATTACCCCTACAGCTTAGCCTCTTAATTACCCCTACAGCTTAGCCACTTATGCCACTTTATGCCACTTTAATAACGAATAACGTTATGCCACTTTGCCACTTTAATAACGAAGTCACGCATAGGCTTACCCTACCAGTACTATCGTCATGCTACTAACACTCTTACTAGACCCTTGCCACCTCTATCACACCCTACTTCTACTTGTCTTCAACACACTTTATATCATCACGTCATTCATATAATAATCAAGTTACATCACAACATTTATATACACACTAATAACCACTTGGGGATCATTCCCGAATGACGGCACGCGCAATATCCGAAGATCGTTCGCACACCGACTAACCTTCCCTGTCTACGCGTGCAATATCCGAAGATCATTCACGCACCAACAGACATCCATTCATAACATATATAAATATATCACATCAAACATTATAGCATACACTTACCACTTAAGGTAAGTGTATTCACACTTCACATCGAGTATGCACACAGCCCCGAAAACATAACAAGGAATGAGGCTAGAAACTCACCTGAACTCGGTTAACAGTTACTCCTTCTTTAGTTGTGCGTGACTAACTATATAACAATTACACATATCAATTAACTATTACTATCCATATCACGTTTCTAGTCTATTTACAACCCTCAACGAACGGGGGTCCGGGGGCAGCGCCCCTGGCAGCGGGGTCTAGGGGCGGCAGCCGCTAGCAGGGTCCAAGGGGGCAGAGCCCCTGGCTGGGGTCAAGCTGCCAGGTCAGCTTGGAAAAATTTTATTTCTATTAACTGTCTTAACACATTTTCCATTAAGATTTTAAATTATTATTTATTCACCATCACATTTTCCATAACGAACTAAGCCTAATTCGTTATCACATCACAGTCTAATTCGTTATCTAGCACCTGATCTGATTCGTTATCTTTCCTTAGCTGATTCGTTATACTAGTTCGTCCTCTTTCATAACGAATTGGACCTTTATGACGAACTGGTCCTTTAACGAACTGAACCCTTAACGAACTGGGGGTTCATTCGTCAGTTCTCCCTTAACGAACTGCTTAACGAATTGAAGCTTCTTCGTTACTTATCCTTAACGAATGACTTAATGAACTGCTTCTAGTTCGTTACTTCCTCTTAACGAATTTCCTTCTAGTTCGTTAAGTCACCGCTAACGAACTAGGGTTAGGTCAGAATGTCAGAGAACATTCTCTGACATCCTTACCTCGTACACCCAACTCCGGCGCCGCCTTTCCGGGGGCGCCTTCGCCGGAAAACCGGGATATCGCCGGAAAAACGATATCTCAGCCGTTTCACCACCGTTTTCACCGTTTTTCGTCCCGTTCGATCCAGATCTGAGCTAGGGTGACCCCTAAGCTCATCTTAGGTTCGGCTTATACTCGATTCCACCCGGATCTCATAACTTTAACTGTTTAAGGTGTCGGCTCGTCGTTTCGCGACTATATCTAACGGGTTTGGATCTCTACAATATCATACTATCATTACATCGGGTTGATGCTTGGTTTCTTCTTGCTATTTCGGCTAGAGAGAGAGAGAGAGAGTAGGATGAGAGAGAGCTAAGTGTGTGTTTTGGGTGGTGTATAGAATATGTGTAAATGAATGATTTAGGCATAATGAAGGTATTTATATGATGGGTCATGGGCTTGAGCCCATGGTCTATCTTCCTTCCATTTTCACCCAAGTCCATTACCCATATTACTTAATCCAACACAAACCCGACTCGTATTAACCCCTACTTAATCTTATTATTTTCCCACTAACCCGAGTAAACCTTTCCCACCAATATTATATAATATAATTTATATTACTTTTGAAATTTTGGGATGTTACAGTGGTTTATGTATCTGACGATTTATTGATAATAGAATCGTATGCATTGAAACCCTAGTACTTCGTATTCGTTATATTTAGGGTGTGCAGAAATAGGGTCGACCCGAAATTACCCGAGAACCGGACCGAAATTTAACCGAAACCGGGACCGATATGCTGTATAGGGTCGGTCTTCGGTTTCTATATATTTGCATTTTTGGGTTCGGGTCGGTCTCGGATCGGTTACCTGAAAACCGTCTAAAAACCGAACCCGACCAAACATATAATCATAACCTAAGTAAGCCTGGTAGAGCCATGGATAATAAGCCTCCGGTTGCTTCATATTTACAGTTGCAACTTACAGGGACGGTGGCGGTAAATCTATGGTGATTGAAGAGGTGTTTTGAGTATTTGAATCTATGGTAGTTGGGGATAATTGTGCGTGAGAAAAACCAGGGAAAGAAAAAAGTTCAAAAATTCAAAAGGGAAGGATATACTTATATGAATATCCTTTCTTATCTATTGGATAAATCATAAAACTACTTCTCAGATTAAATTAAAAAGTTATTTAATTAAGAAAATACATTGTTTAAACAAAACATGACATGGATATAATTTTGAAAGACGTGTATTACGTGTGTCAGTAAAATGTCACGAAGTGCTAGATATTGCTTTTGATAGATTAATTTATTTTTCTTTTAATGTATTCAAAGTTTTACAACTTAAATTTTAATATTTAATTGATTATAATACAAATCTGATCCTTGGTTCCCTCATATATCATTATTATGTTTATTGTGACTCTTTTATGTCTCTCTCTCTCTCTCTCTATGACTCTCTTACCAGTTCCCTAAAAACAAGGAAGACGAGTCGTCCTGTAACTATGGCCAACCGTCCCACCGCCTCCCTAATATTCGATTCTTCTACCTCGCCTCAATACTAACAGTTTGCTTAAAGATGAAGCCCACTTCTCTACAGAGCATTCTTCAAAGCTGCAGACCCAACTAACAGTTGTTTGAAGTTTAAAATGGACAAACGGTTTCGGTCTTTCTTCGTTACCCGAACCACCAAGATCCATAATACCCGATACCCGAAGTGAGATAGACGGGACGGTTTTCGGTTCTAACTTACATGATTTTTCGGTTTCGGTCCGGGTCGGGTAAATCTCGGTTCGGGTCGGTCTAAACCAAATGCTCACCCTTATTTATATTCATATTGTTCTTCTATCTCGTTCTTGAATCACCACTGTGTTAGGATTCCACACTAACATCGTGTTTGGGTTGATATCATATTGTAGTGATCCAGATTCGGAACTTACAAGTGGTATCAAAGCCTATTGACCTATTCTAGGCTCGGTTGTGATATCAACGATTCAAGATTTGGATCTTCGTGTTTGTGGAGCATTGAAGAATTCTGGAAATTGAAGAACAACTGTTCTTCGTGTTCTCAGGGGTTGTTGAGATAACTTGGGAAAGAATTTGGATTGATTTTGGGAAAGATTTCGGATTTAGGATTTTATTCTGTTACCAAAATCAGATGGTCAAACAAGTGTTCTCTGCCAAGAACAAGTGTTCTCTTCCAAGAACAAGTGTTCTCTGCCAAGTTTTAAGAGGTTCTCGGTCAAATGTAAAGGGTTTTCGGTCAACTGTAAAGAGTTTTTGGCCATTCTCAAGAGTTTTCGGCTAACAAGTGATTTCGGTTGGCAAGGGTTCTCGATAATCAAGTGTTTTCAGTCAGCAAGGGTTCTCGGTTGACTTGATCTGTTTTCTGTTGACCTTACTATTCTCGGTCAGATTTATTCGTTCTCGGTCTAAGTTAGTTCTCGATCAGAGTTTCAGGCAAGCTTTTGAGTTCTCGGTAAAAAAAAAAGTATTTTGGCGGGAAAAATTTTCTTGAACGAAAATTTTCCTGAATAATCCTTATAAGCGAGACTTCATTCTTGAAAATTTTGGCGAAAACTATTTTTTTCGGGTGATTTTTGGTGAATTTTTGGCTGGAAATTTGGAAAAAAATTGTATTTAACGAAATTTTTCCTAGACACTTCTCTTGAGTGGGACATTTTTCTTGAAAATTTGGCGATCATATTTTTTTCGAAAAAATTTGGCGGGAAAATCAGATTAATTCCTTTAATTAATCAATGGACTCTCCACAACTCATCTCAATGTTTAGAAGTACTCTTAATCAGTCTGCTCCCTCACAAGTAGTATTTCAGAGTTCGTCTACAGAGGTATGTTTTCAATCATGTTCTCAAGATTGCATTGATAAAATAAATTTATATAAGCTCCACAATGATAACTTAATTAGAGACATGGAAAGAGTAAAATCTGAAAACTTTAAACTTAAGAAAAATGAAAAAGCTTTCCTAGACAAAATAGAAGCATAGAAAAAGGACATCTCTAAGCTTAAGTCTAATTTCAGTATAAGAAGTTGTCACCACCTAGATGCCATACAAGAAATCGCCGAACTAACTGCTAAACTGGAAGCCTCCAAGTTAGAAATTCTGAATCTAACTAGTAAATTTGAAAGTGTTGAACTTGATTTCAAAAAATTCGAGGGTTCCAGTAAAGTAGTCAATTCAACATTGAAAATCAATTATGGTGGAAAGAGAATGAGGGTGAGGGTATAGGATATAGTCAGGTACCCCCACCATACAATGACAACTATACTAGTCTTCCTCTTACCAAAGAGCAGGAAGAAAATGTAAAAGACATGAAGTATGGTAAACAGGTTCAATCTGAAATTGTTGGATCAGGATCCCTAGAGGAAATCAAGCTTGTTTTTAAATGTGTGAACAATTTTGATGTTTCAACTTCATGTGTAGATATAGTAAATAATGTTGCTTCTGATAGTAAAGGGGTTCAGGCTAATGAAAATGAATCTTATTCTAACATGTCATCAAACTCAGATGACACCGCAACACAAAATTGTACCAATAATAATACACAGAGTTGTGGCAACAAAGGGAAGGCGCATAAGAAATCAACACAACAAGGACAGTCTCATTATCATAGATCCTCCGGATCTCCATGTGTTGATAAATCATTGGGTGTTATTTATATTAAGAGGCAAACATGTTATTACTGTGGCACGCCGGGACATATAGCCAGAAATTGTGTTCATCGTCTATATGTTCCCTATTACAAGCAAAATCAGAAGGCTGCACCAAGGGGCAAGAAGAATGGAAAAACCATTCCTAAGAAGGAATTCCAACACGAGGCAAGTGCTTCCGTTGACATTAGAAGAAGGATGAAAGTGTGTTTCGTCTGCGGGAACGGCGGGCATTTGGCGAAGGAGTGTCACTACCGTGCTGTTAATAGACAAGCTTCTCAAGTGAAAGGTAACAGGTTTTAACCGAATCCAGTGGTTAAACAAAATGCTTATTTTACAAAACCACGAGTATCAGTACAACGGGTCACAGATACTCAAGGATTCAAAGTTAATATGACAGGTTTGCACTCAAATGATTTAGAAACTGTTAAAAGAAAAATAAATTTTCAGAAGTCAAAAAGTGTTGAGAGTTCTAAGAATTCGAATTCGAATTGCTCCACTCGAAAGGCTGTTCTACCAAATTTCACTAAACCAAGACAGACTTGGAAACTTAAAACTTAGCAAACAGATGTTGTATTAATAAATGATTCTGTTAAAGATGGAAAATGTATGAGTTGGCAAGAGGTCACATATGTTGATGCTCAAGGGAACCCCAAGAAATTTATGACTTGGGTTCCTATGTCCAACTGATCCCGCTATGCGTGTAGGAACAATCACAAATTCATTGTTTATTAAATGGGTTGTTCCAAGCACATGACAGGGCAAATATCCATTTTTTTTAAATCTTTAAACCTTAAAATGGATTATTTGTTGCCTGGACGGGATTTTAGGGTAATAGAACATTTTTAATCTGCTTTCTAAGTGTGTAGGAACAAATCAGGGAATACATTGCATATTAAAAGGCTTGTTCCATACATTCAACTCGCAATGATACAGAATCTCAAAACAAGCTTATTCTTAAGGGGGGGAGATTCTCACAAATGGGAAAATGATGTCTTGAAGATTAAAGGTAACCGTATCACTTTGGTATGAAAGATTGATCGGTCAAAAAGATTTTAAAATTTTAATTTAAAAAAAATAATAAATAAATAAATAAAAATATATTCACGTATAGTTTTTTATTTTGTTTTATTTCAAAATGTGAAAATGACTTGATCGTATATGAGAAATGATAGTACATCAGCTGGCTGACTATCACACTTCATCTTATTTTTATTATTAAATTCTACGTTTCGAGGATTGAGTCTTTTTGGGAATAAACTTGTACATATTTGTTTAATTTGCACAAATTTAGGGGGGAGAAAAATCAAAAAGTCAAAAAATAATGTGTGCGTAAAAAATCAAAAAGTCAAAAATAGTGTGTGTGTGTGTTGTTTTCATTTTTTAAATAAAAAAAAGTTTGCTTTTCAAGACTCACTTTCGCTTAAAATTATGTCGGTTGCTCAAGTTTGAAGGACGTATACTTGTATATCGTTGGTCCGGTGGTCTACTCGTAGACTCACAGGATAGCCATTTACCTAAAGGCTGAAAGCATCCGGGGCGATTGTGATGTGTTTTGTGTTTTGCATTCTTTCATTTAAAATTATGTCGGTAACTCTGAGCTGGAAGGATATGTATCTTCATACATGTTTGGTCCGGTTAACCACTTGTAGTCATATAGGATAGCATTTACCTAAAAGCTTAACGTGACCGGGGTGACTGAATCCTTAATACATATGTTTTCTGTAACTCCCTGGGAGGTGATATGATTATTCAGTTAACAACTTTTTAGAAGCTTCAAAATATTTTCAAATGAAAATTGATCCAACCTTTGGAAAGTGATAGATAAATTGTTTCTGTGTGCCTAACGGGTGAAGTTATTAAGCTTTAAAGGCTCTAGAACAGTCATTGATTTGTATGATAGCTTTCCATGATGCGTAAAAGTTGAAGTGATATACACTAAATTCGTTAAACTTACTGTGGAGAGTCATTTTGAAGAATGTGCATGTCTTCATATACATCTCTCCGAATGATAGGCAGAAAAGCAATTACCCAGTCATACACTAGCCCGTTAGTGTCTTGATCACCAAAAATATTGTGCTATTATGTTTACTATTATAAAAAAATAATAAAAAAATATAAAATAAAAAAATTGTTGTGAGTATGCATATAATTTTTGATGTTAAAAAATTATTATTTCAAAAGCTTCAAGGGTCAAACTAGAACTACAAGGGTGGGGCATTCGAATAAGTCCTAAACACTCTAAATGAAAGGCATTTAAGTCCAACGTTCAACCTTGAAGCTTAACAGTTTATTTATGTAAAGAAAATATTTTGATCAAGCACTAGGGGGTTGGATTCAAATTGCGGTGATCTGGGGAAAGCCAAATACGCTTTGAGAAGAGATAAGAGGCATCACAGGTCCATAAGTGATGTCCATCTGAGATTTATGCCTAACTGAACCTAATCCATATCACTGAAACAATGAAAATCATGCTAAGTTTGTTATACCTGCTATCAACCTGTTTCTTTATGTCATAATAACGCTAAACATGAATCTTTGTGAAAGCACCTTAATCAATAAGATTCCATGTTCGGATCTTTTCATAAAGGCGGCGGTATTATCATAAACTGAAATTTGATCCCAATTTTTGCCAAATTACAAGAAGACCATGTGATTAAATTTGTTTTATTTGTTGTTTTTGGTTTTATTTTTTATTTATTTCTTGATTACTCTTGTCGAAACAAATGTGTTAAGAAATCGTTTTAAAGCTTGTTTTAGTTTTTGTCTTCAGCTCATGAAATCTGATGTTGGTTATTGTGTTATAGTTGGTTTAGCTGGTATGATCTCATCTCAAGTCTTTTCAAGAAAATCATAAAAAAAAAAGAAAAATAAAAATTACAAAATTATGTCTGTCTTATTTTGTTTTATTTTAATTGTTTTCAAAATATTATGGATGGTCTTTCTATCAAAGTTGACTGTTCTTTCAAGACTGATTTCTTGCAACGGAAAACATATGAAGTATCTGATATTCAAATTGGGTGATGCTGTTAATAAGGGGGAGATGGTAGAGTATCGGATGCAGATGCTGAAATTGTTGATCATGTTCAAGTAAAGATTATGAAGGTTTTGAAAGCATCAGTCTAAGGGGGAGATTGTTGGAACATAAATTGGTTAGACTGACGCATATCAAAAGGCCACGACGTGATCAAGACTAAAGTGAGATAAACGAGGACGATTTGAAGAATTGGATTATGGTTGTGATGGTGTAATACCGAAATCCTTAATGTTCCAAAAATCCCTATGGATTTCGGTTGTCTAGTAACACGATTTGAAGAATTGGATTAAGGATTTCGGTTGTCTAGTAACACCGAAATCCCTATGGATTTCGGTTAGGCTAGTTTGGGCTTGGCCTTTGGGCTTTGTATAGTAACCCTATATGTAGTTAATGTTAGTAAGCATTTAGGGTTAGAAGTTAGCACTTGTTGAGAGCCACCATAATTCTAGAGAGCATTATATTGTTTGGCAAAGTGGTTTATGTATCTGACGATTTATCGATAATAGAATCGTATGCACTGAAACCATAGTACTTCGTGTTCGTTATATTCATATTGTTCTTCTATCTCGTTCTTGAATCACCACTGTGTTAGGATTCCGCACTAACATCGTGTTTGGGTTGATATCATATTGTAGTGATCCAGATTCGGGACTTACACATTTTGCAGCAATTCTCTAGCTTTCCTATCTGGCGAACATCCACTAGCCTCCATATCTTTATACACTTCAAGCACCTTATCAAACTCCTTTTCTCTGATCAAAGCTTTCATAATAGTAGTGTAGGTAACCACATCTGGACTTACACCCTTCACAAACCAAGAGTACAATTAGCATAAACAACTCCAACTTTAACATGTTTTATGCGGTTTATAACAGACGAAACATACACTTTCTTTTATGTGTTGATACACCTAGAGCGCCTCCAATTGTCGTCCAGCAATGCCAAATGCATTGATCAATACATTAAGCATAATAAGATTCTGTTCGATTCCTTCACGCTCCATCAACTGGAGAACTTTAACAGTTTGCTCACACAGACCCTATGTAACAAAGTCACATCAAACTGACAAATGTACGTTATTTTCAAGCATTACAAGACAATGTAAATACGAAAATACTTGCCAGCTGGGCATAGGCGTTTGCGAGAACACAAAAGATTCTAGCTGATAACGGAACACCTTCAAGTTTTAATGTATTTATGCACTCTTCTGCATCTTCAAACCTCCCATACTGCCATAAATATCAACCAAAACTGCATAAATGAGCTCACTTTGTCGATGACCTCCATGTTTCAAACGATCAAATGTTTTCTCGATTATATCCCACTTCCTCTGTTCACCTAACCGACTAATGATGGAAACGAAGATACTCGGATCAGGATAAAATCCTTGTGCTTGCATTTCACCAAACAGTTTAAGCGCATTCGTGAGATCACCGTGCTTGTAATGCCACTGGATCAAAGAATTCCACGTACAGATATTTGGCGTAATCCCTTCTTGCAACATTTTATCAAACACATGGCGTGCGTCTCCTAATTCACCCAATTTCCCAAACGTGTCTATAATACTATTGAAAATCTTCTTATCAAGTAAAACCCCATTATTCCTAATTTCGGCTACAACGTTCGTAGCCTTCTTCCAAATACCATTATCCCTATAAAGCTCCATAATCCTACTATACACAAACGAATCCGGTTCAAACCCGTCTTTCCTCATACTAGCCACAACCTTCCAAGAATCATTTAACCGTCCAGCACTCGCATAATACTCGAGAAGAATCATTTAACCGTCCAGACAATGGAACACCTTCAAGTTTTAATGTGTTTATGCACTCTTCTGCATCTTCAAACCTCCCATACGGCCCATAAATAACAACCAAAACTGCATAAATGAGCTCACTTTGTCGATGACCGCCATGTTTCAAACGGTCAAACATTTTCTCGATTACATCCCACATCCCGTGTTCTCCTAACCAACTAATGATGGTAACGAAGATACTCGAATCAGGATACAACCCTTGTGCTTGCATTTCACCAAACAGTTTAAGCGCATTCGTGAGATCACCGTGCTTGCAATGCCACCGGATCAAAGAATTCCACGTACTGATATCTGGAGTAACCCCTTCTTGCAGCATTTTATCAAACACCTGGCGTGCGTCTCCTAATTCACCCGATTTCCCAAACGTGTCTATAATACTATTGAAAATCTTCTTGTCAAGTAAAACCCCATTATTCCTAATTTCCGCTACAACGTTCGTAGCCTTCTTCCACATACCATTATCCCTATAAAGCTCAATAATCCTACTATACACAAACGAATCCGGTTCAAACCCGTCTTTCCTCATACAAGCCACAACCTCCCACGAATCATTTAACTGTCCAGCACTGACGTAATACCCGAGAAGAATCTCGTACGTCTCTCGATTCTTCAACACACCCAGACCATTCATGGACTCCATAACACTCTCAGCAGCTCTTAAAAGCCCTCCTTTTAAAACCCCTTTAAGTAATATGTTATAAAGTTTTAGCCTTGGATGAAACCCTAGGGCTACCATTTCTTGAAGTTTCGGATGGTAAAGATTTCTCAAAACATGGAGTGTGAATCAAACCCATATTTGAATTGAAATTGAGATACTGATACAAGTTCTTCCCTTCTGAATCAGATAGATTCATATCTGAAAGAGGTTGAAAATAGGTTCTTTCAAAATTGACTATTTGTCCCTCTGTTAGAGGAATTGCTTCGGCTTCTGAAGTCCTGCCAGCAGTTGCAAGTGCTGTTAACAGAGACGTGTAAGAACCATAGCTCAATTGAAACCCTAGGGCTTCCATTTGAGAAAGAAAGTCCATTGCTTTATCTATGCTTCCTTCTTCACATAGGTGGTGTATGTATATGTTGGATTGCTCTGGCGAGAGCTCTTGGCCGGTTGTGTGGTCAATATGAGTGTGATCAATTGAGGGTGTGTTGTTAATTGCATTTGGTAAGGACTTTGGTATGTGGGTTCTGTAGGGTTTTGGTGGAATTGAGAACTGAATTGATTTAGGGTCAGTAATGAGTCCATGTTTAATGGAATTGGAATAGAAGATGGTGGTTGCATCTCCTCTGTTTGAATGCAGGAACTGCATGTAGAATTGCAGTGTTAACTGCCGTCGTTGAGCGGCGGATGATATCATTTGAGAGTTGAAGTTGAAGATGATTGGAACCGACGATGATGATGACTTGGTGTAAGAAGATTTGAGAACCTGCAATCAGCAAAAATAAACCATATATATAATTGATAAGCATGCCTAATAAAAAAACGCCTATAACCAGTAGCTAAATAGCATCATAATTAGGGGTGCAGACAAGCCACGACGCTCACAAACTACTCGAGATCGGCTCGTGAAAAAGCTCAATCAAGCCGAGCTTAAATGAGCCAGAGCTTGAGCCTAAAAGTAAGCTCATTTAACAAATGAGCCCGAGCTTCACTTATCGAGCTGAGCCAGATCACGAACCATTATAACATATCATCATCATCATCGTACTCAGCAAATCTCATATAATTATTAATTAAAATATATAAGTGTTATGAAAAAATAACTAAATATATACATTATGTTATTGTTATATATAAAATTATAATTGTATAAAAAATATAAAAAAATTCATTAATAGTAAACGAGCCAAGCTTGAGCTTGAAAAACTACTCACGAGCCGAGCTCGGGCTCGGCTTGGCTCGTTTGCACACCTAAATTCATAATCAAAGAATTGGACTATAAATGATGGTAACTGAAACATTAATATGTGAATTAAACATATAACATGAATGAGAACATATATAAATACGCGAAAATGTAGCTTTGCACATATTGACGCATAACTAATACAAATACTGACTCATTTTACTAAATCTGGAAGTTAAAATGGACGAATTGACGTACCTACTAGCAGTAAAATTGAAAGATTTGATTAATGGAGGGTAATCGGAACCCTAGAAATGAGAGCAAATCGGCGGAGGAGTACAAAGGTTTAGAGTTTTGACGAAATTCATTACAATGCTTTTGATTATTATTTTCTAAAAGACAATTATGCCCTTTTCTATTTTATCTATATTTGTAACCGGTGTTAATAACTTGTATACGCATTAATTTTTAGGGTTTCGAAAATTGGATATTACATTCATATTATATTTTTGTTATATTTATTGTTATAACATTAATCGTCGTTTATAAAAATTAGCTTACATTCGTTATTCGTTGTAACATCCCAAAATTTCAAGTAATAATATTTAATATTATTTCTTATGATAAACGAGTTTACTTGATTTGGCAAAGAAATAATAAAATATTGAAAGGAAGATAAGTAGGCTAATTAAGGGGGATTAATCATGGACCAAAAAGGAAAGATGGGCCTTAGGTCCATGGACTTGAGGGAGTATAAATACCCCCTTAAACCCTAAATCTTTCAATTTCCATCCATCTTATCCATAATATTCCCTCCACACTCAAAACACACCTACAAACACTCCATTTACGATTGCAAGAGAGAAGGTGAGATCCGAGATCAAACGAGCAAAGGTATTTGATTTATCCTTGATATCCAAGCAAGATACAAGATTCAAGTCTATAACCAAAGCTAGTCGTGACCTAATAACCGTATAAAGGTATGTCATTGATCTTAAAGGTTACGTTTTTATGAACGAATAATCATGAAACTCAAACCTAGAATAGATCGTTTCTAGATAAATCATAAAGTTGCAAACTTGATGATTAGAATGGACTTAACAAACTTACGGTTATGAACGGTTCATCAAGGAAACCCTAGGTTTAGCTTAATGGACGTTTTATGCTTAAAGGTTCCTGCTTTATACTTAAAACGTATTAGATCTTGGTGAAGGGATACTAAAGAGCGTAAAACGGTTAAGGAGGTTTGGGGTTTAGGTGGTTAGAAGGGTAATCATGAACCGATTAACCGTTATTGAGCCTAAATGGAATTAAAGATAGGAAAAATATGTGCTGAAAGAATCAAACAAGGGTTCTCGGACCTGAGTCTCCATACGGGTTCTCGGTCAACGTGAGAACTCGGTCAACATGAGTTCTAGGTGACCCAGAGTTCTCGGCCAATTATCGATTTCGGTGGCCTTGTGTTCTCGGCCAAGAACATAGGTTCTCGGTCAACACATAGGTTCTCTGCTGAGAGTTCTCGGCCACTTGGGAAATGTTGTGGTCTGTGGGCCTGGCCCAACTAGGCCCAAAAGCTAAAGCGATCAGTAGCCTGATCCAACTAGATAGCCCATATGTATTAACTAGACGAACAAGCCCAACTTAGAAAATGTGTTGGTTAATTAAAATACCAACTTAGATAATAATACGGTTAATTAACGAATGCATATTTAATAATTAGCCGTGAACAATTAAAGAAGGGGATAACAATTAACGGCGAACACAACAGGATCCAGGTGAGTTTCTAGCCCCATTCCTTGTTATGTTTTCGGGTTTGTATGCATACTCGATGTGATTTGTTAATACACTTATCCTAAGTGATAAGTGTATGCCCTATGTGATATATGTGAACGGTATGAATGATCGCTTGACGGTACGTGAACGATCTTCGGATATTGCACGTACTGTCAAGTTATAGTTATGAATATGAATGTTGTGTATAATGTATGAATGATTGCTTGTCGGTACGTGAACGATCTTCGGATATTGCACATACTGCCAAGTTATAATTATGAATACGAATGTTATGTATGAACTATGAATGATACGTATGTATGTTATGAATGAATGTAAGAGATAGAAAGGTAGAAAAGGGACTGGACCCTAATAATATCCAAGGCAGAAAAGGGACCGAGCCCTTTAATAACCTCGAGGCAGAAAAGAGACTGGACCTAATAATATCCAAGGCAGAAAAGGGACCGAGCTCTTTAATAATCTCGAGGCAGAAAAGGGACTGGACCCTAATAATATCCAAGGCGAAAATGGGACCGGACCCTAATAATATCTAAGGCATAATAGAATAAAGTAAAGTAGAAATTTAAATTATGAAAGTATGTACGTATGTATGAAAAGTATGTTATGTTATTAACTAGAACTCACTCAGCGTAGCTGACTTTTAGTATGCACGCATGTGAGTAGGATGAGGCAGCTCGCTTGAGGGGAACACGTGGCATTGAATAAGAGGCTGACATCGGAAGACTCGAGACGTTTATGCTTAATATTATGATATTTTGAAAGACACTATGTTTATTTTAAGACAAGTTATGGATTAATGTAATATTTTATGAAAGTTTTTATATTCCGCGTATGTTTTTAATAACTCTGATGAATTGAACTATGTTGATGAGTAAATCCAACGTCCAAGTGTCGGGTACCGGTAACGGGACCTTACATTCGTTAAGACCAACAAGCTTTTTATTTTGGCTCGTCCGAGATATTTAAATCCTCGCAGACGGCCCTGTCTGTGTGCTATAATCACACTAAAATGGCATTCCCAGCAGGTATTTTATCTACATCTCTATAATCCCACTAAAAATTACATTTTCTTTCTCATTTTCAAAATAATACTTTTTCATAGCTTTATTGTTACATTTTTCCACTCTACTCACAATCACTTTCGACAATTATAAAAAAAATTATGGTGTATAAATAGTGTTTCTCTAAATTTATTCATGAATAATAACATTTTATTTTCTTTCACTTACTACCACTCCATATAAAATAGAGAACCCACTCATATAAATATAAAAGACATGTTGTGAATGTTCTTATCAGTCTTATGCTTTATATCCAATGTGCCACCCCTTTAATTACATAAATTTTATAGGATTGTAACGATTAGTTTATTAAACTTAATAAATAAGTATTTGAGAAGCGAAAGCCAGATTTTTGTATAAAAAAATGTAACAGAAAATTTTAATAATTAAATATTTTGAGAGTTAAAAGCCACCTTTTAGTACAAAAGAAGGTAACGTAAGGGTTGTAAAATTTAACAATTAAATATTTTTGAAAGTTAAAAGCCAGTTTTTTTTTACAAAAGAAAGTAACCGAAGGATCATAAGAACTGGCTTTGTAAGTTAGACATACATAGATATTGTGGAAACAACACACAGATTTATTGTGTATACTGTATACAGCTGTATAATGTTCATAGATTTAACAACAGTCATTGGAACACATGAACAAGTGACAATCACCATTTCAAGACAATTGTTGTACCGCGTGAAAGTGGGCCCCACCTGAGTATCACGCCTAGCATGTCAGTGACTCTCAACATCCACATCATTATTTCTCTCTCCAGCGTTTCTTTCTTCTATATAGGTAGCAACCGGTTGATGAATAAATTGAGTCACATATACATACATTTGTAAGAGAGAAAGAAGTAAAAACAAAATTTATGTTGTTTTCACCACTTTGATAAGTTTCATCTTTCAAATTCCTATGATTAAATTATATGGTTCATGATCAATCTTGCAATTAGGACTTTTGTAATTCTTTTTTATAGTTACGTCTGAGTTGCATAAGCATTCTAGCTTCTCTGGTTTTGTTAATTTATTTACATGTTCTAAATTCTTTTGTTTTATGTATCTTCATGTAAAAAAAAGGCATATATTTAATTGTTGATAGCTAGATCATATGGTAACAAATTAATTATACATTTCTAGTTACCTATTTATTTCTTGTGTCATTATGATAATTAATATATATGTTGTTGAAATCTTGCAGGTGATCAAAGACAGTTACAAGATCTTGTGACATAAGCATCAAAAAAACATGTCAGGGGTTCATTGGGAAACAAGAATCCAGCTGTTGAATACTGGGCTTATTTTTCTTGCAACTTGTTGCAATGGGAAGCGTTCAATCCGGTTAACAAGACATGGATGCATCTACCGATGATCGATGGCTATACAGGCTTCGCTCATTCGGACAAAGAGTCCATGGGGGTCGGGACCGAGCTTTTGGTTCTTGGCAAACATGTTTCTGGCCATGCTGTCTTCAAGTACAGTCCGCTGACGAATTCATGGACAGAAGGGCCGCAAATGAACCACCCAAGGTCTTTATTCGGGTCCGCGAGCCTTGGAAAGATCACAATCTTCGCAGGCGGTGTTAACAGTAAGGGAATGGCCATGGACACCGTGGAAAGTTACAACAGTGAAACTGGAGCGTGGGAGATGCTTCCTAGCCTACTCAAGCCAAGAAAGATGAGTTCCGGTGTGTTTATGGATGGGAAGTTTTATGTGGTTGGTGGGTGAGGTGGGGCGGATATGAAACCGCTTACAAGTGGGGAGGAGTATGATTTGGAGGCCAAGGAGTGGAAGGAGGTTCCAGGCATGTGGCCCTTTGGTGGTGGTGGTGATTACTCGATGTCTCCACCGTTGCTTGCGGTGGTTGATAACGAGTTGTATGCTGCTGATTGTGAGTCAAAAGAGGTGAGAAAGTATGACAAGAAGGCGAAAGTATGGGATGGCATAGGCAAGTTGCCTGTGAGAGCTGATAGTATTGATGGTTGGGGTATTGCTTTTAGAGGGTGTGGAGACCGGGTGATAATTGTTAGTGGGCACTGGACACTTGAGAAGGAGGCTCATATTGAAATCTATGCATGGGTTCCGAGTGAAGGACCACCAAAGTGGACAATGGTTGGTCACAAGAAGTCCGACAACTATGTTTACAATTGTGCTATCATGGGTGTTGAAGTCGAGATTTAAGGAACTCATGTTGTTGGTTATTTTACTATTTTGGGGTGTAAGAGAATAAATTGTGGGTGGTAGTGTGGAAATGCGTGGACTTTGGTCATGAATTTGCTTTTATAATTAATATATGTTTTTTTTTGTGTTTATGGTTCTTGAATACAAATCTTTAGATATAAATCATTTGGAAAAACTAAATAAGTTATATAGAAGTTCTTAAGAAACAAAACTCAAGTGTTTTTAAAATTATAAAATCAAACAATAATGTGACTTGAAATCACATGTGTTTAATGTTTCAGTTGTGGAGACAAAATTTCAGATGTGATAAAAATAATACAAAAATATAATAGATCATAAGACAACAAATTTGTATACAAATAAATTTATTTATAATGTCTAAGTCTTTATTATATCTTTATCAAAAAGATGGATGTTTAAATTTCGAGACCACCAATGAGCTTCGTCACGTGTGATTTAATTATATATACATATACATACCTTCAGATTTACATAAAATTTTAAAATATTTAATTACAAACTCAAGATAAGTTATATATATAGGGGAAGATTAATGTACAAATGAAATTAACGTGCTAAACGTGAGAATCAAGTAGAGTAATTATAGATACAAGTAGAGTAATTACATTATTACTCTACTTGTATCTATAATTACTCTACTTGATTCTCACGTTTAGCATGTTAATTTCATTTGTATTTGATCCAAACCATATATATATATATAGGGGATGGTTCAAGAGAGAAATGATATAATTGCAAAAATTGTAAGAAATGAATATGTACCACTAGTTTTGTTTTAAATTTTAAATGCTTAAAGCTAAATAAAGAAAGTATTAATCATTTTTTTCTTCAATTAACATAATTAATAAACCATAATACTTATCTATTTAATTAATATAACTAATTAAATTATTATAATTGGAAAATATTAAGAACTCATTTATTTTTATAACTTATTTTTTGTGTCTTGAATTTTTATCCTACACAAGTATAATTTATTCATACATTAAAATTTCTTTCTATCCAAATCTAATTTCTTCCAACTCAATATATTAATATCCATCAAAACATACTTATATTATAATGAATAATACTAAAAACTATTTTACATGTGTTTGCATTAAAAATCAACAAAAAACATACAACCTACACAAAAACGTATAATCTACACTTATTCTAAGAATATGACAACATATAACCTACACACGAAAAACATATAACCTACACACAAAATTTATTATCAATGAAATACACACGCACACGAAAGCATATAACCTACACGCGAAAAACATATAACCTACACACGAAAATTTTATCTTACACAAATACAATTTATTCATACATTAATTTCTTGTTATTCAAAACCAATTTCTTCAAACTCAACATATCAATATCCATCAACACGTAGTTACATTGTGATGAATAATACAAAAAAATATCTTACACATGTTTGCATTAAATGTCAATAAACAATATACAACCTACACAAAAACATATAACTTACACTTGTTCTAAGAATAAAAAAACATATAACCTGCATACGAAAAACATATAACCTACGCATGTGTAGGATATGTATATCTTTGTGTAGTTTATATAATTGTTTATGTCGAATTACATATGTAAGTTGTATGCTTTTTGTATGTTGTACATTTTTATCGCTCAAAACAAGTGTGGGTTATATAACTTTGTGTAGGTTGTATATTTATTGTTTAAATGGACACATTTGAATAATATTTTTTTATTATTATTTATGACAATAATTTTTATAGGCATACCAATTAAAAAATATATATATTATGTTTTAATATGTTGTGTTAAAAAACATGCTAATAAATTGAGTGGAAATTATTTTTTTTAATATAAAGAATAGTGTTATATGAATAAATTGTATTTATATTGAATAAAATGAAAAATGTGCAAATAAAAAATAAAACTAAAGTAGTGGATTTATTTTTTTAATTATTATAGTTAAATTAGTTAAATATATTAATTAAAGAGAGATTTATTATGGTTACATTAGTTGTATTAATTGGAGAGAAAATGTGCATTTATTGTTTCTTTTTTATTTATTTTTAAATATTTAAAACCTAAAATAAAACTAGTGGCTCATATTCATTTATCTCATTTCTTGCAATAATTTGATTTCTTTCTTGAACTTAAACCTATATATATATATATTCAAATAAGACAATTTACACAAAGTGATATTTGGCCCAAACATCCTCAAATAAAGCAAATTTGACAAATAGTTTAGATTACATTTTAATGAAGGGTTACTTTAATAAACATGGATTTATTTACATTATCTAAATCGACGGCCAATTTGGTACATGTATTAAATTGGTAACCGTCACGTACATGTGCAAGTATCGATACCCAGACTAATTCGGGTTGTTTGTTACTCGTATCAGTACCGGTTTTAAGATCGTCGAAGATTTGAAGATAAAAAATCAAAATGGTATAAAAACGAGTACTGTACCAAAATACCCGGACCCGTACCATACCGAAAAGTACGAGTATATCATCCGCCGCTCAAGCCTCCTTTCAGTTGGGTCTTTTAATTTTAGTTAAATTCTCTTCTCTATGCAGCTAAACAGAACCACCACCAGCTTCTATTCCATTAAACACCGAGTATCATTCCAATTCTCAATTCCACCAAACCTCTGCAAAACCCACAAAGTAAAGTCCTTAGCAAATGCAATTAACAACACACCCTCAATTACTCACACAACCGGCCAAGAGCTCTCGCCGGAACTATCCAACAGACACATACGTTCGCTATGTGAAGCAGGAAACATCGATAAAGCAATGGACTTTCTTTCCCAATTAGAAGCCCTAGGGTTTCAATTGAGTTATGGTTCTTACACTTGTGTGTTAACAGCACTTGCAACTGCCGGCAGGACTTCAGAAGCCGAAGCAATTCTTCAAGAAATGGTAGCCCTAGGGTTTCATCCAAGGCTAAAACTTTATAATATATTACTTAAAGGGTTTTTAAAAAGAGGGCTTTTAAGAGCTGCCGAGAGTGTTATGGAGTCCATGATTGGTCTGGGTGTGTTGAAGAATCGAGAAACGTACGAGATTCTTCTCGGGTATTACGCGAGTTCGGGACGGTTAAATGATTCGTGGGAAGTTGTGGCTTGTATGAGGAAAGACGGGTTTGAACCGGATTCGTTTGTGTATAGTAGGATTATTGAACTTTATAGGGATAATGGTATGTGGAAGAAGGCTACGAACGTTGCTGCGGAAATTAGGAATACTGGGGTTGTTCTTGATAAGAAGATTTAAAATAGTGTTATTGACACTTTTGGGAAATTGGGTGAATTAGGAGACGCACGCCAGGTGTTTGATAAAATGCTGCAAGAAGGGGTTACTCCAGATATCAGTACGTGGAATTCTTTGATCCTGTGGCATTGCAAGCACGGTGATCTCACGAATGCGCTTAAACTGTTTGGTGAAATGCAAGCACAAGGGTTGTATCCTGATCCGAGTATCTTCGTTACCATCATTAGTCGGTTAGGAGAACAGGGGAAGTGGGATGTAATCGAGAAAACGTTTGACCGTTTGAAACATGGCGGTCATCGACAAAGTGAGCTCATATATGCAGTTTTGGTTGATATTTATGGGCAGTATGGGGAGGTTTGAAGATGCAGAAGAGTGCATAAACACATTAAAACTTGAAGGTGTTCCATTGTCAGCTAGAATCTTTTGTGTGCTCGCAAACGCCTATGCCCAACTGGCAAGTGTTTTTATATTTATGTTGTCTTTTAATTCTTGAAAATAACATACATTTGGCAATTTGATGACTTTGTTACACAGGGTTTGTGTGAGCAAACTGTTAAAGTTCTCCAGTTGATGGAACGTGAAGGAATCGAACTGAATCTTATTATGCTTAATGTATTGATCAATGCGTTTGGCATTGCTGGACGACACTTGGAGGCGCTCTCAATATATCAACACATAAAAGAAAGTGTATGTCCTTTTATCTGTTATAAACCGCATAAAACATGTTAATATTTTAGATGTTTATGCTAATTGTACTCTTGGTTGCTTGTGAAGGGTGTAAGTCCAGATGTGGTTACCTACACTACTATTATGAAAGCTTTGATAAGAGCAAAGGAATTTGATAAGGTGCCTGTAGTGTATAAAGATATGGAGGCTAGTGGATGTTCGCCAGATAGGAAAGCTAGAGAATTGCTGCAAGATGCAATGATGGTTCTTCAACGCCGTTGATTAGATCAACCAGATTGTGAAGCTATATGGTTCGTGCCAAAAATTGCAATTTTTTAGTACGAGTTAGGTTGGGTTGACCCCAAACGCTATGTAAATAATTAGGTTGTCAAATATGATTGTGAAATACTATGGTTTCATTTACATTTTGAGGACTTTCGACCCGTTTCCTTTTGAGCTAATCTTTTTTTTACTTGTTTGGCATTTTATATACTAAACAGGTTGCGATCCAGCGTATCATTCTGTGAACCGATGGCGGAGTCTTCATCAATGAAATGCTTTGCTGAAATGCCTAACAAGAAAAATTGTTTTTTCATAAATCAACTAGCAAAAAACATAAAACGAGTTAGATTGATTTTCTAATCATGTTAACGCATTTATCAGTTATCGAAATATAATAAAGGGGATAAAAAGTGTTTGCGGGTCAGACCAACCTGAGCCGGTCTGGCTCGTCAGCAAAGCATTTGGCTCCAACTAAGGTGCTAGCCTCAAAACCAAGTATTGTCACCAACAAAGATGAACTTTGACAACTAATTCTTATCTAGAATGATGTATTTAATGCATAGAACAACACATAAGATTATACAAGAACCAAAATCTTAATAATTAAAGTTTCACAAGTGGCTTGTTTTGATTATTTTTCAAATGTGTGTAGGGGTGTAGTTCAGGTTTTCTATTCGGGTTATTCAGTTTTTTTATATAGGAATCCGACCCGTTTATCAACTTAAATGAAATTGTTGCGTCTTGTGCTAAGTTCATATTAAAAAAATCTGGTTAGTACCGTTAGTTGTTTTCTCATGTGTGCATGTTCTTCCATGTATATATATACTAGGTTACGTACCCGTGTACAACACGGGTTAGAGTTAATAAATTTATTCAAACGACGAAATTATAAGAGAAAAAAATGTGTTAAACTATTTATATAAATATGTATTATGATATATAAAATCACATATAAAACAATATGAAAAAAAGTATATATAATATACATGTTAGAAATTCATAAATATCCAAACATTTCTTTTTGATTTTTGTTACAAATAAAATTCAACTTATTTAATATTTTACTTGATTTGAGATAAAAGCAGTGTTTAGAAACCGGACCATATTGGACGTCCAACCGAAAAAAAAATAAAAAAAATGGTTGGTTGTTCGCAAATCAGCTTTCAAACCACAAAAAGAACTGGAAAAAAAAAACAACCGGGATAACATTAAATATTTTTAAACTGAGTAGTTGGACATAATAGTTCATGCATCGCCTAATAATAATAATAATAAGTTGGATGCACTACCTTTTCTTTTATGGATGTTGGTTTTCTTCTAGATTTTTCATTTAAGCAATATGGGATGAGATATAGTTTTATTTGGACCCTTGAAGTGCAAAGTGACACAAAGATGGTCCAATTATGTGTCAAGTGATATAACCATGTTTTTGTTTATTAGAGTTTTCATTATTTCTTTTTTCAGTGGTATCGGAATAGGCATTGTTCATATTAAAGACTCTAAGAAAGATACCTATTTAGATGGAATTAAAACAAATGTGTTGGAAAATTTAAACTTTTATTGTTATTTTTCAAATTATATTCAAGTTAAATTAAATAATAATGGAATACCATTTGAAACGTATGACAACGGACATGTAGATGCGTCAACTGAAACATTAAAACAAATAGGTACAATCTTATATGTTAGTTGTAATATAAAATAAACACATATCCCATAAAATTTAATTATAAGCAGGTAAACGAATGATACTTTATTGTATAACTCATGTTAGAAACATCGTTCTCCGAATTTATGCGTGAGCTTTTGATCTTTTAGACATCATCTTATCATTTGACATAATAAATACATTTATAAAAAGGAATCGTATGAATGGTAGAAGAAGTATAAAATAGCATTAACGATGAATTTAAGGCATAAACAACATGAAGAAAATTAAAATTGGCCAACCACCTCCTACATTCTGGTTTGGTTTACACGGCCCATAATTATAAAAATCGTAAACCAAAACGTTAGTCATGATTTTACACAATTTTGAGTGGGGTACCACCTTTATATTTATTGTATCAATGATGTGCGGCCATTTTTTTTATAAAACGACTTCATTTTAGTTTTCTAGTTTAATCCCTAATTAGTTTTTATTTAATACATTTATCTAGTTATGGAATAATGAAATGGTTCCTGCATGTTTTTTTGGGAGCTATAAAAAAGTTTTCATCCAATAGGTACATGAAAATTTTATATGAAAACCACGTGTAATATGACGTTTGTAACCCAAGTATATAATATATGTGTAACACTGTATAAACATAAACAACTGAATTAAAGACGAAATTCATTTCAAGATGGTAAGTTTTGCTGGTTTAATGGTTTTAAAGGAAACAAAGAAGACACCTAATTGATATATATACATGTAATTCACATATGCTTAAAAGTGCGAATAATACAATATTATTATATGATGCGCAATTTAAAATACGTAATTGGATGTAGGACTTGTTGTAATTAAGGTAAATTGATTGAAGAGGAGCAGAGCTATCTCGAGTGTGTTTGTAAGTATAGACACTATCAAATAAATGTGTTTACTACTAAAGAAATTTAGTTTTCGTTGTTGTTGCTGACAGAAACCACTAATGGAATAAACAAATTTTAGTGGTAACTAATAGCTGTTGTATATTAATTGTCTACGTAATTAGTGATACGTAACTTAAAGGAAATCACTAATTATTAACTGATCATGAAATTTTGTTTCCGTTGAAGAAAACATTCAAACAACTATTATGATTAGTTGATGTCCAATTTTATAATTAAAGATTAAAAATCAAATAATACATATAGTTGTGTATATGAAAGGTTTTAATTTCTTAATTTTAATTACAAATATTTATGATTTAAAGCTTCAAATATAGGGTGACACATGGCAAAATATTAGGTCAATTAAGGTTAATGTGGTTCAACCACCGTTTTTATTTATTTTAATAGTAGATGTAAAACTATTTTATTTGTATGTGTTTTCCACTTCGAGCAAATTGGACATCGTGTCACATGTTATATTATTTAATTTTGAAAAAACGTTTGGTACTTGTTCAATAATAACATGGTTGGAGAATTTATTTTACATATTAAATATAAAGAATCCCAATTAAATCTTTATATACTCCAAACAGGTACACAATACCAAATGTACCCGTACCGTACCCGTACTTGTACCAAAATTCAACAAAAATGAGTACCAATACCTATACCGAATAGACTAAATCGGTACGAATATAGGTACGTGTACGAGTGTTTGGAACAAAATGTTTATCCCTACATTGGTGTATGAGGGTTCCAACACTATCTAATTTCGGTCGGTAAAACTCGAGCATTATACTATAATGATGAATTAACACGAATTTGACTAGTGACGATATGCTACCGAAACTAAACCTAAAAAATAAATTTGTCAAATTAACATGTCTAAAATAAAAACAAAAAAAAATATATAGTGGTATTCATATAGCTTATTATTTATATATAATAATAACATATTTAAAATAATGTTTATTTTGTCGGTAAAATCCGTGCGTTGGTAAAACCTGAGCGCTGGGGCGACGAGTCAGCGCGTATTCGATCGATATCAGTTACGCACGTAATGGTGCCAGAATTAGACTAAAAAAATATCGTCGAATTAACATATAAATAAATAGAATGTTTAAAATTACGTTTTTTCAGTCACTAAAGCCTCTGGATGTTGGTAAACCTGAGAATTACGACGACGAGTCGACACGAATTATGACAGTATCAATTATGCTCATTGCGATATAAACTACGCCGGTTAAACTCATTAAATCAAAATTAAAAATCATCAAACTAAGATATAAAAACAAAATATTTATCATGTTTCAACTTATAATGTCATTATAACAAATTAGTATAAAAACAAAACAAAAAAAATTGTCTTTTTACAAAATACATCATTGCAAAAGTTATATGTTGAAAGTATTATCTTAGTAAATCTCATTATTTATTTCTCATTATTACACATAAATCAACAAAAGGGAAAAAGAAAACACAACATTGATTTAAGGTAAAAAAGAATCTGTATCTATATTTATACTATATTTGTTAAAATTTTGAATGTACATTTGTTATTACATAAAGTACAATCACTAATACATATAATTTTAAAAATTTATGGGCAATATAGCATTTTGGACATGTTGAACAAAATATTTAGTTTAGGAAATAATTACAAATATGATCCTTCAATTTTAATAAAACTTTGTTAATTTATAAAGTAGTTACATGTAAACTCCTTATCTTTACCCATTTATTTGACAAATTTATTAAAAATTTTATTTTCTCTATATCTTTTAATACATTATGTTTTAAAAAAGCGAACTTATCATTGCAACGTGCTTATTTTTATTGACGTTTCAATGTATATTTTTTTTTATTTTTATATGTTATTATAATAAACATAAGAGTACAACTATAATATGCAATTATAAACCTATAATATAATTAAATATTTAACATTTCAACAACTTTTGTAAATTTAATTAATAATTACCCTTCCATCTGCTTAAGTTTACTCATATATTCATTTATCTTCTTTTTTCTGTATATCTTTGAATACAATAAGTTTTAATAAATTTCTAACATATAATCACGACGTGTTTATTTTTGTCGACATTTCAATGCAAGATTTACTGAATATCGATGTGGGTAACATCAATGATTTTTCATATTTGAATTCGTTTATGTGTAGCTCGACTCAGAATGTAATTAAAGTCTTTCAAATTATTTTCAATTTGTATTTTATTAGTGTTTAGGGTGAAGTTAAAATACAAAGGACAACAAAAATAAGAAGGATGAGAAGAAATCCAATACGTTGATCTTAGATTTGAATGACTGAGATTAATTTAATAAATAAAAATTGATGTAAAGAGCATGAAGGTAATAACTCACATTTATTTACTTTCTCTTTCCACATGCAAGGCACAGTCAATTCCCCCATCATTTTAAAATATCCATAACTTTTTCATACGACATAATTATTTAAAAAAAAATTCACCATAATAATAAGCGTTTTTTATCTTTAATATGAGTATCATATTGTTATATAAAAATAAAAAGAAATAATGGGTTTTTTTAATTGTCTTTTTTTGTTGTTCATTGTGTCTTTTAGTTGAGTTTTTATATGAATTGTATCATAGATTTTGATCATTATATTTCTCAATTAGTACTCATATTAAGGACAAAAATTAAAACAAAAATTACGTAATTGTGTCGTTTTGTTTGTCATTAACTTTAGTCATTGTGTAATACGTTCGTTGTCTTTTATTCGGATTGACATATGAAAGTTCATTTAATTTGAGAAAAATAGTATTGCGTTCAAGTCATTGTGTAATATGTTGTTTCCATTGTGTTTTACGTTTCAAGTCATTGTGTTATATATATTCACCATTGTGTCTTACGTTTTAGGTCATTGTGTTATACGTATCCACCATTGTGTCTTACATTTTAGGTCATTGTGTTATACGTATTCACCATTGTGTTTTACGTTTCAAGTTATTGTGTAACATGTATTAATCATTGTGTTTTATGTATTAGATAATTTGTTGTTATTTTATCATTATTTTTACATATTATTATTACACAACAGTGTTATTAGTATTTAAAAAAAGGACTATTGGTTTTTATTGGTCCCAAGTATTTCATTTTTGCCGGCGCTGGTTCCAACTATCACTTTAACTGCCAACAGTCCCAACTTTCACACATGTGTCTGCCACCAGTCCACGACTAACCGAGTACTAACTCCGTTATGTTTTAGCTGACGTGTCCATCCTACGTGTTAAAAAACGTTGACGTGTCATTTTTGTTGCTGACGTGGCTTTTTCTAATAAAACAATAATATTATTATTATTATATACAAGTACCCCCCCAAAGCAAATCCATTCAACCTAACTTTCTCCTTCCTTCTTTCTTCCTGTTTCTTACTCACCGTCACCACAACTCCGCCGCCGCCACCCACTCCCCGGCCACCTGCAACCACAGCAGCCCCCCCCCCTCTGTCGCTTCAGTTTCCGGCCTACCTTAATAACCACGCCGTCGCCGCCGCTCCAGAACGTCGGCCTCACCACCGCGGTTACGAATCCCGGCAAGTCGCACAGAGAACGAGAATCCATAGTTTCAACCAAATCAAATCCAACCAAATCTCGAATTGCCACCACCGTACAACTCTTCACAGACATCGGCACCACCATGCAATCATCTTCCGATACCTCATCTCCTGACGGATCCAACAATCATCCACCACCGTACAACTCCTCACAGACATCGATACACACCGCCACCGCCACTGAAGCTCAGAATGTTAATAACTCAGGTTCGGTTACCGGAAACCATGGCGGTGGATTAGGAACAAGTTCGGTAGCTTTAGGATCGGTTAATTCGAGTCGGAAAGGCACCACGGAGGCTCCGGCTGCAGTTTCCCCAATTCGAGACAACCCTGGCTCCGGCAATCGGTGTCCACTTCGGGAGATCCGGTTCGGCTGCGGATTCGGGGTTGTGGAGGTCCGGTGTTGAGGTGATGGTACGGGGGAGTCTAGGGTTTGTGGGTATGAGTTTGATTTTGATTTTAATTTGCAGATTTGTGGATTTGTGAAGGAGGAGAAGGACTTTTTGTTATTAATATACACGCAGGCAGCCACGTCAACGTTTTTTAACACGTAGGATGGACACGTCAGCTAAAACATAACGGAGTTAGTACTAGGTTAGTCGTGGACTGGTGGCAGACACATGTGTGAAAGTTGGGACCGTTGGCAGTTAAAGTGATAGTTGGGACCAGCGCCGGCAAAAATGAAATACTTGGGACCAATAAAAACCAATAGTCCTTAAAAAAACATAATTATGAGTTGAAAGACACAATGACAAAAAAAGACACAATGATAAGCGAAAACACACAATGGTGTGCGAAAAGACAAAATGATAAGCGAAAAGACACAATGGTGTGCGAAAAGACACAATGACGAAATGACACAATGATGTACGAAAAGACACAATGACGAAAAAAGACACAATGGTGTGCGAAAAGACACAATGATGTGATTTTTGTTTTAATTTTTATATAACAAAAATCATACTCATATTAAAGATAAAAAAACGCTTGTTATTATGATGAATTTAAAAAAATATATATATATCATACACAAAAGTTATAAACGTTCTAAAATGATGGGGGGTACTAACATGTGCATTGCATGTGAAGAGAGAAAATGTGTGCAATTACCTATATACCATTTTTCTTTTGGTCCCCACTTGACACATGCCAATTATTTATGGCTTCTCACATTTCTTATTTTGTGTTATCCTTTGTAGAATAACTTGACCCTCAGTGTTTAACTTATTATATTTTCATAACTTTAAAACTCGTCAAACAATGCTTAGAAACCTTTAAAATCGCTTAAAATGGCTAAACATGCATTTTTGAAAGTACATGGACTACATATGACATTTTGGAAAAGTCTGGTAGAACCCAACTCCCCGCGCATCACGAGGGATTTCGTTAAGTTGGTCGCGTAGCGCGACTGACGATTAGATTAGTTTTGGACTATTTTTGGTTCGTCTAACGCTAGATCCTTCCTTAAACGACCCTAGATCACAAAAATTGAGTTCCAAGATAACCAACCTGCTATTGTAAAGTGTTTATGTTCATTTCTTGTTGATCACGTCGAAATATTGGAGTTAACAGACCCGATTTAGTCATCAACATGTTATTCATTTTCCTAATTGAGTTGATTTCTTATTTACATTTCCTACCTTTGCATATTTAATCAAAATACATCCTAAAACCCTAAATCATCACCGCAACATCAGCCCCATCGTTCCCCTAGTCTCCTCCTTTGGTGTTTCGTGTTTCTTCAAGCTTTTGCCTTCCGATTTGACTTTCAAGTTTCAAAATCGTTGACTTCGGATTTCTCCTAATTCTAATCCTTATTTGGGTAAGTTGTCTTCTGCATTTTCGTAGGTTATTATCTCATAAACAAAAGCCCTCAATCAATTTCTTTGATTGAGGGAGTCTCGGTGGTCAACTTGATATCGACCCGTTAAGGGCATAATAGTCAAACATAGTTGACTTATCGATTTCTCTACTTTCTGGTTGGAACTAGCATTGAAGACTTTTTTGTTCACCGTAAAATTTTGAGTGTAGTGGTCGGAACCTGACTCCCAGCTCGAAGTTCGGATTATGAACAATACCAGCTCGTTTAAATATTTAAAATTTCATAATTTGAGTCACGTATATCCGTTTGATCTGATTCCAATTGAAATGTTATCATATTTATTTATAGCTTAATTTCTCAAAGTTTCAGGTCAGTTCGTGTCAGATCAGTCTTCTCGCTTAAGGCACGAAACTTATTTAATATCTTTATCTTACGGTTTAACTCGCCTTAAAATACGTTTAAGTATCTTAATACATCACTTGCAAATCTCAAATATTTTGTTGTTAATCAATTGAATGTTTATATGTTAGTTGCTTACTTGCTCATTTGTTTATTTATCGCATTCAGAGAGGTCCACCATAATCACATTAAAGTATATCATACGCATATTGATGTTTATCTTGGACGATTGAAGTTATTGAAGAACTTAGTTTATTTGTCCTTTAGGTTATTATAATAAACAAGAGCATTTGACTTATTCGGTTATTTGTAATTTCTTTGAATGCCGTGTACTTCATTTGAACTTAAATAAATAAATTGGATATATCACTAATATTGTATGTTAGTGTTTTGTGAGTCGTGAACCATAAACTCGCTGCCCCGATATTACGCCATAGGTTAGGATGTGACAATGTGCATGATATAAGCAAAATGATCTCGTGTCATCTAAAAATGTATCAATTTTGTTTCAGGTCAAAATGCCTAACAAAATGAGTGTGATCAGTTTTTAAAATATTTTTATTGTTTAGGGTCAACGATCAAGGATTTTGACGGGTCAAAACGCATTCAAGTTACAATGGGATGTAAGCCAAATGAGTTTTGGTCATTATAAATAAAAAGTTTAAAGTTTTGTTCAGGTCAAAACGGGTAATAAGTAAAATGAGTTCGTTCATTTAAAAAAATGTCAAATTTGGTTATAGTAATAAGCATATCGAGTTCCGGTCATTTAAAAAAATTTGGTTTTGTTTTGCGTCAAAACAATATATGCAAAATGAATTCGGGTCATTTAAAAAAAATATCAGTTTTGGCTTTGGGTGGACACATGCTCAAATCCTACTCGTCTGGGTTAATAATAATAATTTTAATAGTAGTAAAATGTTAAGTTTTTTTTTAACTAAAAACTATTCGTTTTTATGACGCAATTTTTTTTTAAAAAATATATAAATATATGAATAATTATGACCGTTTAGAAATCATGGATGAAAGTTGAGTTAAAAATGACATTAAGAAAAATATGGTTAATAACTAAAGGGTCAAATTATATCTATTTCTTAGTAAAATTTAAGGGTCAATATTGTAAGTATTTTGTAACAAATTAAATTTATGTTAAAGCATAATTTTTAGTTCACAACTTTGACCCTATGTTAGATGCTTTATTGGGTCAAATCATGTTTTGAATGATGTAAATTACTTTATTGTCATGACTCATGAGTGGTACGTGTATATATATTTTTTTGAATGATCAACAAACACAATGCCTGCCTTTGGGTGAGAGGTCCAGGGTTCGATCCCTGGCATTGGCGGTATAATGTAAATATTAGGAGGAAAGCTTGAACAAAAAAAAAAAAAAAAAAAAACACAATGCCTAGATATTTCGTATGGGGTGATCCAATGGCTAAAAGCCATCACTAGCTGGCCCAACCCAGCTATACGGAGCCCTTAAGCATCTCCAAGTTATCTTCAATTTCGGAGAAAACCCACCCGCCCGAAGCCCTACTGACGATAAAACCCAAATGCTCTCAAAATTGAAATAGAAATCACAAATATGGCAGTGTTCTCTAGTTGTACCACCTATGTCACCAAAGGTTTATAAAAAAAAGTATTGTAATAAACATTTCCGGTATATACTGAAAACATTGGCATCTTATCCATCACCTGTTCCACACAAACATGATCAGTCTCACCATCACCATAACTTATTATTATTAACTCCACTTATTCTATTCTCCTTCACTTCCATGACCAGTCTCATGGCTACTCTCAGCTTCAACACCACCAGAATTAATAATATTATTAAAACACACATTCAAATCCCCATCAAACTCCCACCACCCTTCTTCACCAAACCACCACCACACCACCACCATCATAAACCCCTCACACTCCGACCCAATTCACTCTCCGAAAGCCCAGTTTCACTACCCATTGATAATCAACAACAACAAGATGATGAAGACGACGATGACCCAACTGCAGAACTGAGTTATCTTGACCCGGAAACCGACCCGGAAACTGTTACCGAATGGGAACTGGATTTTTGCTCCAGACCCATTCTTGATATCAGAGGAAAGAAGATATGGGAGCTTGTAGCGTGTGACAGTTCTTTGTCTCTTCAGTATACAAAGTACTTTCCTAATAATGTTATTAATAGTGTCACTTTGAAAGATGCTATTGTCAACATTTGTGATGAGTTGGATGTGCCTATACCCGATAAAATCAGATTCTTTAGGTGGGTTTTTATTTGTGTTCTTGTTAGTAGATGATTCGGTTCGGGTTGTTGATGATTGTTTGATTTGTTATAGGTCGCAAATGCAGACGATTATTACTCGAGCTTGCAAAGAGCTTGGGATTAAACCGATTCCTAGCAAACGGGTGCGTGTCATGTTGTTTATATAATATAACTTTAGGTAGGGGTGAGCAACTTAATGTCATAACCATTAACCGAACCGATTTGAACCGATAACTGTCATAATCGGTGGGTCGGTTTTGGTTAAAGATACTTTCAAACCAGCCATAACCAAACTGACACATTTATTTAACCAACAATATGTTTGGGATTTATTTTCAACAAACGTATTGTCGGATTATACCATTTTGATGTGTTAGGTTCAACTTTTGTTATCAAATTAACTTAAATTTCATTGTTAGATTATATAATGCCTTTTTTTAAATATTTGATATTAATATTATGGATTATATATTTTGTTGAATTATGTCAAGTCGTTTTTTCTAATATATGGTATCAAACTTTAAGGCCCGAGTATATTATTTTGGTTACGGTTAACCAACCCATAACCGACTCGCTTTAACCTTCAAAACCGATTAACCGAAACTGCCATAACGGATCGGTTATGGTTATCCATTAACCGACATATCTGTTATGGTTATGGGTTTGGCCCCAAACCGACCCATGCACACCCGTAACTTTAGGGGAAAGTAAACGTACAAATTAAATTAACGTGCTAACTGTGAGAATCAAGTAGTGTAATTATGTAATTACATCTTAATGTAATTACACTACACTATAATTACACTATGTTGTATATATAATTACACAACTTGATTCTCACAGTTAGCATGTTAATTTAATTTGTATTTGATCCAAACCCTATAACCTTTAAGTGTCTAGAAAGTGTATTTATGTTTGAAGTTATGCAATTTCAGTGTCTGTCTCTTCTTCTTTGGCTGGAAGAACGATATGAAACGGTGTATAAACGACATCCTGGTTTCCAGAAAGGGTCTAAGCCGCTTCTTGCACTTGATAACCCGTTTCCGATGGACCTGCCCGATACGTTGTATGGAGAAAAATGGGCTTTTGTTCAGTTACCGTTTTCAGGTAAATTCTATTTTGGTTGAGGCAAAATTACTGTTTTTTAAGTAAAAGACTGTTGTGAATTGGAATGTATGTTCGGGAGTAGCAAACTTCGGTAAAGATTTTAAGGAACTTTTGTATTATTGTATCAATTAGATAGTTTGTTTATTCAGATGTTAAGAAGGAGCTAGAGACGTTAGAAAAATCATTTGCGTTTGGCGCAACTCTGGATTTGGATTTGTTGGGGATAGAAATTGATGACAATACGTTGATTCCTGGATTAGCTGTTGCATCTTCACGTGCAAGGCCGTTGGCAGGTTGGTACACTGCATACATTCTAGGTGGCAAAAGCAAGGTGTTCAGTTTTAAAATTTTTGATAAAATAGTTAACGTGTTAAATATCATTACAAACACTATATTAATTCAGTAATTATATGGAATAATTATGGTGTTAAATTTTGTTTTTTGCACGACTTTCAACCCGATTTACCTATTCAGCTATTTTTTTTATTTGAGCCGCTCGCGCTAAAACATTACCCAATTTTACCCATTTATAAGTAGGACAATTGAAATTGTCACCATTTAATACATCACAAATATTTTTATTTTACTTTGGAAAAACATGATTTGACTTTATTTATTGTGCATTTGTCTAAAACAATGTTGTTACAGCCTGGATGAACGGTTTAGAAGTGTGTTCAGTTGAAGCCGACCTAGCCCGTGCTAATCTGGTTCTATCTGTCGGGATTTCAACACGTTATGTTTACGCCTCGTATAAAAAATCACCCGTGACTACAAGCGAGGCTGAAGCTTGGGAAGCTGCAAAGAAGAACAGTGGAGGGTTGCATTTTCTAGCAATCCAAGATAGTTTGGATTCTGATGATTGTGTGGGGTTTTGGTTGTTATTGGATCTGCCACCGTCACCTGTGTAAGAGAGATTAAAATGCTAGTATTGTAGTACATAATGTGTTGTTTATTGATTTTACGATGAGAGCTCATTATTATGTTTCGTGACATATACTTGAATGACTTGTATTGTCACATACCATGATGAGCCTATGAGTAGTTGTGTTATATCATATAGCTGAGTATGATTTACTTTACTAGACAATCTGGTTATTGATCTAATCCCTTCAACTAACCAACTTTGATTAACAAAACTATGTTATATATTGCAAATCTAAACATTTGACCAATTGTGAAAGCTGCAAAGCTTTCTATAAACTTTAATCCAACCAGACGGTGTCATGTAGCCATAAATATGAAAATCTCATCGTTGGGGCCTAAATCGTGAGAATATAGCTGCCAACTGAGTATAGATACGACTGACCGGTCAGCCATTCTCATCGTGACACGTGGGGTGGATCTCTTGCTTTTCGGCTCTTTCCTATGATGTTATAGGTTGTTTATTATCCCGTGTTTTCTTTGTGCTTTATAACAAAGTAAAATAAAAAGGTATTGTCTTTTGTATGATAACTGCTAACAATAAAGAAAATGAGGACAATATAAGTGAGATTTTGGCAGGCAATAGGAAAAAAAACAAGATTTTTACTATCAAGTGTGATAATGAGACTATGAGAGTAGTTGATCGATAAGTGTGAAATGTTCAATGCATTGCAAGATGCTCACAGATTAAGGCTTAAATCATGAGCTTAGTCTATAGACCGCAAATATATTTATTTTACTTAGGGACGTCTCAAGCAGGGTGAGTTAATATGCACCCTAAGTGGCCAGAACTATTATTTAAAAATACAAATTGTCATTAAATAGTATAATTGGGCGTCAAAAAGTACGACCTCGTTGAACCAAAACAGGCTATTTATTACAGATTAGATCATGTCCCAATTTTCAAATCAAGCAACATATCTGTTAAATGTTGTGAATCTCGCAACAGCTTCATGGGAAAAAAATCAGTGAACACATACTAACAAGAGGAGAGCTTGTATTACAGAAAGGCGAGATGGTGCTAGGGTGGGGCGGCAAGCAAACTACTCAGTATGAAGTTGTGCTTTGTAATATTTCCGCAAATAAACAACTGCCTCCCTCTGATATTACAAGGAGAGCAAATAAAAGTTAGTTGATACAATAATTTGGTAATGAAGAGAAATGATGAAAACAGAAACACACATTAAAATTGCACATTGAAAACGACTGGAGAGAAAACGAACCTCATAGGTTTCCATGCAGATAAAGCAGCCTCATACTCGATAGCACTTTATGATGGAAAAAAAGGGATAATGATTTTGACTTTTGAGGTCAAATTGAAGTCCTCTGAGATACAAACATGAACTATGAAACGCTTGAGATTAGAGGTGGCAATCTCAACACATTTACTCAAGAGCTGATGGATCCTGTTATGCTTTATCTATAGTGATTCAAACGAGTAAAAAGAAAACATAAAGCTTAAAAGGAAATGAGCCAAAAGTGACCTAAAGGTCATCTACAATGCATAAAACATCCCACACCTTTTACTAAATGAATATCGAATAACTAGATATTGGATCACATTTGTACAAAAATTCAGAAAATTCAAACGATCTTAATATAGCTTATCATGCATTACAAAAACTATGAACACATACAGTAGATAGCTATAATATAAAACAACATCAAAAGATTTGGTACAAAAATGTCTGTCATGTTTGACACTGCACAATGTCACAATTTACACCTAGAAAACAACAGCATACAAACATGCAGAAAACCTTTTCGACTGCAGCCCTTAAACACAGGAAAAACCGATAAACACAAAGGCCTAAATCTCGATCTACACAAGAGCTTACTGACAAAACACGAGTCTAAACGCTGCATATTACAACGATATTTAGTATTTACAACTACTAAGCGACCTGCATACCCGAAACTAGATTCTAAGAAAACATTAACAGATTTCTAATGCAACAAATCAGGTGCTAAATGACAGCATGCCAAAGTGGGTTGATGCTACAACAATAAAATTAGGGCTTCTAATAAGTAATAAGTTTCAACAATCAAATTTGGGCTTCTAATAATGAAAAAATACATGTAAACAAATTAACCATGCAAACAATTACATACTAGCAAATTAAAAACTTAAATCAAAAAATTAAACCTGGGCACATGGTGGCTGGTCCCGTACCGTGGAGAGAATCAGGGGCTGCACTGCAGCAGCGAGGCAGGAGACAGGCACGGTAGCCGGAGCAAGGAGAACAGAGACAGGGCTCGGTCTGGGTGGAGTCTAGAGAGGCAGCGGCTGCGTGTACTTTGTGGGTTGAAAATTTTATAAAACATTAAAACCTTAAACATGTAAAAGGAAAAAAAAAGTTTTAAAAAATGGTGACACAAGGGAATCAAACCAAAGACCTCAAGTTTATTAAACCCGTGTCTTATCCACCACACCACTTGCTTAGTGTTTTTTTTTTATCTTTTCTTTTTTTTAAAGGAGGAGAGGGGGGGGGGGTCACTCCAGTTTTTCTATATATATAATGTTAACAGTATTGTTTTGAAACTCGGGGGTGACCCCCCCCTTCCTTAGTTACAGGTCCATCCGTGGCTAGTGTCATGGGTCAAAGAGCGCATAACAAAGACCAAAACAATTAAAGAGTGATATAAATCTATAAGTTGCATCATGAAGAGGACACCTAAAACAGTGAAGCTTCTCTCCTCCCAAAGCTAACTAAGGGCCGAAATTCTAACTAACAACATGTTTAAATCCAAATATAAATCACAGCTCAAAGAAAGTAAACCAATTATATATACACAACTAAATACATATGCATACATACCAGCTAGATGAATCCTGAGATTGGTCCCAAAAATTATCTTAAAACTTTGAATTCTTGCAATGAATAACATGTTGGGTTCGTAGGCCTCGTTGGCCTGGTTTATTATATGAAGTCAAAAGAGGAGACGGGTGTGGGCGGTCGGGCCCAAGCCCGGCCCGGTTTAGATTTCTTGCATAATAATTTACTAACCCTAGTTCAGTCTCTATATAAACAACATTATGTACTTGTAATATTTGGTCACTCAATAAAGATATACCTAGTTGGCACCCGGGGACGTAGGTCAGTTTAGACCGAACCACGTTAAATCCTCGTGTTCGTTTATTGCTTTCGTGTCGTGTTCGGTTTCGTGTGTGCGTTTAATCCTAACAAGTGGTATCAGAGCTTAGGTTCAGATCACACGAAGAACACGTTGAACCAGCCGAGTCGCCGCCAAACCATCCAGCCGCCGCCACCCTACTGCGCTAGGGTTCCGCCGCCGCTACGGTTCTCCGATTGTCGTTAGGGTTTACGCCGCCGCTGTTTCGCCGCCACTAAACCCAGCCCGACGATCGCGACTAGGGTTCAGTCCACCGCCATACACCACCGTAAGCCAACGCTTGTTGTTTTTTGAGTTGCAGAAGATAGGGTTGATCTAGGGTTTCGTTTTTTTGGCAGCCGCCAAATTAACCCAGCGGTCACCGGATTCGTCTTGTTGGTCATCAGTTCGATTAGGGTTTGCCGGCAGTAGTGCCACCCTATTACCGATTTGTTCGATCGTCATTCAAGAAGCATCAACCGCTAAAAGTCGTGTCGGGCAGTCTAGCCGACAGAACTGAGTAACCAGCTGCCGTTACGGGTTTGTGGTCGAAGTATAAGTGTGGTAGCCGAGCAGTGAAGCCGGCCTGATTACCTGTTATCGCTGATCAGCCTAACCGAACCAAGAACAAGTTGAATCAGGATTCTATTTTTCATTGAAGAATCGTTGTCAAGTCAGAAGAAGCGTTACAGAAACGGAGAACCAGTGCCAGCCGCGTTTGTCAGGTTTATCGTTTCAGTTTAAAGTTTCGGTTTCTGATTTTCAGTTCGATATTCCGCTGCGTATAAATAGGTTGATTGTTTAACAGAGTTCAGTAGAACAATCGTTAAGTTCAGGCTCGTGTTGCTGTGTCTGTCTCTGTTTTTTTTATCCAGTTTTTCGTTTTAGTCATTGTTATGGCAGAAGACGGAAAGGTTTCGATACAGAAGTTTGACGGACAGAAGTTCGGTTGGTGGAAGATGCAGATTGAGGCACTACTTTGTCAGAAAGACTTGGATGTAGTGCTTGAGGATGAAAAACCAGAAAAGCTGTCAGAAGCAGATTGGAAGAAGTTAGACAAGAAAGCTAGGGCTTGTATTACTCTGTCGTTGTCGGAAGATGTGGCGTTTAACATCATGAAAGAAACCACAGCACGTGGTATGATGGAGGCGCTATCCAACATGTATGAAAAGCCTTCGGCAGCGAATAAAGTCTATCTTATCCGAGAGCTAGTGACAACAAGAATGAAAGAGGGTGGGTCAGTTACAACTCATATCAATAATCTTAATTCGATCTTGTCCCGCTTAGTGTCAGTTGACATTAAGTTTGATGATGAAGTTCAAGGCCTCTTGTTATTATCCTCTTTGCCCGACAGTTGGTCGCAAACAGTGACTGCAGTTTGTAGTTCGTCTACAAATATTACTTTCGATGGGATTCGAGATCTGATTCTGGGAGAAGATTCAAGACGCAGAAGTTCAGGTGAATCATCGGGTAATATGCTAGTCACAGAAGGTAGAGGTAGGGGAAAACAGCGAGGCAGTGGGAGCAGGAAGAGGAGTCAGTCTAAGACTCGTAAGGATATTGAATGTTGGGGTTGTAAAGAGAAAGGACACTTCAGGAATCAGTGTCCGAATGGTAAGAAAGAGGTGAACGTTACAGAAGACGACACAGATGACGGGGTCAGTAGTGATGAGGCTTTGGTTTGTAGTGTTGAGAGTAGCGTTGATGCTTGGGTGATGGATTCTGGTGCATCGTTTCATGCCACTCACTGTAGTGAAACGATGAAGAATCTTAAATTTGGGGATTTTGGAAAGGTTCGACTAGCGAATGATGATATTTTAGAGGTTACGGGTATGGGAGACGTTGATTTGATAACTTCAGCCAGTACTTCTTGGACTTTGAAAGACGTGAGGGTTATTCCAAGTTTGAAGAAACGTTTGATTTCAGTTGGGCAGTTGGATGACCAGGGGCACGATGTTAAGTTCGGGAATGGGCAGTGGAAAGTAGTCAAAGGGAATCTCGTTGTTGCTCGTGGCAAGAAAATGGGTTCGTTGTATATGGTCGATATGTCACCGAAAGGAGTGGATCCAGTTTTGGTGAAAGACAAAGTCCGGTTCACAGAATCTCGTGGGCAGAAGAAGGTTCGTTTTGCAAGTAACAAACCCAGAGCCAAAGTGAAGATTCAGGATGAACGAGCTAGGAAGGTTAAATCAGTTGGGGGACATCGTGACAGTGGGAGCACAGGTCGTGTTTCAGTTACAGTTCCAGGTCGACAGTGGATTAAGAAAACCAGTATTCCAGCTGTAAAAGTCTCTCCAATGAATTACTTGCTGAATATGAAGAGTGTTTGTTCTCAGGTTATCTCAGGATCCGGTAGTTCGTTACAGTGGGAGCCGGTAGGGACAGAGAACGGGTCAGGGGCAGTTTCAGCCATGACTGACGTGTTGGAGCTCCGGGGAGCTTCAACGGGCCTTCAGGTTAATTGATGAGAAGGCGGTGGCAACTAGAAGAAGTTTAATGTTCAGATTACAGAAGTACAATCAGGAGTGCAGACGAGAGTACTCAAGGCCTCCGAGGGGGAGATTGTTGGGTTCGTAGGCCTTGTTGGCCCGGTTTATTATATGAAGTCAAAAGAGGAGACGAGTGTGGGCGGTCGGGCCCAAGCCCGGCCCGGTTTAGATTTCTTGCATAATAATTTACTAACCCTAGTTCAGTCTCTATATAAACAACATTATGTACTTGTAATATTTGGTCACTCAATAAAGATATACCTAGTTGCCACCCGTGGACGTAGGTCAGTTTAGACCGAACCACGTTAAATCCTCGTGTTCGTTTATTGCTTTCGTGTCGTGTTCGGTTTCGTGTGTGCGTTTAATCCTAACATAACACTAGTAAGCCATTAACAAAAATGAAAAACAAAAATCATCACACACATGCCAAAAAGACAAATTAAACAACCAACCCTTGCCCTGATATTCATTTCAATTTTTAGAAATCAGGATTTCCCTGCAAATTGTTTCTTTAATTGAGTATTACAAAAGATGAAGCAATGCGCCTTTGAAGTGCATGTGATCTGAGTAAAAACCTGAACTCTTTAAAACTTACGCTAGTAACAAAGTTTACAAGCAGATCAACACGGTGTTAACTATTTATATATGATGATGTCCTACATGGGGATTGGTGCTTATATTCCTGTCATTTACTCATCAGTGTATGTTAGAAGAATTTTACAACTTCCATCATATCATTTTTATACGGTTGTTTAATCAATTCTCTTAGTTACATGTCATATTATCCATCTAAGGCATATACAAAATGAGAACGAAAAATCCCAACCGAGCATGAAACAATGATAAATTATAGTAAAAATAATTGTTATCTAAATTCTAAAATACTCAGGAGAACAAGATAAGATGATATTAATAACTTGGCATATTTCAATACAAAGAGAAACTAGTATTAAATGATTTAATTCATATTCAAACACAAAACAGTCCCATATATAAACACAACTCGAAACATTGCATCTTCAAAGAAGAAAAGGTATACAAGCATACAAAAAGAGAACATGAAACAATAAACAGAAAACTTTAAAAGTAAACTGACCTTGATAAAGGAAAACTCAAATCAAAGTTATGCAAACACTACAAAAGGAAATCAGGAATTACTGGTTTTTGAACCGCCACATCAGCACCACCATCAGCTCTTCTCCTACTTCTATGCTTGCCACCACTTTTCGGCTTATTTTCTTCTTTTCCCTCAACATTTTTACCACGATCACGATGCTTGCTTCTTCTTTTACTTGAACTACCAGTTTCAGAACTCCCCACCTTTGAATGTGACTTGCCTTTTCTTCTGCCATCTGGATTATTAATATCCAATAAAGTTTCATTTCCTAAAAGAACGTCTCTCACGGCTCCCGAGATCAAGTCATCATTTTCATCAGTTTTCTTCATTATAATCGGGACCCTATCTCCCTCGTCCAGTTTTACCACAACGGGTCTTGGTCTGTTAGCATTTGGCTTCTTTTTTAGCACTAGCGACTCGTCTGTAAGCTTAACCAGTTCGTCCACATCAGCATCCCTTTGATTAGGGTCGTTTGCAGGCGGGAAACTTGAAGATGCGTTTTTATTATCACCAGAAGGAAGATAAAACAACCCATGTCTCTTTCGGTGTTCAGCAAGTAGAGACATTGATTCACCAGCAGACGACTCCGATTCTTCATCATTCTGATTATTAATAACAGACTCGCCATCAGTGTGCAAGATATTAGGTTTTATGAGACAAAACGAGTCACTAATTGATAACTTAACATCTGCACATATAGTATCCAATTTGTTAAGATTCTCTTCAAGCAACAATCCGTTTGGTACGGGAACCCGTTCTTGAGCATTAAAAGGAATTGGACCAAAATCCTCTGATAGTGCATCTTTGATTAATGTAATAATAATGGAAGTTTTTAAATCCACTTTATCAACCATCTTTTCTTTTGTGTCATGATAAAAACATATCTCGTCTTGTGCTAACCGAGCTAAACCAAGAACGTTCCTCACTCTTTCTTGTATTTCAACATCATGGCTTTCGGTCAACGGGGTCAAAGATGTGATTACAAGAGTCAACATGTTGGTAACAGACTCCTGTGTAAAAGTCTCCCTTTTGGTCAAAACTGAAGAGCTTGTAGCATTATCAGTTTCTGTAAATTCTTGTTCAGATTCTGAATATGTGAAACCAGGTTCAGTATCATCAAAGTTTGAAACCGAAGAATTCACACCTTTTATAAGAAAAGAATGAAGGCAAAAGCTCAAAACTTTAAACATGGAATGAATATATACAGATCTTATTGATGGTGGCAAAAGATTAGTGCGCGGCTGTAATAAAGCTTCCATAATCTCAAACGGGTTCCTTGAAAACTTAACATACTCCCCTGAAACCCAAGCAGCAGCAGATAATATCCTATGAATAAAAGGATTTCCAAGCAAAGCTGGATCAATCAACAGATCACGTCCCACACGGACAAGTTCGGGTCTAACATCTTTGACCCGCATCCCAATATCTATCAACTGATACTCAATCTCCTCCCCATTTTGACAGTGCGGAATCCTCGCCATTTCACCAAGAAGCGAAACATACCAATCGAAATCAATAACAATTTCATAAACATTCCTAGAACAAGTCGATAACATCGACCTCAAAATCTCGTTACAGAACTCGGGATCCGACTTCAGCGCATAACCAATCAAAACCCTAGAAATCTCCACCACATTATCATCAGAAACCATCGACATCACAAGCTTCAACGCTTCAAGCTTTATATTCCTATCAACATCACTCAAAGACTTAATCACAACCTCCTTATTCTCCAACACCGCCCACAAATGCTTCGGCGCAACAAGCAACAGCCCCTGCAACCCAAGATACCTCAAATTCAAATCAATATCCAACAAAAACTCCCTAATCTTCGCCACCGCAAGCTTCACCGCAAACTCATACTCCCAAAAACTCGTCACCACCGTCCTCACACACTCGAACACCAAACTCTTCGCCTCACTCCGCTTCATATGATCGCAAATCGGCTCAACCACCTTCTTCGCCAGCCTCGGTTCCAACTTCCCAAGACACGCGAAAATCTTCAACACCTTAATCAACACCCAGTTGTTCCTCGACTCGACTAGAATCTTATAAAACTCCGGCGCTAGCGGGAGATACGCCCGGGGTTCTTTACAAGCTAGCTCACAAAACACACCAACCAAGGCAGCTACCTCATTACTAAAACTATTATTATTACTAATATCTAAATTATCAACAAGGCGTTTAAAACAAACCCTAACGGCATCGGGATACAGAGTAAACACCTTTAACAAACAGGCCACGGCCTTGTTCTTAATAAAAGTCGTCTTCGTATTACCGGAGGATGTAATTAGGGTGAAAATATCTGGAGTGAGGTCACGGGCGAGGTCGGGCGTGGATATAACGGAGCAGCATTCCAAAGCGAGGCTGGCGTCGTGTGGATTGGCGGATTTCAGGTCCTTACGGAGTTGATTGGTGAGGAGGAGGATGACGTCAGTGGTGGGGCGGAAGGAGAGTGATACGGCGAGGTAAGCGATCTTTTTGTGGAGGAAGGAAGGGGAGGAGGTGAGTTCGACGGCGTGGAAGGCGGCCCAGGAGATGTCGATGTGGTGTAAGGAGTGGAGGTAGGTGAGTTTGTGTAAGGCGGTGGATTTGGTGTGGAGGTCAGTGGATTTGATCTCTCGGCGGATCTCGTCTATGGATTTGGAGATGAAGGTGGATTGAGGGGTGCCTGGGAGGTGGAGACGGATGCCTTTGATTAGGTCGTCGAGTGTGCGTTGGAACAGGGACTCCATTAGGCTTGGACCCGAGGACATTCTTATTGTTGTGGTGGTGACATCCGGCAGGAATTGGGGTGGTGGGTTTTATTCGCAGATAGGATGCCTTCTTCTTCTTTCTTGTGTTGACCAATTGTGTGGTGGGTTTTGGTTGATATTGGATCTGCCACCATCCAATATAAATATAATGTTACTGTAATTACATTACAAAATACTATATTCTCTGTTTAATTAAATAATACTTTTATCATTACATTTTTCTTTCTCCTCTACTCACAACCAATCCAACAAACATTAAAAAATATAGAGGAGCAAACAATATACCCCAAATATTTCCCCAAATTTACAAAAAATCACTATATTTCTCTCTCCACCCTATAATTTACACTCACAATCATTCAAAACTCCCGCCTATAATTTACCAATCCCTCTCACATAATTATGAGGGATGGGATGGGAATGCTCTAAGAGAGATTAAAATGCTGCTAGTATTATTACGTTTCGTGACATATACCATGACAAGCACCGGTTCAACCTATGAGAGTTTGTGTTATAGCATATAGCTGAGTATGATTTAGTTTACTAGGCAATCTGGTTATTGATCTGATTTCTTCAACTAACCAAAATTGATTAATAAAACTATGTTATTTATTATTGCAACTCTAATTGTGACACGGGTAGAGGTGCACAAAAAACCCGAACTCGGAACCGGACCCGAAATATATACCTGGAACCGGTTTTTCTAATACCCGAGTTTTTAATACCCGAACCTGAACCCGACTCTACCCGTAGGGTACGGATAGGGTATGTATTTTGGCACTAAAACCCGAACCCGAACCGGACCCGATTTGTACCCGGTAATACCCGAAAACCCGATTTGTACCCGTTAATACCCGAACCCGGAACCGAGGTTTTCCAATACCCGAAACCGGGTATTTCAAATACCCGATGTATGCCCGAAAAATACCTTAAAAATACCCGAATAATACCCCTAAAAAGTGTAAACTTTCAAAAAATCCAATCTATATAAAAAAAATACCGGAAAAAAACCCAAAAAAACCCGTAAATAGAGTTTTTTCAATACCCAATAATAGGGTATTCAAATACCCGGTTTTAGAATACCCGGTTCTATACCCGAACCGAACCCGATGCATAGGGTATGATTTTTAGAGACAATACCCGACCCGAACCCTACCCGATTATTACCAATACCCGGTCATACCCGTACCCGGTCATACCCGAATCTGGTTCTATACCCGAACCCGGGTATTTAGAAAACCCGATTTGTGCACCTCTAGACACGGGGGTTGGAAATCTTGCTTTTCGGTTCTTTTGTATGAAGTTATCGGTTGTTTATTATCCTATGTTTTCTTTGTGTTTTGTAACAAAGTAAAAAAAAGGTTTTATCTTTTGTAAGATAACTGCTAACAATAAAGAAAATAAGGATAATATAAGCGAGATTTTGACAAGCAATAGGAAAAAAAAACAAGATTTTTACTATCAAGTGTGATAATGAGACTATGAGAGTAGTTGATTAATAAGTTTGAAATGTTCGATTGATCGCAAGATGCTAACGGATTAAGGCTTAAATCATGAGCTTATTCTATAGACCGCAAATTTTATTATTTTACTTAGGGACGGCTAAGTAGGGTGAGTTAATATGCAACATAAATTAAAACCAACATATAATAGTGTACTTTCAATATAAGATACTAGATAAGTAGATATGAAAGTTAGTTTGTTCAAATCTAATTACTCGTTGCCAGTTGGATCTAAAGTCGGCTCAAGACCTTAATTCATGAGGCTTATAAGGTTTACTTTTGGAATTTAAAGTTCTAGAATTTTGAGAGCCAAAAGTCGTTGCTTTATTTCATTTTAGTCAACTTTAATTTTGGTACCCATGCCTAGATGAGTATTTTAAGATGAATCAAATTATAGGGTAATTTTAAGATGAATCAGATTATTATTATTATTATTTTGTAATTTTCTAAATTCTTTAGGAAATATAATCATGTATCAAATTTTCCGTAAATAATATCTTTATGTTAGATGGTGTGCTATGTGAGAGATGGGATTGGTTCAGGGATTTGGGTGGACCAGTACATTTGAGGAGTTCAAGAGGTTATTAACAGTATGTCAACATGTGCTATTTGAGCCAATGAAGATAAAATAATCTGGTGTGGAGATTCCTTAATGGAACTTTCGATTGGCTGTCTAAAAAGTTTATGGTGGATAACTCCTAGGAAATTCCAGAAGCTGTTTTTAGTTGGAACAAATGGATCAACAGGAAAGTAAGTTTTGTAGCATGGACGGAAGTATTAAGTAGACTGCCAACTCTTAATGCGTAAACATTCTGGGTAGTTCGAGTGTTTATCTGATTAGTGAAAGCAAGGAGGAATCGGTTGATCATGTGTTTATCTCTTGTGGGTTTAGCTCAAATGGTGTGGAATCGAAATCTTAATGTTGTTAAGGTACCTCATATTAATATATAATATATATTTTATGTTTGGGATTTGGTTGAGTTGCATAAATTGTTTCGTTTCATAAAGATAAAGGTAGAGTGTTTCACACGGTGTGCTTGATTACATTGTGGTGCATTTGGAAGAAGCAGAATGCCTTGGTTCTTAAAGGGAGTCTAGTCAATTTAAATAGTTTGTTGGATGAGAGAAAAGCACGCTTCTTAGGACCATGAATATATCAAAAAGGTTTAAGTTAAGAGTTGTTTATGTTGTTTCGGGTTGTTTTTTGATGGTTATAAGTTATGACTGATGGTTCCCGACACGTTAAAAAAAACACAAGGGCTTAACGTGTAACTCCATAAATGCCGAAGGGTCGATTATTACAACTCACTTTTAAAAACCCTAGACCGTAAAGCAGCAGCTAAAACCCTTTCTCTCTCTGGTTTATCCACACAAAAATTGCAGAAATTATTATTATTATTATTATTATTATTATTATTATTATTATTATCACTGAGGTGAAATTGAAGAAGAAGACAAAGAAGATGGATTCAGATGGATAAGGAAATGGTTACAAAAACAACATCATATCATGCAGAAACTACTTTTACGCCTAAACCTTAACCCTTGTCCCATCTTCTCTTCCTCATCCCACTCATTTACCCCTCTAGGGTTTAAGTTTAACCCAACTTCAATGCCGTCCGCCGCTACTGCCGCCGGCATGTCCGCTGCAATAGGCTGCAGCAGAAACCCTTTCGGTACCAGTACCAACACTTGCTCATACCCCCCTCGTTTCGGTTCTAATTTTACCTACAATTGCCGGTGCTCTATTGGGGTTAATAATAATAATAATAATGGTATTGTTAATTCTAGGGCTTGGAGTGTGTTTAAGGAGAATCGAAGTGGGTCTCGTGCCGCTTGGTTTCATACGGATAAGGGTGTTTCGGTGTCCGCGGTGAGTTCGGAAGGTGATAGTGAGAATAATAGTGAGAATGGAGGTGTTGAAATTGATGAGAAGCCTGTTAAGTTTAGTAGAAGACAAAGGGGTGGTTCTTTGAGTGGTGGTGGTGGTAATTCGCCGATGTTGCTACCCGGGAACCCGGATTTGTTGACGATTCCGGGTGTGGGTCCGAGGAATTTGAGGAAGTTGGTGGAGAATGGGATTGGGGGTGTGGCTGAGCTCAAGAAAATCTACAAGGACAAGGTATTGTTTCGCTCGGTTAAATTAACTTGAATTATGTTGAATAATGTAAAATGTCGGTGCACCGAGTCTTGTAGTTAATTTGGCATAATTAGTGTTGTAAAAATCTCTAGTCACTAGTCGGGCAGTGGGTGGGGACTAGCGAATTAATCGGATCGGACTTTAATGTATATTTTTCAGTTTTATATATGCATACACATTTTTATATGTAATTTTCTGTTTTATACATACACAAACACATTTTGACTCTAATTGACTGGAATCTCGCTGGAAACCACTGGTTTTTGCTGGAATAATGCCGGAAATTGCTGATTTTGGCCGGAATCTCACTGGAAAGCGCCTATTTTGGTCGGAATCTCGCCGGAAACCACTGGTTTAGGCCGGGTTTGACCGTCGACCGATTAATTGGCCGACTAGCCCAAAATTAATCTGTGAAGCGGGGACTAGGCGACTAGCGATTAATCGGGGATTAGTCGGTGCCTAGTCGGGATTTTTGCAACACTGGCCATAAAGATGCTTGCGATTTGATGATTGGTTTACGGGTATTTTTTGTGTGATTTTATAGGTGTTTTAAGTTCTAGTTAAGTGTTGAATGTTTGACAAATATTGAGTTTTATATAATAAACTAGGATTTAGGCCCGCGCTTCGCGACGGGACCATTGAACCGGAAAATAAAACATACGTAAAAACGTTAAACCACGAACGCGTTGCGAGTTAACGCGAATTCATCATGTATCAAGTTACAGCATTGAAACTAAACAAAAGAAATGAACCATTCATTGCCAAAATACAACAAATTATCATATGTAAAACCAAAAAACCGAAACGTTACAGTTGTGAACCGATGCAAATTTTGTTAGTATCGGCGGCACAAACATAAATTCGTAAACATGAATTTGTAATAAAAAAACATATTTTAAAGGCGCAATCGTCGAAGCATGGATATATAACATGTGATGACGGGATACTTTTAAATCATGATAAAACTTTCGACCATTTTAAGACCAACTATAAGAAATACAAAAGCAAAGTAAAAAAAACTGTTTAACCGACAAATAAAACATGTAAAACCGACACTTACCCAAGTTTAAAGTTTAAAATTTTGTTTGTTAAATTTTTTTAATTAGTTTAAAAAAAAGTAAGTAAAGGTAATAAATATATAGTAAAAGTAAATTAATAAGAAAACAAAATATAATAAAATATTATTAAATTGAATAGGAAAATGAATAGTGTTTTTGTGAGGGGGAGAAAATCCCCCTTTTAATATATATAATAATTACTGGGAAACAAGGGTATATAAGTAATTCTACAGCTGTCTTGTGTTTGTTGAGCCGAGTGCCTCATTAAGATCGGATTCTTTATTTTTTGAGTGAGAGGCAAGGTTTGCAATCTTGACTCATTCTTTATAGAATGGGTTAGTTTGGGCATAATATGCATATGGATTTGGGTCACCTCAAATTGAAATTAGTCAAGGTGTCAATTTCGGTTTGCTTAAATTAGTCAATGGGGTAAAATGGAAAAGATTTTTAAAAGCTGGTAACTTAAAAAGGTTCAAAGGGGTTGGCACCATAATGACTATTGTTTGTCTCCACCACCACCATGATCAAGTCTCGGGCTGACCCACCCGAGAAACGCCATCAAGCTAGTTATCTATGGGTTTGCATGTATGCGTGATATATTGGCTATACGTGTGTAAGAAACAGTTTGTGTATGACATGGCAGCCCTTGAATGTATGTATGTGTGCATAAAACTCCTGTCTTTTGGTGGTAGTGTTCTTCTTGTAGATATTAAATTGTGGTTTAATGTTTTCTAAAGATATTTTAAATTTAATCATCACATATATTGTGTTATTTGTCAGTTTTTTGGGAAATCGAATCAAAAGATGGTGGAGTTCTTACGAAGCTCTGTTGGCATCGTTCATAAAAACCATGCTGAAAGTATAACCACGTTCATCAAACAGAGCGTGGATGAAGAGCTGAAAGAGAATGTCGTGAACCCTGTACAACAAAAGAAACGTCTTACTTTCTGTGTAGAAGGAAACATAAGTGTTGGAAAGACAACTTTCTTGCAGAGAATTGCTAATGAAACACTCGAGCTTCAGGATCTTGTTGAGATTGTCCTGAACCAATTGACAAGTGGCAAGACATTGGCCCTGATCACTTCAACATTTTAGATGCTTTTTATGCCGAGCCCGAAAGATACGCTTACACGTTACAGAACTATGTATTTGTCACAAGAGTTATGCAGGAGAAAGAGTCGTCAAGTGGAATTAAGCCCCTTAGATTAATGGAAAGAAGTGTTTTCAGTGATCGAATGGTATGCATTATGACTTTTTTTAAGTAACTGAACTATGTATATTATATCTTTAGTGTTTACAAAAATATACTTTTTCTTTGGTTAAAGGTGTTCGTGAGAGCTGTGCACGAAGCTAACTGGATGAATGAAATGGAAATAAGCATCTACGACTCATGGTTTGATCCAGTTGTTTCTTCTCTTCCGGGCCTTATTCCAGATGCTTTTATCTATCTGCGGGCCAGCCCGGACACTTGCCATAAGCGGATGATGCTTAGAAAGAGGGCGGAGGAAGGTGGGGTCAGTTTAGAATACCTTCGGGATTTGCATGAAAAACACGAGAGTTGGCTTTTTCCATTTGAAAGTGGGAATCATGGGACTCTGTCTGTTAGTAATCTTCCTGCTCACATGGATAGTGCATTACATCCCGACATCAAATCCCGTGTATTTTATCTAGAGGGAAATCATATGCACTCAAGCATTCAGAAGGTAATTTTAAAGTTGTATATGGTTAACTTTTTAAATTTGTTTTTTTTTTTACATTATTGACCATTTTCTACAAATAGGTGCCTGCTTTGGTTCTTTACTGTGAGCCAAACATTGATTTTAGCAAGGATATTGATGCGAAACAGCAGTATGGTTTCTTTTACCTTACATGTTTTTCGTATTTGTTTTAAAGTGATCTAATTTTAGTATATGATATTTTATTTTATTTGTATGTATGTGAAGGTATGCTCGACAAGTGGCTGAGTTTTTCGAGTACGTGAAGAAGGTGAAAGAGGTTCCTGCTGAAGGCGAAGAAGTGAGCAGCAACAAAGGTAGGCAATCACAGGTGTTGCTGCCACATGGAGGATTGTGGGTCCCACCACAGGGCGGGAATATTTCAGAGTCTGTCAAGTCGCTGGATTTCAGACGGGCCATGTCGTTCATGCCTGGGTCGGGCCCTGGGTAATGGTTTGTTTATTGCTTTACTTAATCTGTGGTTTGCGTGTATAAAGAAATTTAAATCTCCCTGTCACACACTGCTTGACTGAAGTTAATGTAGGATGATTGTAGTTTTTGTGCAAATTTTAGTGAAGGGTCTGTAAGTCTGTTATTATGTTTGTAGGATTGAGTCGGTACATTGTGTTATGGGCCAACGTCTCTTTTGGAAACTTTAAACTTGAATCGGTACGCTGTGTACAATTTTTCAGTCTTTTAGACAGAGAGACGCATGGTGAAAGCTAACGTAAAGGACAGGGGCTCAACCTGCATGATTTTAAAAGTAGGGTTGCAAGTTGTTTCTGCTCATTTAACAGAGACGCAAACATTACATTAATCTTTTCTGTTTTGGCCTAATTAAGTTAGGCTACTAGAGTATTTTGTGTTTCTTGGTATAAACATCGGCTACATTGAAGGCGGTTTTAATGTAGCTTGACATAAATAGTTAGTAGTCCAACTCCTTTATCCCTCACCTTTACAGTGATACACGCTAGTTGTGTAAATGTTTTTTTTTATTTGTTATAATCTTTATCGCACATCTTTACAATGATGCACGCTAGTTGTGTAAATGTTTTTTTCATTTGTTATAATCTTCGTCGCACACCTTTACAACGCTAAAGTAAATACTCTTATTAGTATCTGAATTAATTTTCATACTCCTCATCCATATAGTTTTCAAAAGGAAAAACAAAGTAGATCTTCACTTATTTTTTTTCACCCTATTCAATTTTTAAAATTTAGATGAATTCATGATTCACTTTCCATTCTAATAAGATTTTTTTTTCTTTAAGAATATTATTAAAAGATTTATTATTCCATTTATACCTTCAAACTGTCTCTGTATTCCGTGGGAAAAGTAAATAGAAAAAAAATATTTAACTAAATAAAAATAAATATATATTATTAAAAAAGATAAACGTGTATTCCGTGACAACTATAAATGAAATAAAGTAGAACTTTTTTAATTAAATAGAAACAAATATATATTACTGAAAATAAACATATTCTAACCACGTGACAAGAAATTTACGTGAACCTTGTAAGTTGTTTTGGTTTGACTCTAACAAGTATATGCCACTTATAGGTGGAGTACACCCTGGTTCTAAGATATGAATTCGGGTAAAAGCATTCATATTTAATCCATCTAATTCTGTAAGTGAAATTTTTATAATATTGGGAGTAGTTTAAGGTGTTGTGAGTAAAGAAGAGATAAAATACCGTGATTTTTATGTATATTTGAAAAAATACTGTTCAACCATATAACTTTTTAATATTTTTTGAAAGTGGTTGTGAGTGGAGGAAATAGAAAAAATGTAATAGTGAAGGTATAAAAATGTAGGGTTTGGATCAAATACAAATGAAATTAACGTGCTAAACGTAATAATCAAGTATAGTTATTATATATACAAGTAGAGTAATTATGTAATTACATCATAGAGTAATTACATAATTACTCTACTTGATATTCATGTTTAGCACGTTAATTTAATTTGTACGTTAACTTTCCCCTAAAAAATGTATTATTTAATTGAAATGGAAAGAGAGAAACGTGCTTGTAGCATAATTTTGAATTAAAAGATAAGGGATAGGTTGTGAATGCTTTAAGAGCATTGTCAACCGATCTCTCATCTCATCTCTATAATTACACTAAAAACACTACATTTTTTTCCTATTCAATTAAATAATATTTTTTTATACTTTTTATCATTACAGTTTTCACTCTATTATACTCACAACCAATTCAACAAATATTAAAAAATAAATATATGCAAACTTTGTTTTCCAAAATTTATAAAAAATCACTACATTTTCTCTTCACACTATAATTTACACTCACAACCATTAAAAACCGCACCCTATAATTTGCAAACTCCCCTCATATAAGTTTTGGGGATAGAATGGAAATGCTCTAAGTCTTTCAAAATCCCTCAACAACCAACCAGTTACACTAAGGGATTGTTTAGTAGCCTCTTAATGACCATTAAGCGGCTACCTCTTAATGGTTCGTAACTTTTTAATGGTTAAGAGACAATCTTAAGTCTGAATGGGTAATAGGTAACCATTAAAAGGTAGTCTGTTAACCATTCAAACTTAAGACTACCTCTTAGCCATTAAAAGATTATGAGCCATTAAGAGTCTACCAGACAGCTCATTAAATTAATCCCAACCCAACCCAACCCAACCCAACCCAACCCAACCCAAGAATATTATTATTATTATTATTCGTGTAACCGGATAATCATCCATCATCATCACTCTTGTGTCTTGTTGATTCTAGACTCCATACATATCTTGACTCAGAAACAATAGTATCCACACTCAAACTCCGACTCAATCGCATCTCAAAAACCCTATCATATTCATATCATGTTTCTTCATTACTCATCATGGAATCTGATGTTTCCATCCAACCACCACTTTAAACCCTAGCTTAATTGCTTTCCAACACTCTCTTCATACCATGTTCAATCATTCTATCTTCTTCTTTTTCTTCTTCTTCTGTTTGATTGCTTCCAGGGCCTCCGCTACTGTCGTTTTGATGGGCAATAATCTCACTTTGTCATTCCAAGACATCGAAGCTAACTTTTGTCAGTTTCCTTTCTTTTTTATATCATTATTATTAATTAGTTCCTATATTTTTTATTTAGGGTTATTCAACAACATTTTATCATTGATTATTTAGGATCCAATTCAATTGATAGAATGTTAAATTACTCTTCTATCCCTAATTTTATTATTCACCTTCATCATCAACAACAACAACAATAATAATAATAATAATAAACGTTGGATGGATTCATGCTTACTTTAATCAGGGCTGTCCAAACTATTTGAGCTCGGTTTGGTTTGTATTCGAGCCAATCGGCTTGGTTCGGTTTGTCAACTAAATGAGCCAAGCCTCGGTTCGGGTTGCTCGATTTTGAGATGGAAGTCTTAAATTAATGACATTTTGGAGTTTTAGACATTTAAATTTTAAAACTTTGTACGAACCCGAGCTGCTCGGTTTACAAACGAACCGCATTTGAGCAAGCCTGTGTTCGGTTTGGTTCAGGTCATGAACTGCTCCGGGTCTAATTTGTTGATTTATTTTGCAGCTCCACCTGTGAAAGGATCCGGGGTAAGTGGAACACTGTTTCTAGCCGAGCCGTTGGATGCATGCGGCCCATTGACCAATACGTCTATCGAAGAAAGCGTAAACCAACCCTTTGTGTTAATAATTAGAGGCGTATGCAGCTTCGAGGAAAAAATTAGAAGAGCACAATCTGCAGGATTCAAGGCAGCAATCATCTACAACTACGATGTTACTGATCTCGTTGCAAGTATGATACTTTGTTCATTTGCTTTTTCATTAATACATAGTTTACAATATATTTATATTTGCAGTGGCAGGAGTATCAACGGGTATAAAAATACACGCGGTATTTATTAAAAGATCAGCAGGCTTAAAACTCAGCAAGTATGTGGGCATACCCGCAATGGAGCTATGGATTATTCCAAGCTATGTGAACTCAGCATGGTCGATTATGGCTATATCGTTTATATCATTGCTGGCAATGTCTGCTGTGCTGGCAACTTGTTTCTTTGTACGTAGGCATCGTATAAGATGGGGCCGCCCTCAAGCTTCTCGTGTTCGGGAGTTTCACGGGATGAGTAGTCGGTTAGTTAAAGCAATGCCTAGTTTAATATTTACAGCGGTTTTAGAAGATAATTGCACTTCGGCTACTTGTGCTATTTGCCTTGAAGATTATAGTGTTGGCGATAAACTTAGGATTCTGCCATGTAGACACAGTAAGTAACGTTTTCATATTTTTTTTGTCAGTAAAACTTTGATTTGTAGGTGTTTATGCGAGTTGCTTTAGGTGGTAAAGAAAATGTAGCCGGTATGGTTTCTAGGTAGACCGCTACCCAAGAGCAGGGGTGGCGGATCCTAGATGATTTTTAACTCTGTTTTTGGAGGAAGCGGGGTTTAGTTTGAAATTTAAGTTACTATTCTGTTTATTTTCCAATAATTTATTTGACATTTAATTTGATTTTTCTTCAATAACTGAATATTTAACTTATTTAAAAAATCTAAATACACAACTTTGTTAATTTTTTTAGACATTCTTATATAATTTTTATTGGAAACCGAGTTCTTTCAAGGCAAAGTATTTATTTTGTCTCGGAAGTATTATAAAGTACCTTGTTATGAAAGAACTCGGTATTTAATAATAATTATATCGGAAATCAAAACGCGTACAAAAAGTGTATTTAGATCTATAAAAGGTTTCAAATATCGTAATTTATTAAAGGACAATCAAATTAAATGTTAAACAAGTTATAGGAAAAGAAAAAGGAAAAGGTAATTAATATTTCGAAAATTAGGCCATATTTCCTGCAAAAGCGGATTTATGGAAAAGTTAGGTTGCGGACTACCTAGCAACCAAGACTTAAAACACACCTAAACCCCCAAAGAATTAGTGTATACACATGTTATTAGTGTGTTTTTGCTACTCATTTTCGCTTATGTTGTATTTTAACAGAATTTCACTCGATATGCGTGGACGCGTGGTTGACTTCCTGGAGAACATTTTGCCCGGTTTGCAAGCGGGATGCTAGGACCGCCACGGGTGAGCCACCAGCCTCAGAACGGACGCCATTGCTTTCATCCAACCCGGTTTCCATAGCTTCATCAGCTGCACTATCTTCTGCATATTCATCATCATACGCATCATCATCACGAGCAATGCAAATAGGTCAAACATCGCGTACACCTACTAACATTCATTCTGTTTCAAGTACTCCTTACAGCCACCACCAATCGCCTTATATTACTCCATCAAGAAGCTCATTAGACATTAGAAACATGGCATCTTCTTCACACAGATCCCGGGCCTCTCATCTGATCTCATCAAACTCGTTGGGATACCCGTCTGTATCGCCTCTGAATTCACGACACCTGTCATCATATTATCCCAGTCCGGGAAACGCATCGTCGAGTTATATTTGGTCGTCAAGTCAGCAGGCGCACCCTTTGCGTCACAGTGATTCTGCTGTTAGCTTTTCTCCGTTTGCCTCGACTCACTCGCTTCCTGAATGTTGATTATAGTGTATAAATTTATACATTTGATACTACTTCTGCCTGATATTTTTTCATGTTTTGGTTGTGACTAGAGTGATGGTTTGCATTGTGTGTGTGGTGAGTTGTGCTTGTACCGTTTGAAAGGGGATATTAGTATGAAAGTGAATAGTTAATGCTTCTTAATCTTATTTTAAAACAATAAAGAGCGTTAAGTCTTTGCCTTTTAAATACAAGTAGAAGTTCATACATGAAGTTGTCGTCGTCCAGGTTTACATGTATAATATGTTGGTTATGATGTAAACATGTAAGCGTAACACAAAAGGTATCTATAATTATGTTGTTTTGTCCTATTTATTTGTTGTGTGTAACTTTAGTTTTAGACAGAATTACAAATTTTGTCCTTTAAAATAAGACGAATTACGGTTCGTGTCCTTTTCTAAGTTTCCTTGCAGGCGGTGTACTTTAAACTTTTTTTTTCTACACGTTATGTCCTTTACGCTAACTGGGTTAGAAAAACTCAGTTAAATGCCCTCACGTGAGGCGCATGTGAGGACATTTTTGTCTTTTCACCTGTACCTGCAACTTCTTCTTCCTCTTTCCCTATGTTTCTTTAATCTCCCTTTCCATCCACCACCAACAGCCATGAACACGACCACCACCACCACCAAAAAACCACAACCATCCGATCTCAAACCATTCTTTCTTCTCAATCACCACCATTTCTCTCTCTCTTTCTCTCCCCGACAACCCGACAACCGTAGCATCATCTACTGGTTCATGGCGACATGAAAGGGTACAAACCCTCTCGTTTTCCGGCAACCCTGAGAAGCCGTTTTTGCCAGCGATTCTGGTTATTGTAGTATCTGAAAGCGGTTCCAAGTCCAATCGGACCAGCGAAAGAATGAGTGAAGGAACCACCGTCATGGCTTAGGCAGAAACGAAGGTCAAGATTTAGGTGCCGAAATGGCTCCGGCGGCACAAAGGGTAGGGTTCAGGCGCCGCCATGGCTCGATTAGGGTTTTGTTTTCCAGATCTTAATGGCGTGGTGGTTATTGTCTGCCGGAAACCCTAATTTCATATCCTAAGTGCGATGGTGTGATTGTGGTTGTTCAGTGGTGTGGTGTGGTTGTCTGATTGTGCGACGGAGATGGTGACGGTGGACGGCGATGTGCCGGTGATGAACGGTCGAACTGTTACTGCTCCTATGCCGCTAGATTGAAAGCTGCCACTGTTTGTTACTGTAGGACTCCATGATTATATCTTATTAATTGAGATCTGCAAAAATGAAGAAGAAAGAGGAAGAAGTTGCAGGTACAGGTGAAAAGACAAAAATGCCCTCACATGCGCCTCACGTGAGGGCATTTAACTGAGTTTTTCTAACCCAGTTAGCGTAAAGGACATAACGTGTAGAAAAAAAAAGTTTAAAGTACACCGCCTGCAAGGAAACTTAGAAAATGACACGAACCGTAATTCGTCTTATTTTAAAGGACAAAATTTGTAATTCTGTCTTAGTTTTATTGGATTAGCTTGATGATCTAATGAATATTATTAGGTATTAACGAATTAGGAGACGCGGGAGTGTAAACCGTTTAATAATAGTATTAACGAACTAGCGGAATTTTGTTTTTAATTGAATTAAAGATATGGGCTTTGCAATGGGCTTGGATTAGTTTTATTTTAGTTAAACTCTAATTGGATTTATAAACCTATTGGGTTTGAAACTTTGAATATGATCATCAAGTCTTGGAACTTTGGAAGTTTAGTTTTTGAAACTGCTGATGTAAAAGTAAAATAATATATACACATATACACGGTTGGTTAATAAGGTCAACATCGAACAGAGGGGTACCATGGACATCATCAAAATCAAAAATTCGTTCTACTATTTTCTTTTCTTAGTCTAATCCGATTCTAAGGATTATCCAAGTTACTTGTTTCTGATTATTGTTGGTTTGACACTTCCGCATTTCGACATCGGTTTGTTACTTCCGTTTAGTTTTTCTATCTTGCATTTCAATATATGTTGTGGTGCATGTAACTTGAATAATTTTGTGTCTCGTTCTAGTTTTAAACGGAAGGATATATTATATACGCTTACCTTAAATATAAGGGGAATAAATGTGACAAAGATGTAGGTTTTGTAATATGTATGAGTCATGATATCTTTCTATGTGAATCGTGAAAATCTCACTTTCAAATTGAAAAAAATATATTGATGGTACTTTCAAACCTTTAATTAGATAAGTTAAAGAGAAAACACGAATGTGTATCATAATCAGACTGAATACTCGGCTTTTATAGTTGAGGGAATCATTATAGTGCTTAAGTTGAAACGATACTACTCTGTGAAAATGTATGACATCACTAGCAACTTAGTGTTGATCACCCGTCTTGCCACTGATGCATAAGTTGTTGTTGACGACCAGTTATCACTACTCGTATAATAAATAACTACTAACAACCATTTATCACTTATGAACTAAGTTGCTACTAATCTATATTATATATAATATAGAAGTGAGGGACCTCTTAAATTTTAAGAGATACTATTTTTGTTGCATATAGTAAAAGTAACAATGCATATAATGTAGAGGTAAAATAGTCTTTGCTTATTCCAAAATAATATACAATAATGGTCATTTAACTTCAATCAAGTTTTGGAACATGATTTCCAGTTATTACTGGCAGTGGGTCGGGCATGTTCGGCTAATGGTGTTGGAACGAGTTAGGGTTACAAAAAGGGTTAATTTAATTCATGTCGGGATGGGATTAGATCGAATGGGTTCATGTCAAAACGGGCTTCGGGTAAAACGTTTTCATGTCAGAATAGGTCCGTAAAAAAGGATTGTGTTAAAAGTAGTTTATTTGAAATTATTGTACATTTCATATTTGCTTCTTGCTTGTCGCCACCTGTTATGCGCATTCAAGCATCAGTTACGTGGATGATATTTGTTTATGCATATCAGGTTGCCCGCGTATAGGCATTATGTGTCGCGCTTGTTGGCACCGGTTACACGCCCAATGGCACGTTAAATGCATACCACCGTCGGGTTACGCATGTACCATTGCGAGGTTACAAACGTACTAACACCGGTTGCGTTTGCGCGTACACCGCTGCATCGCGCGGGCAACTGACTGGTTAGTAGTAACTTGTAACTTACAAATAACCATTAGCATTAGCATTTTCCTCCATGTCTTGTAACTATTATTGATGTACATTATATAATTTTACTTTGATCTTAATTAACTTTTAAGTATGCTAAATGATATTCATAATACTAAACAAATCAATACAAAAGTTATATTTAGGGATTATCGTCAAATCCAATCTAGTTCGTTCCTAACTTAATTATGTTTTTCTATTCAAAAAATAACCATCCGTTATTTTTTATTCAAAGATAATGCCTTGCCAACGATAAATTATATATCTTTTTAATAAGAAGTAAAATCTATTGTAAATAATCAATTATTATTATTATTATTATTAGAATCGATTGCAAACATATTTCCCAACCTCTTTCCAAAACATACCTATATTATAAAATTTTAATTTCAATTAATTCACTCTACCATATCCAATTAACATAAGAATTTTTTTTTTCCTTTTTATAGCATTTACTCTACCATATCCGATTAACATAAGATTTTTTTTCTTTTTCGTTTTTATAACATTTGTGTGTGTTTGCATGCGTCAATTTCGTTCTAACACATTATATTTAGACTTCATTAATAATAATATTCAATTTTTATTTTTAAAGCAATATATGTATTTTTATTTTAAACCGACGCGATGGTTTCAAATGTCATCTTCAACTTCCACTTCACATATAACGTAAAGGAAAGGGTTACGACGGTTTCCGGCCAACCATCACGTCGTTTCGTAAACAGAGCAGTACTGATTGATTCAATATATATACCCCCTTTCAATTAATTGTGTCTTCAACCGCTCCCTTCCCCATTGTTTCCATAGGTAAGTTTGGTTTTACTATTCGTTAAATGCAAGTGGTCAAACTATTAATAATAGTTGTTCAATGATAATGATAACTTTGGTTATGTTATTCGTTAATTGCAATCTGAATGATCAACATGTAATAGCCCTTGATTCCCGGCTCTGTAGACGGCCGTTTATGTCAATTCCTTTTGACACCTTCGATTACGCCGTAACGGAGCATGACGGTTTCCATATTTTTTAACTGTCGCATCCTCTGCGAATGTACCTATATATAATAATTCAACGGAGCAAAGAAAAATAATCCGTCGATTAATGTAACCGCCGCCGGTAGAGACGGGGCATCACCCGACAACTGGATATAGATTTGTAGAAGTTCCGCCACCCATACGAAACCCCGTCATCTATGTTCCTTTACCGACGTAACCGTCGTTGCCATCAATATTTTAAAACCTGTTAAGACGTGATCGACTATTATTAATTTAATCCCTCCTAACTCCTCCTATTCCTTTCCTTTTCATTCTAAAAAAACTCAAGAACCACCCGTTTTTAACTATCCTTAGTTTTCCTTTCCTTTCCCATATTTAAAAAAACTCAAGAATAGGACGTTATAGTGCCTTACTATACCCACTTTGTAGGTTGTTCAATTGTTTCCTATTCCTCTTAACTTAACATGTCAAGTAACATTTAACTTTTTCTCATAGCCTTTACATATTGAGCATTACATCTATTTCAATCTGTATCAAATGGCAGAAGATAATATATAGTGACTAAGTTTTGATCATGCTAAAAAAATCAATTATTAATTTACTTCTATAACTAATTTTAAATATTAAGTCTTAAAACTTTTAATATGCAATGTTTTAGAAATATGGTTCTAAATATGTTAATCGGGCAATGCATTTTTGCAAACCAAGTAAGGAGCGAATTAACCACACGGTACTTAGATACTTTTAATGTTAGATTTTCTACTCAAATGTTGAGAACAATAATTGTGAATGTCATGCTAATAAATTTGATGTAAACCTAAGTAGCAAAAAATAAAATGATATTTGTAACTACAAAAAATAGCACGCTGCAACGCGCGGGAAACAATGCTAGTTATTATTATTTGTGTTCTAATAACTGCCAAAAGCTAAATACGAAGTAACGGTTCATTCACTTTCACTTACATTAGATTTGAAACTATTGTTGCAGACAATTATAGTTATGATACATATGATTTGTTGGTTCTAATTAGATCATGAATCTAGTTGTTGTGTTTTGTATTGTACAGGTTGATTGCTTTTTCTATTGAATTTTGCAAGTTAAAAAGACTATGGGCAATCCATTACAATCGGTATTACATTTCATTGGCGTTCCATTCAATTTCATTACCGGCAAGGATTGCGAGTGAGTATGCCTACCAAATGTGTTTGATAATAGTAATAATAATCACCAAAATGCCCATTTAACAGCTTTTTCCCATAATGTTCATCTTCAATATCGTCAACTGTCTGGTCGATAGTTTATTCTAAACACCCGACTGGATTTTTTAGGCGTTTGACGAGATATTTTGGACAAGTGGCATAATCTGGTTGGTTAAAAATATCATCTGAGTAATGATTAAATGCCGTTGATTCGATAAGATATAGGGATGGACAATTTGGGAATAAGATGGTCAAATGGTTTTTTCTTGGCTTTGAGCGTTCAAATGGACATTTTGGTCATTTTCTCTTGATAAAACGCTTGTTAAATGCCCTGCATTTTAAATTTAGTTGAATACTTGAAATGATTCATTATTTCTGCTCATTGATCAGCAAACTGTGTGGTGCAACATGGGATATTTTATGTTACATAGAACATTTCTGCGTCGCACATGTACTGAAATTTGTTGCTGTCACATTATTGCTTACCATTGGTAAGTTTGCCCCAAAATTACAATATTATTTATGGATGCATGCATACATACATATCTTTTGTTAGTTAACTAATGTCCAACATGATATATTGCAGTTCTGCTAGTGGTCTTTTTGTTATACAAAGTGAAGATACTTCACCTTGTTTTCATATCAAGTTTCAAGATGCTCTTTGCTTTTATAAGGACGGTTTTCTCATGTTGGCAAGGTGGATGTCGTTGTCTGTTCGGTATAGTGAATGGCTTCAACGCAAAGGTGACTGCCATCCACGAGAGGCGCAAACAACGCAAGAGAGACATTGAACTGGCAAACATGAATAGTAACATATGTGAGGAAGATGAGGAAGATTCGGATATGGAGGCGAGCGTTTCTTATCATAGGGAACGTTACAGGAAGAGGCGGAGATCATGGTCAGGAGACCACAAAAGAAGGTCGTTACGGGCTAGGACACACCGGGTGCATGTAGGTGTTGATGATTCGGTTCATTCCATGAAGAGAAAACATATTAAGCATGATGATGTGCGGGTCATTAGGACGTCAAGCTTTGCGAAGAAGGGGCCGAGTCACAAGAGATCAAAACATGTACACAAGAAGCATGACATGTAACATAATGTTGTTTCTTTTTCTGTTGTATGTAATTTGACACAATTTAATGTCATTTTTAATAACTAAATGTAACATACTAGCATATTACTGGTTTTAACCAAAACTAAAACAAAGACCCAACAATATTTAAAAAAAAATGGCCAAGCTGTCTCTACATGTTGGATCAACTCTACAATATCATCACTAGTCACTTAAAACCGATAGCCGAATTCACCGGTACCATCGGGCCAAAACCGTCAGATCAACTAGTAATACTCTTCCTACTAAATGTTACGATCGGCTTAATGAATTTCCTAACTTACCCCTGGAAAATACACACCATCGGGCACCAGAATCGACCCGATTAAACCAACCTAACCTACTCATGAGCTTTTAAAGCATCACAAGTAAAACTCTCTAAAGCCTTAAAAATAGGAATTACACCCCCTTGTAAACTACTTGAACCACCTTTCCCAACTAACTTCATAGCTTCTTTATAATCAAGACTCACCCGGTCTTCCAAAGGAACCATCGACCCGTTTGTTTTACCCGGCCCGTGAGTTTGTCTTCTTCTCGCGAAATCCTTAGCAATATACTCTTTTTTTAACATTAGTCTTTGCATATCATCTTGTCTCTCCAGCAGTTGCCTCAAATTCAAAGCAAAACTAAACATTACTCTCGAGACTCGTTCTTGAGACACGTCTTTAATATCCCGATCCCAATCGTTGCATATAATGAAAATCGGTGGAGCTCCTAAACAACCCGAGGAATAAGGAATCTCACCGTCAATGGTTACTTCTGGTTTATGATCAATGCATTGTTTTAGCCACCCGTTTAAGGAATCAACATACGATTTCTGAGCATTAATCCAGTTATTAAAATGCTGGGCCTACGTTACAAGTCCCGCTTCTAGCTCGAGAGTGGTTCTCAGGTTTGAATCTCTTTCAAGACTCGTACTTGCCCTTAAAGTCCGACTCCTTCTCTCCATGATCGCTTCAAATTGCTTTCGGTGACATTTTACAATCGCTTGCCACATTCTTATTAACATGTAGAGAACACAAATAATAATTGTTATGTGATATTAATAGCATAAACTATTTGCATTAATATAAAAATAAATTCATACCCGTAAATCAACTCGCTGACTTGTGGCTGCAGTTCTTTGTCTCACACTTTATGTATCTCGCATGATATGGCATCAATTGCTTTAAGAACAAAGGAGACGCCCAATGTTGTGGTAACTACCGAGGAATCAAATTTCTAAGCCATACTATGAAGCTATGGGAAAGAGTGATTGAGGTTAGACTTAGACGGGAAACTAAGGTTACGGTGAACCAATTTGGCTTCATGCCGGGGCGTTCAACCACAGAGGCAATACACCTTTTAAGAAGATCGATGGAAAAGTTTTTGGAGAAGAAGCGTGACCTGCATATGGTGTTTATTGACCTAGAAAAGGCCTATGATAGTGTGCCACGACAGGTGCTTTGGGAGTGCTTGGAGGGTAGAGGAGTACCAAGGAAATACATAGAGATAATCATGGATATGTATATAAGGAGTGCAACAAGTGTCCGCGCGCCAGTGAGGGATACTGATTTCTTCCCACTAGAGGTAGGTCTTCACCAGGGGTCAGCGCTGAGTCCGTTTCTTTTTTGCAGTAGTCTTGGATGAGTTGTCAAAGTCGATTCAGGGGACGCTTCCATGGTGCATGATGTTCGTAGACGATATTGTGTTACTTGGTGAGAGAAAACAAGATCTAAACATGAGGCTTGAGGAGTGGCGAACAACCTTAGAGACAAAAGGTTTAAGGATTAGTCGCTCTAAGACAGAGTACCTCCATTGTGATTTTGGCGGGGGGAATGACAATGAGGATGTACAGATCACCAATGAAGGGCAGGTGGTTCCGCAGGTAACGAAGTTCAAGTATATAGGATCTTTTGTTCAGAGCGATGGGGAATTAGACAGTGATGTGACCCATCGAGTTCAGGTAGGATGGTGTAGATGGAAAGCAGCCACAGGTATATTGTGCGACAAGAGCTTCCCAACTAAACTAAAGGGAAAATTTTATAGGGTTGCGGTTAGACCTGCAATGCTATATGGAACGGATTGTTGGGCTATCAAGAAGGCACAAGTGTGGAAGATGGAGGAGCAGAAATGAGAATGCTACGTTGGATGTGTGGGCACACAAGGTTAGACCGAATAAGAAACGTTGTGTTTCCAGAGAGATTAGGGGTGGCGAACATAGCAGACAAGATAAGAGAGTGGAGATTGAGATGGTTTGGACATGTGAAGAGAAGACAACCGACGAATCCTGTTAGATCCATAAAAAACATTACTATAGAAGGGAGGAGGGGTAGAGGACGACCTAAATTGACGTGGGATGAGAGGATTAAGCATGATTTGATAGACTTAAACCTTTCTGAGGACATGGTTGAGGATAGGAATTCATGGAGAAGTAGAATTAAAGTTAAGGATTTTTAGAGAGAAAGGAATTCCTTAGGGCTTTTATTTACCTTTTTTTGTTCACATATATAGTATTAGTATTATTCTTCCCATATATATAGTATTAGTATATTCTTTCCATATATTATTATTATTATTATTATTATTATTATTATTATTACTACTACTACTACTACTGTTAGAACTTTGCTTTCCTTTGTATTGCTTCATACATATGTACTTTAGAGCTGAGGGTCTCTCTGGAAGCCACCTCTTTATCCCTTTGGATAGAGGTACGGTGTGCCTACATCCCACCCTCCCCACTACCCTACCTATAGCTTTGCTGTTGGTGGGACTTCACTGGGTATGATTGATTGATTGCTTTGATAGATACATTAAGTTTAGTCTTTAATCTTCTTATGGAAGCCTGCAATGCATCAATCTTACTAGCTTCTGCTCCTTTTGCATCTAATTCATTCAATCGTTTGCACATTTTCTCGTATATCACCCTTAGCCTCTCTTCACCCTAAAACCAGACCAATCACCTGATGTATCAACTTCACATTGCTAGAATCATACCAAAACTAAACACCTAAACACACAATCACATTCATTATTACCTTTACTTCTTTATATAACTTCTTCTCCCATACATACAGCTTCTCCAAAGTAGAAGAAAGATTAATAGACCGAATATCCTCAACTGCATCCAGATTATAGGATCCTGCTAATTTTGTTACTCGAGAAGGCAGTTTTACAGAAGATGCCAATGAAGGTGCTATTGGATAGAGAATCTTGGATAAGATCACTGCAAAAGTGACATATATAAGTAGTCTGCGATAAAAGATTAGAACTTACATTAAATTTCTTTACCCTTAAGAAGCACAAACTTTGATTGATAAGGCACTTTTCCGGATTCAAGCATCAATGCCACTTCTTTACCATAGCTAAGCGCAACTTCAAATTCGTCTTTAATCTCATTAACTACTTCATGCAGATCCCGTGAACCGTGAGGAGATAACGTTGTCAAACTACTAAAAATCGAGGATTCTAACTCTTCTGTCGACTCATCCAAATCCAAATGGACCCCCTTTTTACCCTGGTAACCTTCCTTCGTGCTTATTGACACGATTGTCTCAATTGTCTCAGAGCTACTTCAGTGTTGTGAACCGAATGTGCCCCTTTATCGTCAAACGGTACTGAATTTGAAGTGGATTCGACATGTGCTGGCTTTGCAGTGCCTTCAGTTTTTGGTGGCGGTTTTCGTCTAAAACTGTCTTCGGTACTACTAGACGGTTCCGTCCAAGAACTGACATCAGATTCTTCTTTCCCTTCAACATGAGACTCGGTTTTGGTTTCTTCTTCCAAATCAGGAATCCCCTCCCTCTTCCTCACTTCATTAGAATCCGGACTACTACCCATTGATTCATACCCGTAACCGTATCCGTATCCATATCCATACCCGAGGTATTCATCATCATAAGTATCAAAAAAGCTAAAGTAATCAGACGCCGTGGCTGCAGGCGGCGGAGGTGGAGGCGGAGGAGGACTTTTAGGCTTCTTTGGTTCCTGAAGAGGTGGTGTTGCACTCACACCACCGTAAGAAAACCCGTACCCGTATGGATCATAATGCGTCGGGTCAACCCATTCACTCGTTTCTTGAAAGGCCCTTGCTTCCTCTGGTTGAATCATGGTATGGCCAACCGGTGCAGACTTTTTCATATAATAAGCATACTGATTCGTATTCGAATACTCGTTCCCACCATAACCATTGTAAGAATTAAAACCCTCTTGATACATCCCTCAAGGAGGTTGAAACTGCGACGCAGACGGGTTTACGACATACGGGTCACCCTGATTCAATACTCAAGGAGGCTGAAACTGGAATCCAGATGGATTCACAACATAAGGCAATGGATCACCCCAATTAGTCTGGTTTACACCTTCAAAATCATGCAGTCCTCTAGGTTCATTCGAAAACGATTGCGGATTACCATTACCATAATTAATATTATCATTACCATCATCATGTACATGAATATGATGCAAAGATGAGGTTAAATCAGATTCTGAGTCAGACCCAGGTTCAGATTCATGATCACCATCATCAATAGTATGAATATGCGAAACCGAGCCAAGATTCTTAGTTTTACCCTGATCTGAAGGCAATGTGAGTACAGGGGAAGATGATGGAGGTGGTGAAGGGATAACAAGCTGTTCATCAACAAATCTAGAGAGTGCATAACCTATATCCTTAAGAGAATGAAAGTAAGCCAAATGCGAAGCCGATAAGTCGTACCGGTAATCCGCAGTAGACCTGATCAACCTCTTTCGTTCTCTGCAACGAATGACTAATGGTAGATCATCAGGTTTTGAAGGTCTGCAGCCCATTGAAGTAACCCAGTTAGTATTACCAACAGCATTAACCAGTTAACCACCAAAAAACCCTAATGTTATTATTGAAATTGAAATTAAACTCATCTCAAACAACTAATCAGAATTCAGATCTAATGTGTTTCGAAATTGATAATAATAATAATAATAATAATATTGAGAAGAAGGTGGAATCCGGAAGAGTAAACGGAGGATGTCATAGATATAGAAATATAATAATTAATAATATATATGTATATATATTGCTGCAACAGGGGTGGGGTGTAATGTAAAAGCTCACTAGACATTAGAAACATGGCATGTGAAGATCCCGGGCCTCTCATCAAACTCGTTGGGATACCCGTCTCTATCGCCTCTGAATTCATGACACCTGTCATCATATTATCCTAGTCCGGGAAACGCATCGTCGAGTTATATTTGGTCGTCAAGTCAGCAGGCGCACAGTGATTCTGCTGTTAGCTTTTCTCCATTTGCCTCGACTCACTCGCTTCCTGAATGTTGATTATAGTCTATAAAATTATACTACTTGTCGCTGATATTTTTTCATGTTTTGGTTGTGACTAGAATGATGGTTTTGATTGTGTGTGATTGGTGAGTTGTGCTCGTACCGTTTGAAAGGGGATATTAGTATGAAAGTGAGTAGTTAATGCTTCTTAATCTTTTAATAATTAGTGGGGTTTTGTTTTTAATTTAAGTAAAGATATGGGCTTGGAAGTTATGCAATGGGCTTGGAAGTTTTAACAAATATACGGTTAATAAGGTCAACATCGAACAGAGGGGTACCATGGACATCATCAAAAATTCAAAATCAAAAATTCATTCTACTATTTTCTTAGTCTAATCCGATTCTAAGGATTATCCAAGTCACTTGTTTCTGATTATTGTTGGTTTGACACTTACGCACATCGACATCGGTTTGTTACTTCTGTTTGTTTTTTAACGTTTCTGCGTTGCTCCTTTTGTTTTATCTCAAAATACGTGCCAATTTTAATTAGTTTTTCTATCTAGCATTTCATCATATATTACGGTATATGTAACTTGTAACTTACAAATAACCATTAGCATTTTCCTCCATGTCTTGTAACTATTATTGATGTACATTATATAATTTTACTTTGATCTCAAATAACTTTAACTATGCTAAATGATATTCATAATACTAAAGTAATCGATACAAAAGTTATATTTAGTCATTATCGTCAAATCCAATATGGTTCGTTCCTAACTTAATTATATTTTTCTATTCAGAAAATAACGATGAATTATATATGTTTTTAACTAGCATTTTTATCCGCGCGTTGCGGCGGAGATATATTTATCGCTTTTATTTCGTGCTACTTAGGTTTAAATCAAATCTAACATACTTCCTTTTTCCTTGGTTTGAAAAAATGAGACTCGTTTTAGTTAGTATATTTAGAAATACGTCATATTAAAAGTTTTTTAAGAGAAAATTACCTAAAATTAGTTACATAAATAATTAATAGTTAATTTAAATTAAATGATGAGAGTTATTTTCTATTTCTACTGATACAAATTGTAATAAATAAATGTAATGCTTAATATATGAAGGTTATAAGAAAATTCCTAGAGTTAAAATGTTATTCGTTTAGTGATATTCTATTTATTCTTATACAAATTGTAATAAATAAATGTAATGCTTAATATAAAAAATTCCTAATAGGTGAACTTGAGGGGAACAATTGAACATCAACAAACCACAAAGTGAGTAAGGGCAGAATAAAAACAACTCTATGAAGAAGTTACAACAAACCAAGCACATATCTTCTTCTTAATCTCACCACCACCCTCTCTTTGTTTCTACTGCCGACCCTTGCAGTAACATAATCCCCATTTCAAGTAAAAATTTGTTGAAACCGATCGACATTAAACGGGTATCCATCAGATTTGAAGAAACTCATCTTAGTTCCGCTGATATTACTACCGGAATCATTGTTCCGCTCTAGTAATTGTGAGAGCCTTCGTCAGATGCTATCGATTAGGCGAAATTGGGGTTTGCAATTTTATTTTTTAGGAAACCATTTGCGAAGGATTAAAAAAATAAACGACCGGAGAGGGCGTTTTATAACCTCCGGTAACGATATTTAGACGCGATGTAGCGGTTATTTACAGTAACGGTTATATATATCGGCAGGTAATCCGGTTTGGGTGAGAGACGGAACAGTTATACAAACATCGTTTCTAATTTTTCCCCAATTATATAATATAAACTTTACAAAAACAGGAATAATAAAATGAAAGCTATGAAGTTGCATCCAATTCTAAATGTAATAGGCAGGGGCGGACCCACGTACATCCGATCGGGGTCCCGGGACACCAGTGTTTTTTGAAAATTACTTAGAGGGGGTATATTAAATTTTGTAAGGACCACATAAAAATTAATACTTGGAACCCATATTATTAAAACTGAACTGGTCTAGTGGAAAGTCTCTTACTTTTTCTTTGAGAGGTTGCAGGTTCAAGACTTACCATACTATGTTTTTGTTGTTTTTTTTTTGTGTTTTTTATATCCTAGTCAATACTAGTTATTTAGTTAGGATATTTGTGTTTTTCATTAGTTTCTCTCATATAGTCATTATCACCCTACAACATATATAATGACAACATAAGTTTTGCATATTATTTTATTATTTATCTTGTGTATGTATGTTATAATTAATTATTTATTTGTGTTAAAGTTATTTTTTCATGTTTTGGTCATGAATGTAAGACCATATATATAGTTTTTTTTTTATGTTTTTCGGATATGAATAAAAATGAGTTAAAAGTCTAATTTAGACTCTCTCTACTTACTCGTTTCCGATGACACCATATTTCCGTGTTTTATTATATTCCTCTCCTCGACCCGACCCGAATAACGAACGACCCGAAAATTTTGTAAACCGAAAAAATTGGGACCCAGTGGCAAAAAATCCTGGGTCCACCACTGGTAATAGGTATATTATCTATACTACATTTAGAATTGGTTGTCTTCCTATATTCCCACCCTTTATTAAATTTTACCACTTCCACCGTCGTATATCATAATCTTTTGATTATAAAAAGCAAAATTGTTTGTATATCATATGCCCCATTATTTATGATTTAATTTTGTCTACCCCCTTGATATTAAAAAACGTATTAGTTCTTTTACACCTGCCACCGTCATATTTTATATTATTTTGACTAAAAAAATAATTGTAATTTGTATTTACTACCATTAGCGTCATATACTCATATATCATATGTCCCATTATTTATCCTTTAATTTTATCTACCCAATTTATTAATAACCCGTATAATATAATTGAGATATAAAACAGACAATTTTTATAATTTATTTCCTTACAATCTTTGGCGGTTATATTCTTCATACTCTATGCCTCTCACGTTCAAACAGGTACGACAATTCTATTTTCAAATTGCCAATATTCTATGATGTTATGTAAAATAGAAATAGATACATTCATAAAGGATTTAGTATCATCGTATGCTTTATGAAAATATTCAACGTTTTTGCAATTGATCTCTGGTAGGGTAGGGTTTTATATAGGTATGGAATTTGAGATTATTTTACAACAATGTTCAAATTATCCAAAAATTTATTGAAAATCATATCATGGTCATGGGAATTTCATAATTTGTTTGGTTAGTTTTGCAAATTTTTTCGATTCATAAAACCCCAAATTAAACCATCACCGTGCAAATTGTGTTTTAATATCATAGACATAAACTTTGGCCACTGTGTTTTTAATTCCAAAAACACAAAATTTGAACATTCTGATGCCATCTATATATACCTAATGCCTTAAAAACAATTTGTAGAAGTTATTATGGATATATATATATTTAATATTGTGTAGACTTATTGTTAATTATATGTTTTAGATTTATTAATTTTTGGATGAATATTTTAGTGAAGTATGAAAGATCAACAACCCTTTGGATGTTGAAAGAGAACAAATACTGATTGCTTATCATGCGCGTAAAAAAAGAAAATAGGGATAGGGATGACACGTCTTCTTCTATTGTACATATGTCTCCTCTTATCCAACCAACAAACTGACTACTTTAGAAATATACATAAATATACATGTAACATGTATATAAATAACGGAACAATTGTTGTTCGAATTTCAAATGTAACTTTTCTATGTCAAATGTGTAATTGTACAATGTCATGTAATCAATATTTAAATGTAATAGCTAAATATAAATGATAGATTTGATATTTCTAACCATATATAATATCCCGTCGCAACGCGCGGATAACAATGCTAGTATATATAATATATATATATATATAATAAGAAGTATAATCTGTTGTAAATAAATTACCAATTATGGTTTTGATTATTATTATTTGTGTTCTAATAACCGCCTAAAAGCTAAATACGAAATAACGGTTCATTCACTTTCACTTTCACTTACATTAGATTTGAAACTATTGTTGCAGACAGTTATGATACATATGATTTGTTGGTTCTAATTAGATCATGAATCTAGTTGTTGTGTTTTGTTTTGTACAGGTTGGTCGTTTTTTCTACTATATTTTGCAAGTTAAAAAGACGATGGGCAATCCATTACAATCGATATTACATTTCATTGGTGTTCCATTTAATTTTATTACCGGCAAGGATTGCGAGTGAGTATGCCTTTGCCTATCATACAAATACCATGTGTTTGATAATGATAATGATAATGATAATGATAATAATAATAATAATAATAATAATAATCACCAAAATGCCCATTTGACCAGCTTTTTCCCATATATCATCTCGACATACACACTTTTAAATCATTAGTCTACAGGATTTTTAACTAACAAGATTCTGCCACGCGTCAAAAAAACCCAACTGGATTTTTTTGGCGTTTGACGGACAAGTGGCAGAATCTGGTTGGTTGAAAATCTTGTTTGAGTAATGATTAAAAGCCGTCGATTCGACGAGATATAAGGATGGACAATTTGGGAATAAGATGGTCAAATGATATTTTCTTGGCTTTGAGCGTTCAAACGGGCATTTTGGTCATTTTCTCTTGATAAAACATTAAATAGCTTGTTACATACCATCTTTCATTTTAAATTTAGTTGAATACTTGAAATGATTCATTATTTCTGCTCTTTGATCAGCAAATTGTGTGGTGCAACATGGGATATTTTATGTTACATAGAACATTTTTGCGTCGCACATGTACTGAAATTTGTTGCTGTCACATTATTGCTTACCATTGGTAAGTTTGCCCCAAAATTAAAATATTATTTATGGATGCATACTAACATATCTTTTGTTAGTTAACTAATGTCCAACATGATATATTGCAGTTCTGCTGGTGGTTTTTTTTGTTATACAAAGCGAAGATACTTCACCTTGTTTTTATATCATGTTTCAAGATGCTCTGGGCTTTTGTAAAGATGGTTTTCTCATGTTGGCAAGGTGGATGTCGTTGTCTGTTCGGTCTAGTGAAGGCTTAACGCAAAGGTGACTGCCATCCACGAGAGGCGCAAACAACGCAAGAGAGACATTGAACTGGCAACATGAATAGTCTAATATGTGAGGAAGATGAGGAAGATTCAGATATGGAGGCGATTGTTTCTTATCATAGGGAACGTTACAGGAAGAGACGGAGATCGTGGTCAGGAGACCACAAGAGAAGGTCCTTACGGGCTAGGACACACCACGTGCATGTAGGCGTTGATGATTCGGTTCATTCCACGAAGAGAAAACATATTAAACATGATGATGTGCGGGTTATTAGGGCGTTGAGCTTTGCGAAGAAGGGGTTTAGTCACAAGAGATCAAAACATGCACATAAGAAGCATGACATGTAACATAGTGTTGTTTCTTTTTCTAATGTGTGTAATTTGACACAATTTAATGTCATTTCTAATAACTAAATATAAAACTAAAACAAAGACCCAACAATATATAAAAAAAAGGCCAAGTTGTCTATACAAAATACCAATGGCTAACAACACCTACACATGTTGGATCAACTCTACAATATCATCACTAGTCTCTTAAAACCGATAGCCGAATTCACCTCTACCATTGGGCCAAAACCGTCTGATCAACTAGTAATACTCTTCCTACTAAATGTTACGACCGGCTTAATGAATTTCCTAACTTACCCCTGGAAAATACACACCATCGGGCACAAGAATCAACCCGATTAAACCAATCTTACCTGCTCATGAGCTTTTAAAGCATCACAAGTAAAACTCTCTAAAGCCTTAAAAATAGGAATTACACCACCTTGTAAACTACTTGACCCACCTTTCCCAACTAACTTCATAGCTTCTTTATAATCAAGACTCACCCGGTCGTCCGAAGGAACCATCGACCCGTTTGTTTTACCCGGCCCGTGATCTTGTCTTCTTCTCACGAAATCCTTTGCAATATACTCTTTTTTTAACATTAGTCTTTGCATATCATCTTGTCTCTCCAGCAGCTGTCTCAAATTCAAAGCGAAATTAAACATTGCTCTCGAGACTCGTTCTTGAGACACGTCTTTAATCTCCCGATCCCAATCGTTGCATATTATGAAAATCGGTGGAGCTCCTAAATGACCCGTGGAATAAGGAATCTCACCATCAATGGTTACTTCTGGTTTATGATCAATGCATTTGTTTAGCCACCCGTTTAAGGAATCAACATATGATTTCTGAGCATTATTCCAGTTATTAAAATGTTGGGCCCACGTTACAAGTCCCGCTTCAAGCTCGAGAGTGGTTTTCAGGTTTGAATCTCTTTCAAGACTCGTGCTTGCCCTTAAAGTCTGACTCCTGCTCTCCATGATCGCTTCAAACCGCTTTCGGTGACATTTTACAATCGCTTGCCACATTCTTATTAACATGTAGAGAACACAATAATAATTGTTATGTGATATTAACAGCATAAACTATTTGCATTAATACAAAAATAAATTCATACCCGTAAATCAACTCGCTGACTTGTGGCTGCAGTTCTTTGTCTCTCACTTTATGTATCTCGCATGATATGGCGTCAATCGCTTTGATAGATACGTTAAGTTTAGTCTTTAATCTCCTTATAGAAGACTGCAATGCATCAATCTCACTAGCTTCTGCTCCCTTTGCATCCAATTCATTCAATCTCTTGCACATCTTCTCATATATCACCCTTAGCCTCTCTTCACCCTAAAATCAGACCAATCACCTGATGTATCAACTTCACATTACAGTCATTATTAAGTACACATCATAAGTTTTTATGTAGAACTAGTATTACCTTAACTTCTTTATATAACTTCTTCTCCCATACATACAGCTTCTCCAAAGTAGAAGAAAGATTAATAGGCCGAATATCCTCAACTGCATCCAGATTATACGATCCTGCTAATTTTGTTACTCGAGAAGACAGTTTTACAGATTGCACTGGATGGTCTGAAGTGTTGGGATCCAGTGGTGATCAGTCAACGGTTTAACTTTTAAACCCGGTTTAATAAAATAGGTTTCATAGTTATTAATCATATTAATAATGAATACGCAGTGGAATACAAAACGAGTAATCACCATTTAACGGAACCGTACAAGATCCGGTTACATACGATACGAGTACAATTTGAAACTACTAAATTAAATATAAATCTAAACCGACAATATTTAATTTTACCTTGGTTAATGAATAACCGGTTGAGACACCTAGAGTTAACAAGCGGCGCAAGGTGACGAAATGAGTGACTGTGGCACGTGAGCGGCGACGACAGATTAGCGGCAGCAGCGGAGGACAACACGTGATACGCGATGTCGTGCAATGATGCCCGTTGACTTGTAACGAAGGTGGCCGGTGGCAATGGATGTTGGCAGCGGCAACCGTGAGTCAAAATCGTAATATAATATAGTTGGTGGTCTTTGAGTTTTCTCCAAGAATGTGGCGGCTGAGCTCACGATCTCAAAAGGAAATTATGATTATTATTTTATTTTATATTAATCATAATATATCTTTTATAACCAAATTGTGTGCCCTATATTTTGATTAAGCCCGACACTCGTTAAAAGCCCGTTACATGTTTATTTAACTAGTAAACAAACTCTATAATATTACTATTGTTTATATTTAGTATAAACAATAATACTCGTTAATTATTCGTCAATACCGGTTAACTAGTTTAAGCGGATTTTATGCTCGTTACCCAAGGTGTAACTCTTACGGGTCACAACCCGGTCGGCCACGTTGACTTACCCGAACCGGTCCATAATTCCAACAGTCTCCCACTTGGACAGTTCTTCGGTTAAGTTGCTCAACACTGACAGCCAGCGGTGCTCTAGCTACACATGGCTGCCCCCAACAGGTTATGACATTTTAAATTCATTAACCAAAAGATATTGGAATACATTATTGCAAGATAATGAACTTATAGTAATTGATGTCATCTATCCTTTCCGTATAAGACACCAATTGAACAATGAGACATGGATCAAATCAATCTCATATGGCATTCAATCATTATCGTTTTCGTTCTCGAGTCAAAGTGGTCCAATCAAACACTTTACCAGTTTGAATCAACGAATGCGCCAAGATGTCTAACTGTTACATTTCATGTAAGAGTACAGAATCCCATCTTGATTACATACAACTCCCACTGAACTTCAGAATACTCCCAACCAATTCCTTTATGACTGGCAGTTACACGACAGCGGTTGACACTGATCAAAGAATACCTTTAGTAAACGAAAGTTCTAATATGTATCTCAGGTCTAAGGATACTAAATGAGCATACCAATATCAAATTCATCTTATGACTACGATCCATAAAGATGATTTGATGCGAGTTACATCCAACGTCATTCATAATGAGGTCTGTGAGTTTGGAAGTCAACCCTTTGAGTCCAAAGTCAGAATAGTCTTAATTCAGAATCGCTCCCACGAGTCTGACCGACTACGTATAATTTAGAATACAATATTCATGGATTAAACGTATTAAAATGAACACAGTTATAATATTCAACGTTTGCATTTAACCATTAAATCAAAAGTGAACTCAAAAGTATAACTGTTTAAATGTTCATACATCCAAATACTAAATCAAAACAAATTACTAGCTAATCTAAGACCGATAGCATCCCTGTGTTGGCCATGCTTGTCCTGAGTCATCGGCTTAGTGAACAGGTCTGCTAGGTTTTGATCTGTGTCTACTTTGCTTATTATGATGTCACCCTGTTTCAGTATTTCTCGTACATAGTGGAACTAAAAATGTGCTTGGCCATGTGATGATAATTGGGCTCTTTGGTTTGAGCAATAGCACATGTGTTATCACATATTACGTCGATCTTTTTTCTAAACTTGGAAGTAGATCGAGGTTGGCTATGAATTTCTTCATCCAAGCAGATTATGAGCGAGAAACATCTCGGTCATTCTAGAAATTAGAGTCAGTGTAACACCTTACAGTGAGCTCCTGTTCCACTCCTCCAAACACGCATACGAGACGATAGGTCTAGTGCATAATATAGCGTACATGACATAGCCAATCGCTGAAGCATATGGAATTGCTTGCATGTTCTTTGTTTCAATGTCCGTTGCCGGAGATGCAATTTGCTAAAACAGTTCCTTTAGTAATGGAATAGCTCCTATCTTGGAGTTGCCCATTGAGAAGCGTGCCATGACTTTGCTTATGTATGTACGTTGACTTAGCCCTAGAAGCCGGTTAGATCTATCTCGGTAGATCTTGATTCCCAGAATATAAGCAGCTTCACCAAGATCTTTTATTGCGAAACAAGATCCCAACCAGTGCTTAACTTCCTTAAGCATAGGAATGTTGTTTCCAATTAACAATATATCATCCACATACAGGATGAGGAATGATATAGTACTCCCACTAGCCTTTCTGTAAACACAAGGCTCATCTTCATTTATGACAAAACCAAACTCTTTGATTTTCTCATCAAAGTGAAGATTCCAGCTTCGAGATGCTTGCTTAAGTCCATAAATGGACTTGTTCAATTTGCAAACCCTATTAGGATATTTAGGATCGACAAAACCTTCAGGCTGCACCATATAAACATCTTCAGAAAGATGTCCATTAAGAAAAGCGGTTTTGACATCCATTTTCCATATCTCGTCGTCATAGTACGCGGCTATGGCAAGTAATATCCTTATTGAGTTAGTCATAGCAACGGGCGAAAAGGTTTCATCATAGTCAACCCCTTGATTTTGAGTAAAAAACCTTTCGCGACTAGCCGTGCCTTATAGGTTTGCACATTTCCATGCATGTCGGTTTTTCTCTTGAAAATCCATTTGCTTCCTACTGCCCGACTATCGGGGGTAGCTCAACCAAGTTCCTAACTTGGTTATCTTGCATGGATTGAATCTCGGCGTTCATGGCATCTTGCCATTTCTCGGATTCCGGATCCAAGATAGCAGATTTGTAGTTAGCAGGCTCGTCGCCAGACTCGGCTACTAATAAGACTTTGGGACCATCTAGATTCTATAAGTATCTAGAATTTGGTACAGGAGTCCTACTACTTCTGCGAACGCTCGTGTTCACGTCTGATGTATCAGCAACAACAACTTGTTGATCAGACACTCCAACTTCCTCAGTGGTTGTTTGTGGTTCTCGAATTTCTTCAAGATCGACAATGTTATCTCCAGTTCCTTGATTGAGAAATTTCTTCTCAAGAAAGTGGCCTTTCCTCTTGATAGAAATCATATTTGTATCAGGATGAAAGAAGTAATAACCGCTTTGGTTATAGTATCCGACGAAAACAACTTTTACGCCGCGGGGATCAAGTTTGTCGTCAGACTTACTTGTGATATAAGCATCACGTCCCCATACAAAGGTAAGATAATTTGGGCTTCTTTCCCTTATGCCATATCTCATATGGGGTTTTGTCTATCTTCTTAGTTGGAGCTATATTGACAATGCGGGCGCGGTCATAAGGGCGTAACCCCAAAAGGAGTGTGGAAAGTTAGTTATACACATCATCGATCGAACCATGTTTAGCAAAGTTCGATTTCTCCTCTTGCTCACGCCATTATGTTGTGCCAGGTGGAGTGAGCTGTGAAACAATTCCATGCTCTTTTAGATGAGTGATGAACTCTGAGATGAGATACTCTCCACCTCGATCTGATCGAAGCATTTTGATGGTTTTACCAAGTTGTTTTTCCACTTCTTTTTGAAACTCTTTGAACTTTTCAAAAGTTTCGTGCTTGTGTTTCATAAGATACACATAAGCGTATCGACTATAATCGTCGATAAAAGAAACTGAGTATCTTTCATGGTTTCTAGTCATGGTTCTGAAAGGTCCAAATACATCAGTATGTATGAGTCCTAACAGATCACTTGCTCGTTCACTTTTATGAGTGAAGGAGTCTTTGGCGAGTTTGCCAGCTAAGCAAGACTTACAATCGTCAAAAGAGTCCGGTCCTGTGGATTCAAGAATCCCTTCGGATTGGAGTCTTTTAAATTTTGCCTTGCTTATGTGGCCAAGTCGGCAATGCCATAGAAAAGTATCATTGATGCTAGTCTTGATACGCTTTGAAAGATGATTTACGTTATTATCAGTTTGAACATCAATCTCATAAATACCATTTCGAGGTTTAGCCTCAAATAAAAAATATCATTTAAGTAAGTAGAAATAGCCATGCCATTAAAAACGTACTTAAAACCTTGTTCAAGCAACAACGAAACTGAAATGATGTTTCTGGTCAAACCAGGAGCATACAAACAATTATTCAAAGGAAAAACTAGGCCAGATGGACAAGTAAAATGAAAAACTCCAGTTTCCAGAACTGGTACTCTCTTCCCATCTCCAACGATGAGTTCCATACTGCCTTTATTCAGTTTCTTCCACTTCTCAGGCTCCTGCAAGACATTAACAATGTGGAAACCACATCCGGTATCAAATACCCATGTGTTGCTAGAGACAGTGAAAAGTTCAATAGCGTACGTGGAAACCACATCCGGTATCAAATACCCAGCCATTCATGTTAAAATTCATTACGAACTGGTCGTAAGATCTGGGAAGAAAGTTCAAGATGAAGTCCGCTGCCATTTCATCTGACAGAGGATAATCAAGTTTATTCAGTCGGTCGATGTACCCTTTCATCTTGACGACATGTGCACTAACAGGGGATCCCTGTTCCATTTTGCAGCTAATAAGCTGTTTCATGGTGTCATAGTGTTCTTGACGGGCTTGTTTCTGGAACATGCCCTTGAGTTGCTCAAGCATCTCATAGGCACCAATATCTTCCAAGCCTTTAGCAAGCTCAGATGTCATGGTGGCTAGCATAATGCAAGCGACTTTAGAGGAGTCGTCATTATGCTTCTCAAGAACCTTTCTGGCAGCAGCTGTATTGTTTTCAGGCTCTAATGGAACCGGTCCATCGAGAACATAGAGCTTCTTTGCCATCTTGAGAACAAGTCTCAAGTTGCGGTGCCATTCAAGGAAATTAGTGTCATTCAGCTTTTCTTTCTCAAGAATAGTCTTGAGGGTGAATGAAGAGTTATTATCAGTTGACATCTATTTTAAATAAGCAAAATAAATTTAACTAGTATTTTCGATGTTATAATCCTATTTTTAATGACCCAATTAACATTAATAAAATAGGGATTTGAGAATCTGGCTCCCAGTTAGTAATGGCAGCTATAGCACACAACATTAGTAAGTGGTTAGGCAGACTGACAACGATTGCCAATTGTGAATAAAGCACAACTCTCGGTTATGAGGCCTATTAAGACAACAATTGTCTAGGTAGATACGTTTAGCCTCATCTATGCCCACTTTAGTCTTCAGACAGCTGTAGCACGTAATAGAAGAGTAAAGTAATAGTCGCCCTAGTACAGTCACATGTGAAAGGGCCGGGTGTGTCAACGAAACCCTTTCACCTTGAAGGGATAGGCTAGAAAACAAGTGTGGTGCTGTAGCTCCAAACACTTGAAATTTCGCAGTATGCCTCAAGTGTGGCTTATAGTAGGATGGCATAAACTATTGAATTTAAAATTGGGATTAATTTTAGAATTTACCGAATAGAGTAAAAGTCCAGTTTTACTGTATTAATCGGGACAACTTGATGAACCCTTTCATCTCTCAGGACACTTAGTTTTAAATAACCTATTAAAACTAAGTTTGTCGCGATATGACTAATAAATTTTAAGTTAATAGTTAAACTATTAAGTTATAAGGTTTTGGAAAATCAAATTTAGTTTAATTTTGCAAAAACTCAATTGGTTGATTAAAATTTATTTTAATATATTTGGTATTAGGTTGGTGGTATTATAACCAATTATAATCAAGCAAGCAACCAAAATAGCAAACAAGAATACGTAAATCTTAAATGGACAAAAAGGTGATTGGTCTTGCTAGAGCCTATTAGCAAGACCAATCTGGTCAAGGGGTCATAACACAAAACAACCACAAGGATGGACTCTTGGTGCATCCCGTCATCTTTGCTAACTCCCACCGACTTCAAGAATTCCGTGAGCTCGTCCTCGGTTTTCCTTCGGGTCTTCTTCATTACAATATTCACTAATACAAGTAATGAAAAACTAAACCCTATCTATTACAATTTTGAACCATCAAAGTGGCCAAAAACCATAAAATAAAACCGAAAAATAAATACAACTTTTGAACCATCCATATGGCCAAAAACCAAAAACCATTCAACCAAACAAACAAGGTCGGGCCAGATTTACATATTCAACAAAAATAAAATTGAGCAATATTTTGGTGAAATAAAATAAATAAAAATTGACCAAACCAAGATTGCTCAAAAAACATATCTAGATCAAAAACTTCAACTAGCTTGAAGTTTATGATGTAGACCCGGTGAAAATACCGGATTCGACTCGTATGTTGTAACCAAGGCTTTGATACCACTATTGGGATCCAGTGGTGATCAGTAAACGGTCTAACTTTTAAACTATAACATCCCCAAAAATTTTGGTCCAAATTTGACAACTTAGTAAAAGTTAAAGGATCAAAATTTTTCTCTAAAAAAAGTAATGAGAAAATTTAAATAAAGAAAATAAAACCATTCTATTAGGAAATAAAATTATCCCATAAATAAAGTTACCTTATGTTAAAGATATGGAATAAGGAAATTCCATCCCACATTGAAAGATATATGAAAGTGACACATATCCTATGACTCATCATTATAAGAAGACACATGTCACATGATGGCAACACAAAATGACACATGTCATCACATAACAATTCATACCCTCACAAAGTGACATGTGGCTAGTGACTAATTAATATGAATGCCACATGTCAACACCTTATGACATGACTCATCATAAAAAAATGACACATGTCACAATGCGGTGCGTGACGGTTCGACAGGGATGGCTATAAATAGTGAGCATGGTTCTTCATTTTTTTTGGCATCCCGAACACCAAAATCACTTCTTTCTCTAAAATACTTTCTCTCTACCTCGTTTTGCATGTCAACCTCAAAGTTCGTGCCACCCGACATTCTGCCTTGAAGTACATGCATGACGCATCGATCACCATATGTTTCCCCGTTATGCATGCCGAACCTCATAATGCATGCCAAGCTCCGAAGTTTCGTCAATTTAAGCTCTAGTACGCGACATAGAGTAGAAGTGCTGCTCAATCAATCTTAGTAATCAAACTTTTAATGCCCGTGTAAGGTAGGGGTTCTGCCTAAATCATTATTTTATTATTATTATATTATATGGCTTAGACCATAGTCAGGGGTATAGCCCAAACCTTGATCATAATTATATCTACATAAGCTTTAAACATACAAAGGATTATAGTAATGTTTCTTTACAATTAAGAAACATAACATTTTACATACATGGAATATAGTTAAAATATTGTTTCTTTATGATTAAGAAACATAAGATTTTACATTCAAAGCTAGTAGTCAATGAATGTTTCTTCTTGAAGAAGAAACAGATTATAGATGTTTCTTCATGAAGAAGAAACTCAACACATGATTTGTAAATAAACAGAAAGACTATAGGTCTAAATATTTTATTCAAACAAATGATCAATCAAGGGTTAAAGCTATCAAAACCAGACTAAGGGTCTGTAGACGGATCAAAAGACGATCCAGATATTTATATAAACCTATTTTATAATTGGTCAATCATCAATCAATCAATCAATCATTCACAGTCAAGGTTTCAAACGAGATCACCATATCATTCAGATCGGACAATCACAGGTGAATACGTTAACCTTTTCAATCAATCAAAACATATTTATACTTGATAAGATGAACGGGTGTTTGTCTAACGAGTCAGTCAATGTTTTCATGAGATTATATGTTCTCTAAAACATTATAATACAAAATAGAAAATAAAGGCAACTCAGACCGAGTACACATGTGTCTGGATCCAAACATAACTGTTCAGTCCATCAATCAATGGACAGGAGGCCGCGGGCTAACGGTCATAACTAGTTCTCCTTGTAGGGGCTATACTCATATAGCTCGGGGGAACAATTGTGTGTGTGTAGGGGAGTGGTACAAAGCCCAGTTGTGGCCGTGCATCTGCTGAGTGTTAAAGAAAACTATAATTGTATTGTAATTGTCATTCAAATATTTTATAGAGTCATACGTGTTCACCAGCATATCGCTGACGTATTTTTCCAACATTTCAGGAAATCATATTAGCACAGGTAGCAAGAAACATGGTCATTCATGATGATAGACACTCGCAAGGTAGAGATGGCTCAATTTTAAATTATCAAAATATTACAAACAAGATTTAAACATGATTTTTAATCAAACACTCGGGTATTTATTATCCAAGCAAAGTTTCAAATAAATTAATATTTTATTATAACCAAAGTCTTCCGCTAAAATAAACCGCAACTCTGATGTATTTATAAAACATGTACCAACTATTGGTCATACGCCTAGGCCCTAAGCCGGGGTGTGACAGGTTGGTATCAGAGCCATCGATCTTAGCGAATTAGGTAATTAATCATATCTAGGCTTTGATCAGAGATAGATATCAATCTTATAAATAAGAGCCATCGATTACAACAAATTAGGTATTAATATTAGTACCTAAGCTTTAACTACTTGTTAAATAAATAGGGATAAAGCAAATATTGGAAGTATATATATCCCTAAGCATAATCTGTACAAATGTCGTATACAAACTACTTTGGGCATACACCGAGTAGTTAGACATTCAATCGCTGCACTTGAATATGAGCCATCAGACATGGCTAGAAATAACAGTCATTATACAATCTTTATCAGTCAAGAACAATCGACAAGTTCCTAATTTGCCATATGAAGGTCAACTGAAGTATCTGATGTGCTAAAAGTAGTCTAATAATTATTAACTAAATTACGCTAATCTAGACACTAAGTAATAAATTTAGACTCTTAACTTAACTAAAAATACTAACCGGCAAGTGAACCAGTCGACTCTAGTACGGTTAAGTAAGTCCAGATATCGAACCCACGAGACTCTTTTTATTACGTAAATTAACTAGACTAGACTCAACTACAGACACGACTATTTATTTATTATTATTGGGGGGTTTAACTAAAAAAACTAATATTAAAACTAATTAATAAAACCTAAGACAACTTAAACCTGGACTTTATTCAGATGATGACGAACAACCACCTAGGCTAGAATCCTAATAAGCTATTAAAAATACTGGTTTTAATTAGACTCACTTACGATCGCTAATTTATTTTATGACAAGTACCTCTATAAGAAATCCTACCTTACAGCGCGGAAATCAAAGGTAGTTTAAAGAATTCACTTGACTCGCTAGACAACGTTAATTAATCAAACTTAGACGGACTCCTTACGAAGAACTAAATCTAGCAATCTTAATCAACAAAGATCTAACAATAACCTATCACCTTACAGCTTTTTAGGTTAGCGGCACACTTTTATTTGATTGACTAATAATATTATTCCTATGATCTTATTGTAAATCAATCATAAACTAGTCAAGAACACACAGTAAATGACCTAACAATATCTTATTATATGACACAATCACCAAGGATAATGTGGAATAATAAAATTCATCAAACAAAAACCAAGCACACATATGCATCAATTAAATAACACTAAACCTCTTACTTAATCATAAATCCATAGACGAAAACAAAATCCAAACCAAAATCCAAAATCAACAAAAGTTCATCATAAGCCTAGGCGGTCTAAGGGTTTAGCCAACAACCATACTCAAGAACAAAAGAAAATAAATTGGTTCAAATAATGAATTCATAAAGATAATAATAAATTCAAACCAATAGTAATGATGTTTGGTTGAGTAGGTGTTGAACCCAAACGCTATTTGCTCCAACCAAAGCGCTCTCTTTTTATTATTGTGATGAGCTGTTCCAAGACCCTCTAAACCTCTTAAAAGTTATTCGAACAGGGGCCAATAGAATTCGTCCTCTTCTTGTTCCCCTCTTCCCCTCGTGAAAACCTCTCCTGACTTTTGTAGCTTTCTTTTCAATTTATAATGGTCATAAAAATATACCTTTTGCCACCGACAATACGTAGAACTCATGGGCTTCTGTGGTGGGCTGGAAGTTATATTCCTATAGAATTTACGCATGCCATAATAATTAGAATAGCATATCCTATTTAATTTTAAATGACACCAACTAATTGACTTAATGTTACGTGATGTATGCAAGGAAATCTCAGTTCCTTTACTTTTCTTTATTTATATTATAATTAATATTTCAATTTAAATGAGTATAATTTATAAGGATAACTTGAAATATCACTTATCTTCACAAGTTTATAAATATAACTCAATCTAGCTCGTCGTCTCTTAATATCATCAAAATACAAATATGAACCAATAGGAGTAATATTATATAAAAACAAACCCAAAATTAATATAAAGTGTAGGATATATTAATATAAAAAGTATACCTAATTTAGCTCACATGAGTATCTTCTTGGCAATAATAATATCAATCTTATCAATCTTATTACAACAACAAATTAGATATTTGAGTGTACTCACATAATATTCAAATATTACGGATAAGGTAAATTATATGGAGGTCAATCGAAGTACCTTCCTGGCAATCAATCTTACAGAACTATCAGTAAATAGCAAATTAGATATTTGACTAAAAAATATCTAAACTGTAATCACAGAATATTCAAATATTACGGATAAGATAGGAATGCAATCCTACCTTTAATCAAACCTCACGTAGATGTCCGATCGCAATAGTTATACCGGTCGACCTCGATCCGGTAAAGGAAAGGGATGCATTGGAACGTCTCTACTCCCAATTCCTATATCTAGCGATGAAGATTCATATCAGACAACAACAACAGAAGATTCAAATTCATTTGACTCTAACATTCCATTAGCTCAGATAATTCCAAAGGAACATGGAGAAGAATCAAGTAGATTCAATCATCAGGAACAACAATATTTCAATTATCCAGTATTTCAAAATCCTTATTTTGCTCACACTCAAGGAGAGTGCTTGAATGTGGATCAGAATTCCTTGGAAGAAAGGTATGACATTGAAGATAATTCATTTCAATACGAAATCAATGTCACCCAATTAGCAGAAGCAATGCTAAAGAAAGAAATGGAAAACGAGGAAAGACAAAAAGAAGAAGAGACAAGCAAAAACACAAAGAAAGAGAATAAGATCAAGAAGTTGATCATTCGCTGGAAGAAATACGCAATAAAGATCTTAATAGTTGTAATCGGTATAGCAAAAGTAGTTTTGTACATTCTTGCTACTATAACATAAATAAAAGATATGTTTTACTTTCCTAGAAATATTAAACTTATCTTTAAATTATGTCAAGAAATAAAGAGCATGAACTCTTAGAGTAATTCTCCCAGCAAGTATGGAGAAAATAGAATATCAGCTAAAGGAAAAGTCCAGGTGGACAAAATCCAAAGGATAAGTAACTCCAAGTCTACACTAAAGAAATATTTAGCAAAAGAGACGAAATAAACCTAGAAAGAGAATTAGAGAAATTCTCATGGGTTGTCTGAACACAAGGTATGTACTAGTCATTTTAAGAGCATACTATGAAGGACAAAGTATTTATATCTCAATAGAACCTTATCAAACATCATTAAGATATCCGGAAAAGACTATGGTAATTATGTGAGATATGGATATATCATCTTATACAAATAGACAAAACATATGGATTGTGTTTAGCACAAAAGGAATAAACCTATGGACGAGTTAGTTCCGAGAAAAGTTATTTTCTCTAAGAATACAACAAATTTATTAGACGTTTCATAATCAAAAGATTTCTATTACTTATAGCAATAAGATTCACGTACCATGTAGTATATCATCGGTATATAAGTTTCTTTCATACTGATGCAATCCTATTTACAGAATGTCGAACTTAAACAACCAAGCAAATAATGAAGAAATATCCAATCAAGGAAACGACAAGAACGTGACAGAACCTAATCACGAGATTCATGAACAATATTTAGTTGAAATACAAAAGATAATTCATGATACAATGACTCCTCTCACTGATGCAATGAAAGAAGAAATACATAAAATTAAACACTCAAATAAGGCCGTTAGAAACCATCCTTATCAAAAACCTTCACCTCATGATAAAAACATTCAGAACCCTCAAGACTGATAGTCGATTCAACAATAAGCTCAGGAAACCTATAGTAACTCAAGGTTGTAGTTTTGAGGATTTCAAAACCTTTGAACCAAAAGAATGCGCCCCTTTATCATCAAACGGTACCGAATTTGAAGTGGATTCGACATGTGCTGGCTTTGCAGTGCCTTCAGTTTTTGGTGGCAGTTTTCGTCGAAAACTGTCTTCGGTACTACTAGACGGTTCCGTCCAAGAACTGACATCAGATTCTTCTTTCCCTTCATCAAGATCTCTCTTTGTACTAAATTTCTTCGTCTTTACAACGTCTTCAACGTGCGACTTGGTTTCGGTTTCTTCTTCCAAATCAGGAATCCCCTCCCTCTCCCTCACTTCATTAGAATCCGGACTACTACCCATTGATTCATACCTGTATCCATATCCATATCAATACCCATATCCATACCCGCGGTATTCATCATCATAAGTATCAAAAAAGCTAATGTAATCAGACGCCCCGGCTGCAGGCGGCGGAGGTGGAGGCGGAGGAGGACTTTTAGGCTTCTTTGGTTCCTGAAGAGGTGGTGTTGCACTCACACCACCATAAGAAAACCCGTACCCGTATGGATCATAATGCGTCGGGTCAACCCATTCACTCGTTTCTTGAAAGGCCCTTGCTTCCTTTGGTTGAATCACGGTATGGCTAACCGGTGCAGACTTTTTCATATAATAAGCATACTGATTCGTATTCGAATACTCGTTCCCACCATAACCATTGTAAGAATTAAAACCCTCTTGATACATCCCCAAGGAGATTGAAACTGCGACGCAGACGGGTTTACGACATACGGGTCACCCTGATTCGATCCCAAGGAGGCTGAAACTAGAATCCAGATGGATTCACAACATCAGGCAATGGATCACCCCAATTAGTCTGGTTTACACCTTCAAAATCATGCAGTCCTCTAGGTTCATTCGAAAACGATTGCGGATTACCATTACCATAATTAATATTATCATTACCATCATCATGTACATGAATATGATGCAAAGATGAGGTTAAATCAGATTCTGAGTCAGACCCAGGTTCAGATTCATGATCACCATCATCAATAGTATGAATATACGAAACCGAGCCCGAAGAAACCGAGCCAAGATTCTTAGTTTTACCCTGATCTGAAGGCAATGTGAGTACAGGGGAAGATGATGGAGGTGGTGAAGAGATAACAAGCTGTTCATCAACAAATCTAGAGAGTGCATAACCTATATCCTTAAGAGAATGAAAGTAAGCCAAATGCGAAGTCGATAAGTCGTACCGGTAATCCGCGGCAGACCTGATCAACCTCTTTCGTTCTCTGCAACGAATGACTAATGGCAGATCATCAGCTTTTGAAGGTCTGCAGCCCATTGAAGTAACCCAGTTAGTATTACCATCAGCATTAACCAGTTAACCACCTACAAACCCTAATGTTATTATTGAAATTGAAATTAAACTCATCTCAAACAACTAATCAGAATTAAGATCTAATGTGTTTCGAAATTGATAATAATAATAATAATAATAATAATAATAATAATAATAATAATAATAATAATAATAATAATAATAATAATATTGAGAAGAAGGTGGAATCCGGCAGAGTAAACGGAGGATGTCATAGATATAGAAATATAATAATTAATAATATATATGTATATATATTGCTGCAGCAGGGGTGGGGTGTAATGTAAAAGCTCACTAGACATTAGAAACATGGCATGTGAAGATCCCGGGCCTCTCATCAAACTCATTGGGATACCCGTCTCTATCGCCTCTGAATTCACGACACCTGTCATCATATTATCCCAGTCCGGGAAACACAAAATAGGCAAGTATACCTATCGTATATGTAGAATAGTATTGGTAAGAACCAAGTATCGATCCGTGGACACAAAGGTTTCTAATAATAAATCGTTGTTTTGCTTTAATAAGAGGTTTTAATCATTCTTGGGGTTTTTAACTTTTTATAAAATGTAAATACTTATATATAATATATAGGTGACCAAGACAAGAAATTCTAAACGAGTTGTTCAATTATGCGAATGTTACCATCTAAGATCAAGAATCCACTCCATTTTAACATTGATAATTAACAATTGGACATGTGATAAACTTGCCATAGCAATATATGATAGATAGCTCCTTAAACCTTAAGCGAGTATCTTTGGCACTAAGGAGATAGCATGCGCATTTTAAAGTCCACCCTTTCCTAATGTCATACCATCTCAATGATGTCAATTTAAGTTGGCAAGTAGTTTCGTAAAGTAGAAAGATTAGGATTGACTTCGATTTCTCAAATACCAATTCTAACAACTTCGGGTGGTTGTAGTTCATCACACAACCTCCCCTTGGTTGATTTATGTAGGTTATAATTACACATTCCGTTAACATATGGTTTCTTTAACTAATTTGATATCCTAAGCAAAGCCATTTTCGGATTACCAAGGTTTAGAAAAATACATCATAACTTATATCTCATCATTTCTAAGTACAATATAAGGATCCATGTTTCGATAATGTATCAAAGTATTTCTATCTTTCAAGAACATGAATCGATCATGAACGATTGCCAATGAAATTGACAACCACCAACTTTGAATTAGTGATTTATGATGGTGAAACATTTCTCATCAAAAGATAATTGTAATATAACCATGTACTTTACTAGACTACATAACATGTCTTGATTAATTATCAAGTAAAACAAAGCTTCTTCATAGATTTTAGATGGTAAAAGGAGTTTAGCTCATAATGAGCATGATGATAAACATTAAGATGATTGATAATAACAAATACATGATTAAACTTGGAACCATCTAACCAAATGTAGATGAATCTTTCTTCTTAATGATGGTAATGATGGTTGATGATGATGATTGATGGTGATGACCTCCAAGCCTTCAAACTCTTCACTAGATCTTCAAAGTGAGTGTTAGTGTGTGTTTTTATAAGTGAAAACGAGAGAACTCTTTTCAAGGCACACCAAATGAGTGCAACATGAGCCACTATTTATAGGCAATCTGGATAGTTAGGCACGGCCCCGTGCTTGATGAGCGCGCCCCCGTGCATTTTTATGACATGTGCCAGATTTGTTTTGTCTTTTCTGTGAGGTGGCACGGCCCGTATTTTTTAGTGACATGTGCTCAATTCTTCTTTGTCTTTTCTGTATTCTCGTCCACGGCCCCGTGCATGATGAGCACGGCCCCGTGCTTTTGCTTCCAGATTTTGTCTTTTCTTGTGTTAGAAGCATGGGGGCGTGTTTCTTTGTTTTCTTGTGTTTTCTTCGTCTTTTTGCTTGTTTCTTCGTTTGGGGCTTGGTTTTACATGAAATTATGTTTTATTATGATAAGTAGCCTTTTATGCTATGTTATTAGATTGAAATTGCAGTTTTTAGAGATTATTTGATGCTGAAAAGATGTATATTTCTATGTACATCACCCACCCTTTATTAAATTTTACCACTTCCACCGTCGTATATCATAACCTTTTGATTATGAAAAGCAAAATTGTTTGTATAACATATGCCCCATTATTTATGATAATTTTGTCTACCCCTTGATATTAAAAAAAACGTATTATTTCTTTTACCCCTGCCACAGTCATATTTTATATCATTTTGACTAAAAAAATAATTGTAATTTGTATTTACTACCATTAGCGTCATATACTCATATATCATATGTCTCATTATTTATCCTTTAATTTTATCTACCCAATATATTAATAACCCGCATAATATAATTGAGATATAAAAACGACAGTTTTTATAATTTATTTCTTTACAATCTTTGGCGGTTATATTCTTCATACTCTATGCCTCTCACGTTCAAACAGGTACGGCAATTCTATTTTCAAATTACCAATATTCTATGATGTTATGTAAAATAAAAATAGATACATTCATAAAGGATTTAGTATCATCGTATGCTTTATGAAAATATTCAACGTCTTTGTAATTGATCTCTGGTGGGGTAGGGTTTTATATAGGTATGGAATTTCTGGTAGATTATTTTACAACAATGTTCAAATTATCCTAAAATTTATTGAAAATCATATCATGGTCATGGGAATTTCATAATTTGTATGGTTAGTTTTGCAAATTTTTTCGATTCATAAAACCCCAAATATAACCATCACAGTGCAAATTGTGTTTTAATATTATAGACATAAACTTTGGCCACTGTGTTTTTAATTCCAAAAACACAAAATTTGAACATTCTGATGCCATCTATATATACCTAATGCCTTAAAAACAATTTGTAGAAGTTATTATCGAGATATATATATATATATATATATATTTAATATTGTGTAGACTTATTGTTAATTATATGTTTTAGATTTATTAAATTTTGGATGAATATTTTAGTGAAGTATGAAAGATCAACAACCATTTGGATGTTGAAAGAGAACAAATACTGATTGCTTATCATGCGCGTAAAAAAAAGAAAATAGGGATAGGGATGACACGTCTTCTTCTATTGTACATATGTCTCCTCTTATCCAACCAACAAACTGACTACTTTAGAAATATACATAAATATACATGTAACATGTATATAAATAATGGAACAATTGTTGTCCGATTTTCAAATGTAACTTTTCTATGTCAAATGTGTAATTGTACAATGTCATGTAATCAATATTTAAATGTAATAGCTATATAAAAATGATAGATTTGATATTTCTAACCATATATAATATCCCGTCGCAACGCGCGGATAACAATGCTAGTATATATAATTTATATATATATAATAAGAAGTAAAATCTGTTGTAAATAAATAACCAATTATGGTTTTGATTATTATTATTTGTGTTCTAATAACCACCAAAAGCTAAATACGAAATAACGGTTCATTCACTTACACTATCACTTTCACTTACATTAGATTTGAAACTATTGTTGCAGACAGTTATGATACATATGATTTGTTGGTTCTAATTAGATCATGAATCTAGTTGTTGTGTTTTGTTTTGTACAGGTTGGTCGTTTTTTCTACTGAATTTTGCAAGTTAAAAAGACGATGGGCAATCCATTACAATCGGTATTACATTTCATTGGTGTTCCATTTAATTTTATAACCGGCAAGGATTGCGAGTGAGTATGCCTTTGCCTACCATACAAATACCATGTGTTTGATAATAATAATAATAATAATAATAATAATAATAATAATAATAATAATAATCACCAAAATGCCCATTTGACCAGCTTTTTCCCATATATCATCTCGACATACACACTTTTAAATCATTAGCCAACAAGATTTTTAACTAACAAGATTCTGTCACGCGTCAAAAAAAAACCAACTGGATTTTTTTGGCGTTTGACAGACAAGTGGCAGAATCTGGTTGGTTGAAAATCTTGTAACAGTAATGATTAAAAGCCGTCGATTCGACAAGATATAAGGATGGACAATTTGGGAATAAGATGGTTAAATGATATTTTCTTGGCTTTGAGCGTTCAAACGGGCATTTTGGTCATTTTCTCTTGATAAAACATTAAATAGCTTGTTACATACCATCTTTCATTTTAAATTTAGTTGAATACTTGAAATGATTCATTATTTCTGCTCTTCGATCAGCAAATTTTGTGGTGCAACATGGGATATTTTATGTTACATAGAACATTTCTGCGTCGCACATGTACTGAAATTTGTTGCTGTCTCATTGTTGCTTACCATTGGTAAGTTTTCCCCAAAATTACAATATTATTTATGGATGCATACTAACATATCTTTTGTTAGCTAACTAATGTCCAACATGATATATTGCAGTTCTGCTAGTGGTTTTTTTGTTATACAAAGTGACGATACTTCACCTTGTTTTAATATCAAGTTTCAAGATGCTCTGGCTTTTATAAGGATGGTTTTCTCATGTTGGCAAGGTGGATGTCGTTGTCGTCTAGTGAATTTCTTCAACGCAAAGGTGACTGCCATCCACGAGAGGCGCAAACAACGCAAGAGAGACATTGAACTAGCAAACATGAATAGTCAAATATGTGAGGAAGATGAGGAAGATTCAGATATGGAGGCGAGTGTTTCTTATCATCGGGAACGTTACAGGAAGAGACGGAGAATGTGGTTTTGAGACCACAAGGGAAGGTCCTTAAGGGCTAGGACACACCGCGTGCATGTAGGCGTTGATGATTCGGTTCATTCCACGAAGAGAAAACATATTAAAAATGATGATGTGCGGGTTATTAGGACGTCGAGCTTTGCGAAGAAGGGGTTGAGTCTAGGGATGAGCATTTTATCCCAAATACCCGTACTTGTACTCGTACCATACCCGTACACGTACCCGTGCCCGTACCGATTTAGCCTATTCGGTACGGGTATTGGTACTCATTTTAGTTGAATTTTGGTACGGGTACAATCGGGTACAGGTACGGGTACGGTACGGGTACATTTGGTATTTTGTACTTGTTTGGATTATATAAGGGTTTAATTGAGATTTTTCATATATTTAATATATAAAATAAATTCTCCAATTATGTTATTATTGAACAAGTACCAAACGTTTCTTCAAAATTAAATAATATAACATCCAAGACACGCACCAACAAACAAATCACTTAAAATCGGCGACCGAGTTAGGGTTCTTCAATACTATCTTATCATTAAATCGATGGCTAATTCGGTACCTATACTAATTTGGTACCCGTCACATATTTGTGCAAGTACCGATACTAGGACTAACTCAGGTTGTTTGTTACTTGTACCAGTTCCGGTTTCAAGATTATCAAAAATTTGGAAATAAAAAAGAAAGTGGTACAAAAATGGGTATTGTACCAAAATACTCGTACCAATACCCATACTCGTACTCGTACCATACCGAAATATTTGGTACGAGTATTGTTACGTGTTTTTATTGATTTTTGGTACGAGTACAAACGGGTACGTACGGGTACGGATACGGGTACTGTCCCACGCTCATCCTTAGTTGAGTCACAAGAGATCAAAACATGCACATAAGAAGCATGACATGTAACATAGTGTTGTTTCTTTTTCTAATGTGTGTAACTTGACACAATTTAATGTCATTTCTAATAACTAAATATAAAACTAAAACAAAGACCCAACAATATTTAAAAAAAATGGCCAAATTGTCTATACAAAATACCAATGGCTAACAACACCTGAACATGTTGGATCAACTCTACAATATCATCACTAGTCTCTTAAAACCGATAGCCGAATTCACCGCTACCATCGGGCCAAAACCGTCTGATCAACTAGTAATACTCTTCCTACTAAATGTTACGACAGCTTAATGAATTTCCTAACTTACCCCTGGAAAATACACACCATCGGGCACAAGAATCAACCCGATTAAACCAATCTTACCTGCTCATGTGCTTTTAAAGCATCACAAGTAAAACTCTCTAAATCCTTAAAAATAGGAATTACACCACCTTGTAAACTACTTGACCCACCTTTCCCAACTAACTTCATAGCTTCTTTATAATCAAGACTCACCCGGTCGTCCGACGGAACCATCGACCCGTTTGTTTTACCCGGCCCGTGATCTTGTCTTCTTCTCACGAAATCCTTTGCAATATACTCTTTTTTTAACATTAATCTTTGCATATCATCTTGTCTCTCCAGCAGCTGTCTCAAATTCAAAGCAAAATTAAACATGGCTCTCGAGACTCGTTCTTGAGACACGTCTTTAATCTCCCGATCCCAATCGTTGCATATTATGAAAATTGGTGGAGCTCCTAAACGACCCGGGGAATAAGGAATCTCACCATCAATGGTTACTTCTGCTTTATGATCAATGCATTGTTTTAGCCACCCGTTTAAGGAATCAACATATGATTTCTGAGCATTAATCCAGTTATTAAAATGTTGGGCCCACATTACAATTCCCGCTTCAAGCTCGAGAGTGGTTTTCAGGTTTAAATCTCTTTCAAGACTCGTGCTTGCCCTTAAAGTCCGACTCCTGCTCTCCATGATCGCTTCAAAATGCTTTCGGTGACATTTTACAATCGCTTGCCACATTCTTATTAACCTATAGAGAACACAATAATAATTGTTATGTAATATTAACAGCATAAACTATTTGCATTAATACCAAAATAAATTCATTCCCGTAAATCAACTCTGTGACTTGTGGCTGCAGTTCTTTGTCTCTCACTTTATGTATCTCGCATGATATGGCGTCAATCGCTTTGATAGATACGTTAAGTTTAGTCTTTGATATTCTTATAGAAGCCTACAATGAATCAATCTTACTAGTTTCGGCTCCCTTTGCATCCAATTCATTCAATCTCTTGCACATCTTCTCATATATCACCCTTAGCCTCTCTTCACCCTAAAATCATACCAATAACCTGATGTATCAATTTCACATTACAGTCATTATTAAGTACACATCATAAGTTTTTATGTAGAACTAGTTGTAACATCACGTAAATTTCGGCCAAAAACGTCAATTTCCAAAGTCAAGGGACCAATTCTGCCAACTTTCAAACCCCAGGGACTAAATTGCAAATTCTGAAATTTCTGACCCATCGCGCTACGCGATGGATCAGAGGAACAGCCCATCGCGTACCGCGATGGGGTATCTGACACGCAGTGACACGTGTGCCACGTGGCACACGGTGGCAACGCCTGCCGCGATGTGGCAACACGTCCGTCACGTGTCGCCACGTGGCTCGGCACCTGCCACGTGTTGACACGTGGTAGGTCTAGTGATGACTGGCCAAGCCTAGTCGCGGTACGCGACAGGGAAAAGCCAAGTCCCGTCGCGTACCGCGACGGGATCAAATTTTGGCTATAACTAGGGCAGCTGCGAACCCAGTCCATTTCATCCCAAAAACACACACTTTACTCTCTCTCTAGACTCTCTCACTACCTCGTAAAGCGTGCCCATGATCCGTCTCAATAAACGTGCCCCGAAACCTCGTTTTCTGTGCCCATTACCTCAATTTCCGTGCCAGTCCATGGCATCCCGAACAACAAGGAAGTGCTACCCGACGATCCGGTGATTTCCTCGAAGTGCATGCCAAAAGTGTTGGTGTCTCGAAAAGCGTGCCAAGTGAAGGGAAGGAGTTTGCGAAGAAAAGAGTGTTGATTAAGCGGCGTCAAAGTGCTGCCCAAGTGTTGAGAGTATTTCTAAGCCAAACAAGGTAGGCATAATGCCCGACCAAAATAATATTATAACGGCTTAATGCCCTAAGTCGGAATTATACTCGATGATTATAAAAGAGAGAAAACGTATAACAAAGAAAATAAAGAAAAGAAAGATGAAAATATATATGTGAATATATATGTATATGATTATTCTTTGTTATAAAATATATTATTTAAGTGTAATGAGTATACTGAAATAATAAAGAAAATATGTTTCTTAAAGAAGAAGAAACATCGGGTTTTAAATATAAACTAAAGATTAATAAAGATTACTTTATAACTAAAGGTTTTAAAGTAAAAGAAATAATGAACTAAAGGTTTATCGAGATGATAAGACTAAAGGTCTTAAGATGGATCACGTATCCGACTAATGAATGTTATACTCGTACTATAGGTGCGAGATAGCGAAGGAAAAACTAACGGACGGTGTTGGAAGCCGATCCTATTGAAAAGGTGAATACGTCCCACTTTTACAAACTTGTTTTCAAACAAACAAACGTGTTATGTGTAAAACTTTACATAAGGCTACGTGTCTCTAAAAACATTATAAATAAGAGTATAAGCCAGCCCTTAGGCTATGGTATACGTTTGTCTGGATCCTTACATATGTGGAACGCGGTGGGCACATCGCACCACGCTTGGTCATGACCTCCAGCCACGATGGGTTGGACCTAAGTTACGTCCTAGTGGGGAATGGCCATGTGTATATTTATGGTACCTAAGTTATGTCATAAACGCTGCGGTGTTTCGCTGAGGTGACCTAATGCAGAGACTCGAGTTTATGATGATTGTTTTAACTTGATTATTCCTAAGCCAAGATGGGCCGAGACTTACGTGGTCTCGAGGGGTGATGAAGTAAAGAATATATTTTTAGCGTCAGCATATTCACAAGCATTCGTTGCTGACGTATTTTAATAAAATTTTGCAGGTAATCAAGATTAGAGCTTGCAAGACGAAGAAGCTCAAGAATCCGATGGCTCGGATAATTTTGCGTAAATATTAAAAAGTGGTGGTTTTGTAAACTTATAAACAAGTAAAACTTAAAACGAGACTTTCGTCTTGTCTTTTGTATTGTAAATATTTATAATATCGATCCTTTGTTTTTCATAAAGTCTTCCGCTAAAACCCGTTACTCTGATTTATTAACAAACATGGTACCAACTATGGATCATACCCCTAGGCCTAGAATGGGGGTGTGACACTAGTATTACCTTAACTTCTTTATATAATTTCTTCTCCCATACATACAGCTTCTCCAAAGTAGAAGAAAGATTAATAGGCCGAATATCCTCAACTGCATCCAGATTATACGATCCTGCTAATTTTGTTACTCGAGAAGATAGTTTTATAGATTGCACTGGATGGTCTGAAGATGCCAATGAAGGTGCTATTGGATAGAGAATCTTGGATAAGATCACTGCAAAAGTGACATATATTAGTAGTCTGTGATAAAAGATTACAACTTATATTAAATTTCTTTACTCTTAAGAAGTGCAAACTTTGATTGATAGGGCAACTTCCCTGCTTCAAGCATCAATGCCACTTCTTTACAATAGCTAAACGCAACTTCAAATTCGTCTTTAATCTCATTAACTACTTCATGCAGATCCCGTGAACCGTGAGGAGATAACGTTGTCAAACTACTAAAAATCGAGGATTCTAACTCTTGTGTCGACTCATCCAAATCCAAATGACTCCCCTTTTTACCCTGGTAACCTTCCTACGTGCTTATTGACACGATTGTCTTAGAACTGTTTTTATCTACTTCCGTGTTGTGGGCCGAATGTGCTCCTTTATTATCAGATGGTACTGAATTTGAAGTGGATTCGACATGTGCTGGCTTTGCAGTGCCTTCGCATGGTGGCGGTTTTCGCCTAAAACTGTCCTTGGTACTACTAGAAGGTTCCCTCCAAGAACTGACATCAGATTCTTCTTTCCCTTCATCAAGATCTCTCTTTGTACTAAATTTCTTCGTCTTTACAACCTTTTCAACGTGAGACTCGGTTTCGGTTTCTTCTTCCAAATCAGGAATCCCCTCCCTCTCCCTCACTTTATTAGAATCCGGACTACTACCCATTGATTCATACCCGTATCCATATCCATATCAATACCCATATCCATACCCACGGTATTCATCATCTTAAGTATAAAAAAAGCTAAAGTAATAAGATGCCGTGGCTGGGAGGAGGACTTTTAGGCTTCTTTGGTTCCTGAAGAGGTGGTGTTGCACTCACACCACCGTAAGAAAACCCGTACCCGTATGGATCATAATGCGTCGGGTCAACCCATTCACTCGTTTCTTGAAAGGCCCTTGCTTCCTCTGGTTGAATCACGGTATGGCTAACCGGTGCAGACTTTTTCATATAATAAGCATACTGATTCGTATTCGAATACTCGTTCCCACCATAACCATTGTAAGAATTAAAACCCTCTTGATGCATCCCCCAAGGAGGTTGAAACTGCGACGCAGACGGGTTTACGACATACGGGTCACCCTGATTCGATCCCCAAGGAGGCTGAAACTGGAATCAGATGGATTCACTATTGGAATCGATCTGCCCAAGACACATATTAGAGTTGATGTGGCTAGTACGTAATGATCCAAGTCGGGTCATACCCAATAACAAGCTAGACAAACGCCACGATATTTATTATTAGATATGATCTAAGTAATAATTATCAACACTTATATATTTGGAAATGAGTTTTCTAAATATTTGCATATGTGTGTGAAATAAATTATATGGATAATTTACAAGAGACATTATTTATTCGATAAGTAACAAAACGTGGTTAAAAGAAAATAAACAAAAAAAATTTGAGTTTCGGTTTTTGGGGGGAAACCCCTTGGTGGGCCGGCTCCCTCCTCCACCCACTCTCTCTCTTGTTTATCTTTACAAGACATGCAAAGGTTGAGTGTAGACAACACATTACTCTAACACTCTCTCTCACACACAAAAAGTGACTCTCTCTTTCTCTCTTTCTCCTCTCTGTCGAGAAACAAAAGGAAGAACAAGAAGATTTTGCATCAAGTGTAAGACCCTAGCATCTTGGGTGTTTGTTGATTAAGCTTGTCGGGTATACAAGCTTGAGGAGTCCTTTCCTTGGATTCTAGCCGTTCAACCTCTTTCATCCCTTTCATTCTCGGATTTGAAGGTATGTATATTAAACACCCTATGGTTGTTCTTGATAGCATGATAATTGTATATGGATCCTGGATGGGTTTAACATAAATCGGTTTATGTATAATGATTAACAAGATTTTAAACTAATATCTTCCGCTGCGTTTTCCTTAACAAATGGTTGTTTTGGACTTTGATAATCTTGCTAAGAACCCAACAATGGCATCAAGAGCCGCTTATATGATTACATGCTTCAAAAATGGGTTCTAAAGTGCTCGGGTTTGATGGTATTCTTTACCATTTTGGCCGAGGACCTTAGGCATTTTGGTTGCCCCTTGTTTTTCCAAGTTTATACCATACATGCATGTGGTAAAAATCTGGAAAAATGGTCATTTGGTTACCAAATCTTGTTCGGATAGATTCTGGGTTGTTTTCAGCTTTGGCCGAAGACTCTTGGTTGGGAACCAAGGTTTTCGGTCTAGCCGAAATCACCAAATACCCGGGTTCTCGGTTGGCCAAGAACTTATGGTTGTAAACCATAGTTCTCGGTTGACTGAAAACATGTTCTTGGTTGGACCGAGAACGTATGGTCAAAGACCACAGTTCTCGGTGTTGACCGAAAATAGCTCTCGGTGTTGACCGAGAACAATAGGTTCTCAGTGAACCAAAGCTTCTGGGCCGAAAACTCTGAAGCTTTGGTCTTCTGGCCGAGAACTATGTGTTCTCTGTTTTAGGCCAAGAACTAAGGGAAAGGGGAACCATTCTAGTCAAGGGTTGACCTGCCTGGTCAAAGGTTGACCTGTTTGTGTGGATGTTAATCTCCAAGCCATGACCTTGTGTATATTGAAGAATTATCGTTTGTGATTTGTACATTTGGATGTAATATTCTTTATTCGGGTTATAATCTATTTATTCTTTCAAATGGTTTGTAATAATAAGTAGAATAGTTGTATTTCTTTTATTAGACAAAGTGTATTAGGATATATTTTGTAAAAGAAGATGCAACTACAACACCATTTTGGTTGGAGCCCAAATGGAAGCCCAAATAAAGAAGATGGATCACAACAAGAAGTGAACGCTTGAAGCATAAGGATGTGGAGTCAAGTGGGAGTTCACCATCTCATACCTTGTGTCATGCTCGTCCCTTAGGAGAGACCTTTTGACCCACTTGTTTCGGTCAACAAGTGTTGTCTATTTAGGTGGCTATGGATATGAACATGTCTTGTATTTTATGCTTGATTGGTTGTTTTAGTTTTATTGTTTTATCTTGTATGGATGTTAACAATTAAAATCGACAAGTAGCATAAAAGTGATTCCTTTGAAATTGTTAAGTGATAAAATTGGTTTTATTAACTATTAATTATTTCATAATAAAATGAGTTTTATTAAAAGGAATTTGAAATTGGTTTTTCAAAGGTACCATACATTTGAATGCATGCAAATGGAAGGTACAATAAATAGTTTTCTAATCTAGAATTTTGAAAACTAAAATCCCTTTTATAAACAAGTTGAATACCATCCTTTTACACGACACTTAAGTCACTTGTAGACTTGATAGTGGGATAGGGTCACCTAACCACTTTTAAGAAAACTTGTGATCTTAAGGTGGTTTTACAATTACTTTTGGCTTTAGGGTCACCTAACCACTTGTATGAGTAAACTCACATGTGTGTGTAAGTAGGACGACTTGATTTGAAAACCATGACTATAGGGTTACCTTAACATAGCATCAAAGGTGTTGATGGGATTAAACATACCAACCAAACATATGATGTTTAACCGATCCCATAAAACTAGAAGTTGCAAAGGGTTGCAATTGTCAAAGGTTGACCACCTTGTTAATTCGAATAGTAGGATAAAGGTCACCTAACTACTATTTGAATGAAACATTGGATTCTAGATTTTAATCAATAATTGTCTTAGAGACATTAAAGGGTATTAAAGATTAAAATTTATTAATATCGAAAATACTAATTTGAACTTTGTTAAAATTCTTTTAATAGATGGCCGCAAACAACGCACCGAACACAATTATCCCACCTGTGCATAACTTATCACTGAGATCCATTCTGGATAAGGATCATCTAAATTATAATAACTTCATGGACCGGTATCGAAACTTGAGAATTGTTCTCAAGCAAGAAAAGAAGTCTTACATTTTAGACGACCCTATTCCCGATGAACCCGAAGTTGGCGACTTGGATGCCTATGCAAACTGGTTGAAGTACACCGAAGATTCGGTGCAAGTTTCTTGCCTCATGTTGGGAACAATGATTCCATAGATCCAAAAGGATTTAGAGAATCATGGGGCGCGCGTATGACATGATTACCCAGCTTAAGGAAATGTTCCTTACTCAAGCTAGGGTTGAGCATTTCGAAACGGTTTGAGCGCTTCATGCATGTCATATGGAAGAAAACCAATCTGTGTCATCTTACGTGCTTAAGATGAAAAGCCACATTGATCGGCTTGAACGGCTTAACTGACCCGTCTCAAAGGAGTTGGCCACGGATTTGATCCTAAATGGCCTAACTAAGAGATTTGAGACATTCGTCATGAACTACAACATGAACGGATGGGACAAAATCATTGGTGAGCTTCACGCAATGCTTAAGACAGCCGAAGCCGGCATGGGTAAAAATGTTTTACCCGTTCTTGCGATCAATGAGGGTGGCTCCAAAAAGAGGTATCACCCTGAACCCAAAGCAAAGGTTGCGATGGGTAAAGGGCAAGTCAAGAAGGGGTTCAAGGAAAGGCAAAGGCGGAGCCAAAACCAAAGAAGCTAAAGGTTAGCGCTGAGGATCTATGCTTTGGTCGTGGGGAGATAGGTCACTGGATGAGGAACTGCCCGACCTATCTCAAAGAGTTGAAAGCTAAGAGGGATGCGGGGCAAACCTCAGGCACAACTTTCATGATCCACATTGATCTTAATATTATTTCTTCTAACACATGGGTATTGGATACCGGATGTGGAACTCACATCTGCAATTCATTGCAGGGGTTCAAAAGAAGAAATGATGTGAAGAAAGGATATATAAGTCTCTTCATGGGCAATGGAGCAAAGGTTGACGTCCAAGCCCGAGGAGATTATGTTTTAAAGCTTCCAAATGGTTTTGAAATTGTTTTGAAAAACATTCTATATTCCCCAAGTTTGACTAGCAATATTATCTCTGTTTCTGTATTAAGACAATCTGGTTATGATTTTAAGTTCGTTGACAATTGTATTTGTATTTTCATGGATAATGTCTTTTATTTTAAAGCGATGCCGTTTAATGGCATTTATGAATTAATTCATGATGACTCATACATTGATAACTCGTTGTACCAAGCTAACACCAAAAGACTCAAAGTGGATTTGAGTAATACCTTTCTTTGGCATTGTCGACTTGGTCACATAAACAAGAATCGCATTCATACACTTCGAAAGAATGGTCTTTTGAAATCAAATGTTGATTCATTTGATGAATGTGAATCTTGTTTACTGGGAAAGATGACCAAAGAGCCCTTTAATGGAACAAATGAAAGGGCGAAAGACTTATTAGGCATCATACATTCGGATGTATGTGGACTTTTAGGACAATGACAAGGAATGGTGAAAGATACTTCATTACCTTAACCGACGATTATAGTCGTTATGAGTATGTGTTCTTGTTAAGACACAAAAATGAGGCCTTTGAAATGTTCAAAGTCTTCCAAAGTGAAGTACAAAATCAACTCAACAAGACAATCAAAGTACTACGTTCCGATAGAGGAGGTGAATACCTCAATGATGCGTTTCTAGAACATCTTAGGAGTTGTGGGATTGTCTCACAACTTACTCTACCTGGAACACCACAACATAATGGTGTATCCGAGAGGAGGAATTGAACCTTATTGGATATGGTTCGATCCATGATGGCTAGAAGCTCGTTACCTCTATCATTTTGGGGTTTCGCTGTGATCTCCGCAGCCCGTATTTTAAATATGGCACCAACCAAGAAAGTAGATAGGACACCTTTTGAAATATGGCATGGAAAGGCTCCATCATTATCATATTTAAAGGTATGGGGTTGTGAGGCTTATGTTAAGATCTACACCCCTGACAAACTCGAATGCCGATCCATTAAGTGTAATTTTGTAGGATATCCCACATATTCGATGGGATATTATTTCTACAATCCAAACGAGCATAAAGTGTTTATTGCTCAAAAAGCAAAGTTCTTGGAAAGAAGATTCCTTATGGAAGGAACTGACAGAACCATGGAACTCGAGGAGGATAGAGAACCACAAGCCGATACACATATGGTTGACACTAGCAATCAACAAGAGGTTGTTGATGATGATCAAATGGTTGATCAAAACACACAAAACATTCGCAAATCTGGTAGAATTAGCACCCCACCTGAGAGATATGGATTTTTCATGGATGGATGCTATGTGGTAGATTCGGATGAACCAACCACATACCAAGATGCAATGTCACAATCTGATTGTGACAAATGGTTGGAAGCCATGAATGTTGAGATGCAATCCATGCATGACAATTAAGTATGGGACTTGGTTGCACCACCTCTAAATTCCAAACTGGTTGGAAGTAAGTGGGTTTTCAAGAAGAAAACCGATATGCATGGAAACTTGGATACTTACAAAGCTAGACTTGTAGCAAAGGGTTTCACTCAAACTCAAGGGGTTGATTATGATGAAACTTTCTCGCCTGTGGCGATGCTAAAGTCTATAAGGATATTGTTTGCCATAGCCGCATATTATGACTATGAGATATGGCAAATGGATGTCAAAACTGCTTTTCTAAATGGCCATCTTGAGGAAGATGTCTATATGGTTCAGCCCGAAGGTTTTATCGATCCACAACATCCTAATAAAGTATGCAAGTTAAAGAAATCAATCTATGGATTGAAACAAGCATCTAGGAGTTAGAATCGCCGTTTTGATGATGAAGTCAAGAAATTTGGATTCATCAAAAACGCTGATGAAGCTTGTGTGTATAAGAAAGCTAGTGGGAGCGTCATTACCTTTCTGGTATTATATGTCGATGACATACTGTTATTTGGAAATGACATTCCAACCTTGAAAGGTGTGAAAGCCTGGCTTGGAAGTTGCTTTTCTATAAAGGATCTTGGTGAAGCCGCCTATATTCGAGGAATAAGAATCTATAGGGATAGATCGAGGCGGTTGATAGGTTTGAATCAAAGTGCATACATTGACAAAATCTTGAAAAGGTTCAAAATGGAAAACTCTAAGAAAGGTTTGGTACCTATTCCAAGAGGAACAATGTTGAGTGTTTCTCAATGTCCAAGCTCAAAGGATGAGCAAGACCAAATGAATGGAATCCCATATGCGTCTGCTATAGGATCCGTCATGTATGCCATGATTTGAACTAGACCGGATGTGTCATGCGCCTTGAGCATGACAAGTAGATACCAACAAAATCCGGGAACTAGCCATTGGATGCTGTTAAGAGCATATTGAAATACCTTAGGAGGACTAAGGATATGTTTCTCATATATGGCTCTGGTGAGGAGGAACTCGTTGTAAAGGGTTACACTTATGCGAGCTTCGAAATTGATCGAGATGATTCTCGATCACAATCGGGATATGTTTTCGTTCTCAATGATGGTGCTGTCTCCTGGAAGAGCGCAAAACAAGACGTGGTCGCCTTGTCCACCACTGAATCTGAATACATCGCCGCCTCCTTGGCAGCTCAAAAAGCTGCATGGATTAGAAAGTTCATTGCCGATCTAGGAGTGGTCCGTACCATTCATGACCCTCTAGAAATCTTTTGTGACAACGAGGGTGCGATTGCTCAAATCAAGGAACCTCGTGCACATCAAAAGACTAGGCACATTGAGAGGAGGTTCAACTACATAAGGGATGAAGTTGAAAAAGGAAAGATATGTATTCGCAAAGTTCACACTGATCAAAACATTGCGGACCCACTCACGAAACTCCTTGAAAGGCTGAAGCATGAGGGTCATACTTGCGCCTTAGGACTTCGATATTCTAGTGATTGGATTTGATCAAAATTTTGTATTTGGATATTGGAACAATTTTATATTAACTCAATCATATGGTTTTGGTTATGGTCATGTTCTTGAGTTATGTTCCATTTTAATATGTTTAAATCCGTGAATAATTTGAATTATTCTAAACGTCCGTAGTCGGTCATAGTTGTGGGAACAAATATGAAAGTAAGACTATTATGAACTTGGATTGGTAGATATTCATGAGGTATGAATATAGCAAAGGGTTGCTGCCAAGGTTCATAAATATTTATGGGATAAATATTGGACTGACCCACCCTCAATTTTACTGCATGGAATCCTTGGGATTTGTGATCATAATTAAATTTGAGTAAAGGCGAACATCATCGTATCCTCTGACCTGAGATACATATTGGGTCTTGATATTCATCGACTATTATACTTTGACTTAGTTCTTCGCTGCTCTGAAATATGTCAGTACATAAGGCTAAGCTCAAGTATAGTACAAAATGATAGTGAGAGACGTATGTAGTTAATAGGGGATTTGTCCCTCTTATTCGTTGAGAGTTAAATGTCTAAGGCCTGATAAGTTAAATCAACAGAGAATGATCACTCTGTGTCTCAGGATTTAACATGACATTTGTGACAAAAGGATAAATGATAGTTTCACCTAAATCATTTTCAAGTATGGGACTTGAAAGGGATGATGTTATTGAATGGCACTTCGTCATGCGTATTAGGGATAGTAAACCGTTGTTAGGCGGTATTTGCTATTTGCATCAATCTTCTATGAATCTTGGGCAAGTGGGAGATTGTTGGAATCGATCTGCCCAAGACACATATTAGAGTTGATGTGGCTAGTACGTAATGATCCAAGTCGGGTCATATCCAATAACAAGCTAGACAAACGCCACGATATTTATTATTAGATATGATCTAAGTAATAATTATCAACACTTATATATTTGGAAATGGGTTTTCTAAATATTTGCATATGTGTGTAAATAAATTATATGGATAATTTACGAGAGACGTTATTTATTCGATAAGTAACAAAACGTGGTTAAAAGAAAATAAACAGAAAAAATGAGTTTCGGTTTTTGGGGGAAAACCCCTTGGTGGGCCGGCTCCCTCCTCCACCCACTCTCTCTCTTGTTTATCTTTCCAAGACATGCAAAGGTTGAGTGTAGACAACACATTATTCTAACACTCTCTCTCACACACAAAAAATGACTCTATCTTTCTCTCTTTCTCCTCTTGGCCGAGAAACAAAAGGAAAAACAAGAAGAGTTTGCATCAAGTGTAAGACCCCAGCATCTTGGGTGTTTGTTGATTATGCTTGTCGGGTATACAAGCTTGAGGAGTCCTTTCCTTGGATTCTAGCCGTTCAACCTCTTTCATCCCTTTCATTCTCGGATTTGAAGGTATGTATATTAAACACCCTATGGTTGTTCTTGATAGCATGATAATTGTATATGGATCCTGGATGGGTTTAACATAAATCGGTTTATGTATAATAATTAACAAGATTTTAAACTAATATCTTCCGCTGCGTTTTCCTTAACAAATGGTTGTTTTGGACTTTGATAATCTTGCTAAGAACCCAACATTCACAACATAAGGCAATGGATCACCCCAATTAGTCTGGTTTACACCTTCAAATCATGCAGTCCTCTAGGTTCATTCGAAAACGATTGCGGATTACCATTAACATAATTAATATTATCATTACCATCATCATGTACATGAATATGATGCAAAGATGAGGTTAAATCAGATTCTGAGTCAGACCCAGGTTCAGATTCATGATCACTATCATCAATAGTATGAATATGCGAAACCGAGCAAAGATTCTTAGTTTTACCCTGATCTGAAGGCAATGTGAGTACAGGGGAAGATGATGGAGGTGGTGAAGGGATAACAAGCTGTTCATCAACAAATCTAGAGAGTGCATAACCAATATCCTTAAGAGAATGAAAGTAAGCGAAATGCGAAGCTGATAAGTCGTACCGGTAATCCGCAGCAGACCTGATCAACCTCTTTCGTTCTCTGCAACGAATGACTAATGGTAGATCATCAGCTTTTGAAGGTCTGCAGCCCATTGAAGTAACCCAGTTAGTATTACCATGAGCATTAACCAGTTAACCACCAAAAAACCCTAATGTTATTATTGAAATTGAAATTAAACTCATCCCAAACAATTAATCAGAATTCAGATCTAATGTGTTTCGAAATTGACAATAATAATAATAATAATATTGAGAAGAAGGTGGAATCCGGCAGAGTAAATGGAGGATGTCATAGATATAGAAGTATAATAATTAATAATATATATGTATATATATTGCTGCAGCAGGGGTGGGGTGTAATGTAAAAGCTCACTAGACATTAGAAACATGGCATCTTCTTCACACAGATCCCGGGCCTCTCATCAAACTCGTTGGGATACCCGTCTCTATCGCCTCTGAATTCACGGCACCTGTCATTATATTATCCAAGTCCGGGAAACGCATCGTCGAGTTATATTTGGTCGTCAAGTCAGCAGGCACACAGTGATTCTGCTGTTAGCTTTTCTCCGTTTGCCCCGACTCACTCGCTTCCTGAATGTTGATTATAGTGTATAAAATTATACTACTTGTCGCTGATATTTTTTCATGTTTTGGTTGTGACTAGAATGATGGTTTTGATTGTGTGTGATTGGTGAGTTGTGCTCGTACCGTTTGAAAGGGGATATTAGTATGAAAGTGAATAGTTAATGCTTCTTAATCTTTTAATAATTAGTGGGCTTTTGTTTTTAATTTAAGTAAAGATATGGGGTTGGGAGTTATGCAATGGGCTTGGAAGTTTTAACAAATATACGGTTAATAAGGTCAACATCGAACAGAGGGGTACCATGGACATCATCAAAAATTCAAAATAAAAAATTCATTCTACTATTTTCTTAGTCTAATCCGATTCTAAGGATTATCCAAGTCACTTGTTTATGATTATTGTTGGTTTGACACTTCCGCACATCGACATCGGTTTGTTACTTCTGTTTGTTTTTTAACGTTTCTGCGTTGCTCTTTTTGTTTTATCTCAAAATACGTGCCAATTTTAATTAGTTTTCTATCTAGCATTTCATCATATATTACGGTGTATGTAACTTGTAACTAACAAATAACCATTAGCATTTTCCTCCATGTCTTGTAACTATTATTGATGTACATTATATAATTTTACTTTGATCTCAATTAACTTTTAACTATGCTAAATGATATTCATAATACTAAAGTAATCAATTCAAAAGTTATATTTAGTCATTATCGTCAAATCCAATATGGTTCGTTCCTAACTTAATTATATTTTTCTATTCAGAAAATAACGATGAATTATATATGTTTTTAACTAGCATTTTTATCCGCGCGTTGCGGCGGAGATATATTTATCACTTTTATTTCGTGCTACTTAGGTTTAAATCAAATCTAACGTACTTCCTTTTTCCTTGGTTTGAAAAAATGAGACTCGTTTTAGTTAGTATATTTAGAAAAACGTCATAATAAAAGTTTTTTAAGAGAAAATTACCTAAAATTAGTTACATAAATAATTAATAGTTAATTTAAATTAAATGATGAGAGTTATTTTCTATTTCTAATGATACATATTGTAATAAATAAATGTAATGCTTAATATATGAAGGTTATAAGAAAATTCCTAGAGTTAAAATGTTATTCGTTTAGTGATATTCTATTTATTCTTATACAAAATTGTAATAAATAAATGTAATGCTTAATATAAAAAATTCCTAATAAGTGAACTTGAGGGGAACAATTGAACATCAACAAACCACAAAGTGAGTAAGGGCAGAATAAAAACAACAACTCTATGAAGAAGTTACAACAAACCAACCATATATCTTCTTCTTAATCTCACCACCACCCTCTCTTTGTTTCTACCGTCGACCCTTGCAGTAACATAATCCCCCATTTCAAGTAAAAATTTGTTGAAACCGATCGACATTAAACGGGTATCCATTAGATTTGAAGAAACTCATCTTAGTTCCGCTGATATTACTACCGGAATCATTGTTCCGCTCTAGTAATTGTGAGAGCCTTTGTTAGATGCTATTGATTAGGCAAAATTGGGGTTTGCAATTTTATTTTTTAGGGAACCATTTGCGAAGGATTAAAAAAATAAACGACCGGAGAGGGCGTTTTATAACCTCCGGTGAATCGGCGTTTTATACCCTCCGGTAACGATATTTAGATGCGATGTAGCGGTTATTTACTTGGGCAGTTTTATAACCGCCAGTAACGGTTATATATATCGACCGGTAATCTGGTTTGGGTGAGAGACGGAACAGTTATACAAACATCGTTTCTAATTTTTTTCCCGAACATATAATATAAACTTTACAAAAACAGGAATAATAAAATGAAAGCTGTGAAGTTGCATCCAATTGTAAATGTAATAGGCAGGGGCGGACCCACGTACATCCGATCGTGTCCCAGGACACCAATGTTTTTTGAAAATTACTTAGAGCGGGTATATTAAATTTTGTATGAACCCCATAAAAATTAATACTTGGAACCCATACTATTAAAACTGAACTGGTCTAGTGGAAAGTCTCTTACTTTTTCTTTGAGAGTTTGCAGGTTCAAGACTCACCATACTATGTTTTTGTTGTTTTTTTTTGTGTTTTTTATATCTAGTCAATATTAGTTATTTAGTTAGGATATTTGTGTTTTTCTTTAGTTTCACTCATATAGTCATTATCACCCTACAACATATATAATGACAAAATGAGTTTTTCATATTATTTTATTATTTATCTTGTGTATGTATGTTATAATTAATTATATATTTGTGTTAAAGTTATTTTTTCATGTTTTGGTCATGAATGTAAGACCATATGTATAGTTTTTTTTATGTTTTTCGGATATGGATAAAAATGAGTTAAAAGTCTAATTTAGATTCTCTCTACTTACTAGTTTCCGATGACACCATATTTCCGTGTTTTATTATGTTCCTCGCCTCGACCCGACCTGAATAACGAACGACCCGAAAATTTTGTAAACCGAAAAAATTGGGACCCAGTGGCAAAAAATCCTGGGTCCGCCACTGGTAATAGGTATATTATCTATACTACATTTAGAATTGGTTGTCTTCCTATATTCCCACCCTTTATTAAATTTTACCACTTCCACCGTCGTATATCATAACCTTTTGATTATGAAAAGCAAAATTGTTTGTATATCATATGCCCCATTATTTATGATTTAATTTTGTCTACCCCCTTGATATTAAAAAAAACGTATTATTTCTTTTACCCCTGCCACCGTCATATTTTATATCATTTTGACTAAAAATAATTGTAATTTGTATTTACTACCATCAGCGTCATATACTCATATATCATATATCCCATTATTTATCCTTTAATTTTATCGACCCAATTTATTAATAACCCGCATAATATAATTTAGATATAAAACCGACAGTTTTTATAATTTATTTCTTTACAATCTTTGGCGGTTATATTCTTCATACTCTATGCCTCTCACGTTCAAACAGGTACGACAATTCTATTTTCAAATTACCAATATTCTATGATGTTATGTAAAATAGAAATAGATACATTCATAAAGGATTTAGTATCGTCGTATGCTTTATGAAAATATTCAACGTTTTTGCAATTGATCTCTGGTAGGGTAGGGTTTTATATAGGTATGGAATTTGAGATTATTTTACAACAATGTTCAAATTATCCTAAAATTTATTGAAAATCATATCATGGTCATGGGAATTTCATAATTTGTATGGTTAGTTTTGCAAATTTTTTCGATTCATAAAACCCCAAATTAAACCATCACCGTGCAAATTGTGTTTTAATATCATAGACATAAACTTTGGCCACTGTGTTTTTAATTCCAAAAACACAAAATTTGAACATTCAGATGCCATCTATACATACCTAATGCCTTAAAAACAATTTGTAGAAGTTATTATCGGTATATATATTTAATATTGTGTAGACTTATTGTTAATTATATGTTTTAGATTTATTAATTTTTGGATGAATATTTTAGTGAAGTATAAAAGATCAACAACCCTTTGGATGTTGAAAGAGAACAAATAATGATTGCTTATCATGCGCGTAAAAAAAAAGAAAATAGGGATAGGGATGACACGTCTTCTTCTATTGTACATATGTCTCTTCTTATCCAACCAACAAACTGACTACTTTAGAAATATACATAAATATACATGTAACATGTATATAAATAATGGAACAATTGTTGTCCGAATTTCAAATGTAACTTTTCTATGTCAAATGTGTAATTATACAATGTCATGTAATCAATATTTAAATGTAATAGCTAAATAAAAATGATAGATTTGATATTTCTAACCATATATAATATCCCGTCGCAACGCGCGGATAACAATGCTAGTATATATATATATATATATATATATATATATATATATATATATATATATAATAAGAAGTATAATCTGTTGTAAATAAATAACCAATTATGGTTTTGATTATTATTATTTGTGTTCTAATAACCTCCTAAAAGCTAAATACGAAATAACGGTTCATTCACTTTCACTATTACTTTCACTAGATTTGAAACTATTGTTGCAGACAGTTATGATAAATATGATTTGTTGGTTCTAATTAGATCATGAATCTAGTTGTTGTGTTTTGTTTTGTACAGGTTGGTCATTTTTTAAACTGAATTTTGCAAGTTAAAAAGACGATGGGCAATCCATTACAATCGATATTACATTTCATTGGTGTTCCATTTAATTTTATTACCGGCAAGGATTGCGAGTGAGTATGCCTTTGCCTACCATACAAATACCATGTGTTTGATAATAATAATAATAATAATAATAATAATAATAATAATAATCACTAAAATGTCCATTTGACCAGCTTTTTCCCATGTATCATCTCGACATACACACTTCTAAATCATTAGCCAACAAGATTTTTAACTAACAAGATTCTGCCACGCGTCAAAAAAAACCAACTGGATTTTCTTGGCGTTTGACGGACAAGTGGCAAAATCTGGTTGGTTGAAAATCTTGTAACAGTAATGATTAAAAGCCGTCGATTTGACAAGATATAGGGATGGACAATTTGGGAATAAGATGGTTAAATGATATTTTCTTGGCTTTGAGTGTTCAAACGGGCATTTTGGTCATTTTCTCTTGATAAAACATTAAATAGCTTGCTACATACCATCTTTCATTTTAAATTTAGTTGAATACTTGAAATGATTCATTATTTCTGCTCTTTGATCAGCAAATTTTGTGGTGCAACATGGGATATTTTATGTTACATAGAATATTTCTGCGTCGCACATGTACTGAAATTTGTTGCTGTCACATTATTGCTTACCATTGGTAAGTTTTCCCCAAAATTACAATATTATTTATGGATGCATACTAACATATCTTTTTTTAGCTAACTAATGTCCAACATGATATATTGCAGTTCTGCTAGTGGTTTTTTGTTATACAAAGTGAAGATACTTCACCTTGTTTTAATATCAAGTTTCAAGATGCTCTGGCTTTTATAAGGATGGTTTTCTCATGTTGGCAAGGTGGATGTCGTTGTCTGTTCGGTCTAGTGAAAGTCTTTAACGCAAAGGTGACTGCCATCCACGAGAGGCGCAAACAACGCAAGAGAGACAATGAACTGGCAAACATGAATAGTCAAATATGTGAGGAAGATGAGGAAGATTCAGATATGGAGGCGAGTGTTTCTTATCATAGGGAACGTTACAGGAAGAGACGGAGATCGTGGTTTTGAGACCACAAGAGAAGGTCCTTACGGGCTAGGACACACCGCGTGCATGTAGGCGTTGATGATTCGGTTCGTTCCACGAAGAGAAAACATATTAAACATGATGATGTGCGCGTTATTAAGACGTCGAGCTTTGCGAAGAAGGGGTTGAGTCTAGGGATGAGCATTTTGTCCCAAATACCCGTACTTGTACTCGTACCGTACCCATACACGTACCCGTGCCTGTACCGATTTAGCCTATTCGGTACGTGTATTGGTACTCATTTTAGTTGAATTTTGGTACGGGTACAATCGGGTACAGGTACGGGTACATTTGGTATTTTGTACTTGTTTGGATTATATAAGGGTTTAATTGAGATTTTTCATATATTTAATATATAAAATAAATTCTCCAATCATGTTATTATTGAACAAGTACCAAACGTTTCTTCAAAATTAAATAATATAACATCCAAGACACGCACCAACAAACAAATCACTTAAAATCGGCGACCGAGTTAGGGTTCTTCAATACTATCTTATCATTAAATCGATGGCTAATTCGGTACCTATACTAATTTGGTACCCGTCACATATTTGTGCAAGTACCGATACTAGGACTAACTTAACCCAGGTTGTTTGTTACTTGTACCAGTACCGGTTTCAAGATCATCAAAAATTTGGAAATAAAAAAGAAAGTGGTACAAAAATGGGTATTGTACCAAAATACTCGTACCAATACCCATACTCGTACTCGTACCATACCGAAATATTTGGTACGAGTATTGGTACGTGTTTCTATTGATTTTTGGTACGAGTACAAACGGGTACGTACGGGTACGGATACGGGTACTGTCCCACGCTCATCCCTAGTTGAGTCACAAGAGATCAAAACATGCACATAAGAAGCATGACATGTAACATGGTTTTGTTTCTTTTTCTAATGTGTGTAACTTGACACAATTTAATGTCATTTCTAACAGAGTTAAGTGTCATTTTAGTACCTGTGGTTTGTCTAACTACGCAACTTTAGTACCATTTTTGATTTTTTTGCAAATGGCTACCTCAGTTTTCTAAAACTTGCAATTATAGTACTTTTTTCTAACATAGTTTATTTTTGTCCTTTAAGTCAGGGATAATTTCGTAATTTTATTATATTATTTATTTTTCTATTTTCTTTTAATCAAATTCTCCCTTTCCCTGTCTTCTTTCTATCCCTCTGTATTCTAGACACCATAATCACAATCTCACACACAATAGACCCATCTTCTTCATCTATCTCTAACCACCACCACAATCATTGTAAACAATCACTGCAATAATTTTGATTTCATGTGTGAGATAAACCGATTTACTTGTATCTAGGGTTTGACCCGAAGGTCAACCATCATTGCTATACATCTACCACCGCCAGCTAACAACCACGCCGCCGGCTAACAACCACGCCGCGAAATAACCACCACCAGTTAACCACCACAACTGCCGCCACCAGAAATCCATGCCACAACCACAGCCGCCGCCGGCACCACCACAACCGCCACTATCACCACACCTCTACCACCTCAAATCCAGCACAGCCAAACTCGGCCACCACCACCCACATCCCCTTCCCGTCGTCTTCCCCTATTGCTCCTCTGTACATATTCGGAAGAACCCAACTCCAGTTCTTCATCATGGAGACTCAAATTCAAATAAATTAAGGGTTTTCTAGTGTTGATGAAGGTACAGTTCCATGGAGAATCCATTGACTTGGGTTAAATTAGGGGTTTTCTAGGGTTCTTGGAGATTAACAAACTTGTAAAGTTTTTGAAAGTTTTACTCACCGGGTTAGTCTGATTATGATCAGGTTATGTTCGGTCTGTGAACACAAATAGGATTTTAGGATTACAGGTTTGGGTGGATCTAAATCCCTTTATCGATGGGCGGTTTAGATATGTTGTGGGAGGTGGGGGTGGTGGTGATGTTTAGATTTAGGGTTAAGAAGATACAAAGGGGAACATGATTAAAGGAACAGAGAAAATAAATAAAGTAAAGGAAATTACCAAATTACCCTTGATTTAACTGAGAAAAATAAACAAGGTTAGAAAAAAGTACTAGAATTGCAAGTTTTAGAAAACTGAGGTAGCCATTTGCAAAAAAATCAAAAATGGTACTAAAATTGCGTAGTTAGACAGACCACAGGTACTAAAATGGCACTTAACTCTTTCTAATAACTAAATATAAAACTAAAACAAAGACCCAACAATATTTAAAAAAAAATGGCCAAGTTGTCTATACAAAATACCAATGGCTAACAACACCTACACATGTTGATCAACTCTACAATATCATCACTAGTCTCTTAAAACCGATAGCCGAATTCACCGCTACCATCGGCCAAAACCGTCTAATCAACTAGTAATACTCTTCCTACTAAATGTTACGATGGCTTAATGAATTTCCTAACTTACCCCTGGAAAATACACACCATCGGGCACAAGAATCAACCCGATTAAACCAATCTTACCTGCTCATGAGCTTTTAAAGCATCACAAGTAAAACTCTCTAAAGCCTTAAAAATAGGAATTACACCACCTTGTAAACTACTTGACCCACCTTTCCCAACTAACTTCATAGCTTCTTTATAATCAAGACTCACCTGGTCGTCCGAAGGAACCATCGACCCGTTTGCCGTGATCTTGTCTTCTTCTCGCGAAATCCTTTGCAATATACTCTTTTTTTAACATTAGTCTTTGCATATCATCTTGTCTCTCCAGCAGCTGTCTCAAATTCAAAGCGAAATTAAACATTGCTCTCGAGACTCGTTCTTGAGACACGTCTTTAATCTCCCGATCCCAATCGTTGCATATTATGAAAATCGGTGGAGCTCCTAAACGACCCGGGGAATAAGGAATCTCACCATCAATGGTTACTTCTGCTTTAGGATCAATGCATTGTTTTAGCCACCCGTTTAAAGAATCAACATATGATTTCTGAGCATTAATCCAGTTATTAAAATGTTGGGCCCACGTTACAAGTCCCGCTTCAAGCTCGAGAGTGGTTTTCAGGTTTGAATCTCTTTCAAGACTCGTGCTTGCCCTTAAAGTCCGACTCCTGCTCTCCATGATTGCTTCAAACTGCTTTCGGTGACATTTTACAATCGCTTGCCACATTCTTATTAACCTGTAGAGAACACAATAATAATTGTTATGTAATATTAACAGCATAAACTATTTGCATTAATACAAAAAGAAATTCATACCCTTAAATCAACTCGTTGACTTGTGGCTGCAGTTCTTTGTCTCTCACTTTATGTATCTCGCATGATATGGCGTCAATCGCTTTGATAGATACGTTAAGTTTAGTCTTTAATCTTCTTATAGAAGCCTACAATGCATCAATCTTACTAGCTTCTGCTCCCTTTGCATCTAATTCATTCAATCTCTTGCACATCTTCTCATATATCACCCTTAGCCTCTCTCACCCTAAAATCAGACCAATCACCTAATGTATCAACTTCACATTACAGTCATTATTAAGTACACATCATAAGTTTTTATGTAGAACTAGTATTACCTTAACTTCTTTATATAACTTCTTCTCCCATACATACAGCTTCTCCAAAGTAGAAGAAAGATTAATAGGCCGAATATCCTCAACTGCATCCAGATTATACGATCCTGCTAATTTTGTTACTCGAGAAGACAGTTTTACAGATTGCACTGGATGGTCTGAAGATGCCAATGAAGGTGCTATTGGATAGAGAATCTTGGATAAGATCACTGCAAAAGTGACATATATAAGTAGTCTGTGATAAAAGATTACAACTTATATTAAATTTCTTTACCCTTAAGAAGTGCAAACTTTGATTGATAGGGCAACTTCCCTGCTTCAAGCATCAATGCCACTTCTTTACCATAGCTAAACGCAACTTCAAATTCGTCTTTAATCTCATTAACTACTTCATGCAGATCCCGTGAACCGTGAGGAGATAACGTTGTCAAACTACTAAAAATCGAGGATTCTAACTCTTGTGTCGACTCATCCAAATCCAAATGACTCCCCTTTTTACCCTGATAACCTTCCTACGTGCTTATTGACACGATTGTCTCAGAACTGTTTTTATCTACTTCCGTGTTGTGGGCCGAATGTGCTTCTTTATTATCAGATGGTACTGAATTTGAAGTGGATTCGACATGTGCTGGCTTTGCAGTGCCTTCGCATTTTGGTGGCGGTTTTCGCCTAAAACTGTCCTCGGTACTACTAGAAGTTTCCGTCCAAGAACTGACATCAGATTCTTCTTTCCCTTCATCAAGATCTCTCTTTGTACTAAATTTCTTCGTCTTTACAACCTCTTCAACGTGAGACTCGGTTTCGGTTTCTTCTTCCAAATCAGGAATCCCCTCCCTCTCCCTCACTTTATTAGAATCCAGACTGCTACCCATTGATTCATACCCTTATCCATATCCATATCAATACCCATATCCATACCCGCGGTATTCATCATCATAAGTATAAAAAAAGCTAAAGTAGTCAGATGTCGTGGCTGGGAGGAGGACTTTTAGGCTTCTTTGGTTCCTGAAGAGGTGGTGTTGCACTCACACCACCGTAAGAAAACCCGTACCCGTATGGATCATAATGCGTCGGGTCAACCCATTCACTCGTTTCTTGAAAGGCCCTTGCTTCCTCTGGTTGAATCACGGTATGGCTAACCGGTGCAGAATTTTTCATATAATAAGCATACTGATTCGTATTCGAATACTCGTTCCCACCATAACAATTGTAAGAATTAAAACCCTCTTGATACATCCCCCAAGGAGGTTGAAACTGCGACGCAGACGGGTTTACGACATACGGTTCACCCTGATTCGATCCCCAAGGAGGCTGAAACTGGAATCCAGATGGATTCACAACATAAGGCAATGGATCACCCCAATTAGTCTGGTTTACACCTTCAAAATCATGTAATCCTCTAGGTTCATTCGAAAACGATTGCGGATTACCATTACCATAATTAATATTATCATTACCATCATCATGTACATGAATATGATGCAAAGATGAGGTTAAATCAGATTCCGAGTCAGACCCAGGTTCAGATTCATGATCACTATCATCAATAGTATGAATATGCGAAACCGAGCCAAGATTCTTAGTTTTACCCTGATCTGAAGGCAATGTGAGTACAGGGGAAGATGATGGAGGTGGTGAAGGGATAACAAGCTGTTCATCAACAAATCTACAGAGTGCATAACCTATATCCTTAAGAGAATGAAAGTAAGCCAAATGCGAAGCCGATAAGTCGTACCGGTAATCCGCAGCAGACCTGATCAACCTCTTTCGTTCTCTGCAACGAATGACTAATGGCAGATCATCAGCTTTTGAAGGTCTGCAGCCCATTGAAGTAACCCGGTTAGTATTACCATCAGCATTAACCAGTTAACCACCAACAAACCCTAATGTTATTATTGAAATTCAAATTAAACTCATCTCAAACAACTAATCAGAATTCAGATCTAATGTGTTTCGAAATTGATAATAATAAAAATAATAATAATAATAATAATAATAATAATAATAATATTGAGAAGAAGGTGGAATCTAGCAGAGTAAACGGAGGATGTCATAGATATAGAAATATAATAATTAATAATATATATGTATATATATTGCTGCAGCAGGGGTGGGGTGTAATGTAAAAGTTCACTAGACATTAGAAACATGGCATCTTCTTCACACAGATCCCGGGCCTCTCATCAAACTCGTTGGGATACCCGTCTCTATCGCCTCTGAATTCACGACACCTATCATCATATTATCCCAGTCCGGGAAATGCATCGTCGAGTTATATTTGGTCGTCAAGTCAGCAGGCGCACAGTGATTCTGCTGTTAGCTTTTCTCCGTTTGCCTCGACTCACTCGCTTCCTGAATGTTGATTATAGTGTATAAAATTATACTACTTGTCGCTGATATTTTTTCATGTTTTGGTTGTGACTAGAATGATGGTTTTGATTGTGTGTGATTGGTGAGTTGTGCTCGTACCGTTTGAAAGGGGATATTAGTATGAAAGTGAATAGTTAATGCTTCTTAATCTTTTAATAATTAGTGGGGTTTTGTTTTTAATTTAAGTAAAGATATGGGCTTGGGAGTTATGCAATGGGCTTGGATCAGTTTTAACTTTTGAAACTGTCGATGTAATAAAACAAATATATGGTTAATAAGGTCAACATCGAACAGAGGGGTACCATGGACATCATCAAAAATTCAAAAATTCATTCTACAATTTTCTTAGTCTAATCCGATTCTAAGGATTATCCAAGTCACTTGTTTATGATTATTGTTGGTTTGACACTTCCGCACATCGACATCGGTTAGTTACTTTTGTTTGTTTTTTAACGTTTCTGCGTTGCTCTTTTTGTTTTATCTCAAAATACGTGCCAATTTTAATTAGTTTTCTATCTAGAATTTCATCATATATTACGGTGTATGTAACTTCTTACTTAAAAATAACCATTAGCATTTTCCTTCATATCTTGTAACTATTATTGATGTACATTATATAATTTTACTTTGATCTCAATTAACTTTTAACTATGCTAAATGATATTCATAATACTAAAATAATCAATACAAAAGTTATATGTAGTCATTATCGTCAAATCCAATATGGTTCATTCCTAACTTAATTATATTTTTCTATTCAGAAAATAACGATGAATTATATATGTTTTTAACTAGCATTTTTATCCGCGCGTTGCGGCGGAGATATATTTATCGCTTTTATATCGTGCTACTTAGGTTTAAATCAAATCTAACATACTTCCTTTTTCCTTGGTTTGAAAAAATGAGACTCGTTTTAGTTAGTATATTTAGAAAAACGTCATATTAAAAGGTTTTTAAGAGAAAATTACCTAAAATTAGTTACATAAATAATTAATAGTTAATTTAAATTAAATGATGAGAGTTATTTTCTATTTCTACTTATACAAATTGTAATAAATAATTGTAATGCTTAATATATGAAGGTTATAAGAAAATTCCTAGAGTTAAAATGTTATTCGTTTAGTGATATTCTATTTATTCTTATACAAATTGTAATAAATAAATGTAATGCTTAATATAAAAAATTCCTAATAGGTGAACTTGAGGGGAACAATTGAACATTAACAAACCACAAAGTGAGTAAGGGCAGAATAAAAACAACTCTATGAAGAAGTTACAACAAACCAACCATATATCTTCTTCTTAATCTCACCACCACCCTCTCTTTGTTTCTACCGCCGACCCTTGCAGTAACATAATCCCCCATTTTAAGTAAAAATTTGTTGAAACCGATCGACATTAAACTGGTATCCATCAGATTTGAAGAAACTCATCTTAGTTCTGCTGATATTACTACCGGAATCATTGTTCCGCTCTAGTAATTGTGAGAGCCTTCGTCGGATGCTATCGATTAGGCGAAATTGGGGTTTGCAATTTTATTTTTTAGGAAACCATTTGCGAAGGATTAAAAAAGTAAACGACCGGAGAGGGCGTTTATAACCTCCGGTGAATCAGCATTTTATACCCTCCGGTAACGATATTTAGATGGGATGTAGCGGTTATTTACTTGGGCAGTTTTATAACCGCGAGTAACGGTTATATATATCGGCCGGTAATATGGTTTGGGTGAGAGACGGAACAGTTATACAAACATCGTTTCTAATTTTTTTTCCGAACATATAATATAAACTTTACAAAAATAGGAATAATAAAATGAAAGCTGTGAAGTTGCATCCAATTCTAAATGTAATAGGCAGGGGAGGACCCACGTACATCTGATCGGGGTCCCGGGACGCCAGTGATTTTTTTAAATTACTTAGAGGGGGTATATTAAATTTTTTAAGGACCCATAAAAATTAATACTTGGAACCCATACTATTAAAACTGAACTGGTCTAGTGGAAAGTCTCTTACTTTTTCTTTGAGAGGTTGCAGGTTCAAGACTCACCATACTATGTTTTTGTTTTTTGTGTTTTTTATATCCTAGTCAATATTAGTTATTTAGTTAGCATATTTGTGTTTTTCTTTAGTTTCTCTCATATAGTCATTATCACCTTACAACATATATAATGACAACATGAGTTTTGCATATTATTTTATTATTTATCTTGTGTATGTATGTTATAATTAATTATTTATTTGTGTTAAAGTTATTTTTTCATGTTTTGGTCATGAATGTAAGACCATATATATAGTTTTTTTTTATGTTTTTCGGATATGAATAAAAATGAGTTAAAAGTTTAATTTAGATTCTCTCTACTTACTCGTTTATGATGACACCATATTTCCGTGTTTTATTATGTTCCTCACCTCGAGCCGACCCGAATACCGAACGACCCGAAAAATTTTGTAAACCGAAAAAATTGGGACCCAAGTGGCAAAAAATCCTGGTTCCGCCATTGGTAATAGGTATATTATCTATACTACATTTAGAATTGGTTGTCTTCCTATATTCCCACCCTTTATTAAATTTTACCACTTCCACCGTCGTATATCATAACCTTTTGATTATGAAAAGCAAAATTGTTTGTATATCATATGCCCCATTATTTATGATTTAATTTTGTCTACCCCCTTGATATTAAAAAAACGTATTATTTCTTTTACCCCTGCCACCGTCATATTTTATATCATTTTGACTAAAAAAATAATTGTAATTTGTATCTACTATCCGCGTCATATACTCATATATCATATGTCCCATTATTTATCCTTTAATTTTTATCGACCCAATTTATTAATGACCCGCATAATATAATTAAGATATAAAACCGACAGTTTTTATAATTTATTTCTTTACAATCTTTGGGGGTTATATCTTCATACTCTATGCCTCTCACGTTCAAACAGGTGCGACAATTCTATTTTCAAATTATCAATATTCTATGATGTTATGTAAAATAGAAATAGATACATTCATAAAGGATTTAGTATCGTCATATGCTTTATGAAAATATTCAACGTTTTTGCAATTGATCTATGGTAGGGTAGGGTTTTATATAGGTATGGAATTTGAGATTATTTTACAACAATGTTCAAATTATCCTAAAATTTATTGAAAATCATATCATGGTCATGGGAATTTCATAATTTGTATGGTTAGTTTTGCAAATTTTTTCGATTCATAAAACCCCAAATATAACCATCACAGTGCAAATTGAGCTTTAATATCATAGACATAAACTTTGGCCACTGTGTTTTTAATTCCAAAAACTCAAAATTTGAACATTCTGATGCCATCTATACATACCTAATGCCTTAAAAACAATTTGTAGAAGTTATTATCGGTATATATATTTAATATTGTGTAGACTTATTGTTAATTATATGTTTTAGATTTATTAATTTTTGGATGAATATTTTAGTGAAGTATAAAAGATCAACAACCCTTTGGATGTTGAAAGAGAACAAATAATGATTGCTTATCATGCGCGTAAAAAAAAAGAAAATAGGGATAGGGATGACACGTCTTCTTCTATTGTACATATGTCTCTTCTTATCCAACCAACAAACTGACTACTTTAGAAATATACATAAATATACATGTAACATGTATATAAATAATGGAACAATTGTTGTCCGAATTTCAAATGTAACTTTTCTATGTCAAATGTGTAATTGTACAATGTCATGTAATCAATATTTAAATGTAATAGCTAAATAAAAATGATAGATTTGATATTTCTAACCATATATAATATCCCGTCGCAATGCGCGGATAACAATCCTAGTATATATAATATATATATATATAAGAAGTAAAATCTGTTGTAAATAAATAACCAATTATGGTTTTGATTATTATTATTTGTGTTCTAATAACCGCCAAAAGCTAAATACGAAATAACGGTTCATTCACTTTCACTATCACTTTCACTTTCACTTACATTAGATTTGAAACTATTGTTGCAGACAGTTATGATACATATGATTTGTTGGTTCTAATTAGATCATGAATCTAGTTGTTGTGTTTTGTTTTGTACAGGTTGGTCATTTTTTCTACTGAATTTTGCAAGTTAAAAAGACGATGGGCAATCCATTACAATCGATATTACATTTCACTGGTGTTCCATTTAATTTTATTACCGGCAAGGATTGCGAGTGAGTATGCCTTAGCCTACCATACAAATACCATGTGTTTGATAATAATAATAATAATAATAATAATAATAATAATAATAATAATAATCACCAAAATGCCCATTTGACCAGCTTTTTCCCATATATCATCTCGACATGCACACTTTTAAATCATTAGCCAACAAGATTTTTAACTAACAAGATTCTGCCACGTGTCAAAAAAAACCAACTGGATTTTTTTGGCGTTTGACGGACAAGTGGCAGAATCTGGTTGGTTGAAAATCTTGTCTGAGTCGATTCGATGAGATATAGGGATGGACAATTTGGGAATAAGATGGTCAAATGATATTTTCTTGGCTTTGAGCGTTCAAACGGGCATTTTGGTCATTTTCTCTTGATAAAACATTAAATAGCTTGTTACATACCATCTTTCATTTTAAATTTAGTTGAATACTTGAAATGATTCATTATTTCTGCTCTTTGATCAGCAAATTGTGTGGTGCAACATGGGATATTTTATGTTACATAGAATATTTCTGCGTCGCACATGTACTGAAATTTGTTGCTGTCACATTATTGCTTACCATTGGTAAGTTTGCCCCAAAATTACAATATTATTTATGGATGCATACTAACATATCTTTTGTTAGCTAACTAATGTCCAACATGATATATTGCAGTTCTGCTAGTGGTTTTTTTGTTATACAAAGTGAAGATACTTCACCTTGTTTTTATATCAAGTTTCAAGATGCTCTGGGCTTTTATAAGGATGGTTTTCTCATGTTGGCAAGGTGGATGTCGTTGTCTGTTCGGTCCAGTGAATGGCTTCAACGCAAAGGTGACTGCCATCCACGAGAGGCGCAAACAACGCAAGAGAGACATTGAACTGGCAAACATGAATAGTCAAATATATGAGGAAGATTCAGATACGAATGCGAGTGTTTCTTATCATAGGGAACGTTACAGGAAGAGACGGAGATCGTGGTCAGGAGACCACAAGAGAAGGTCCTTACGGGCTAGGACACACCGCGTGCATGTAGGCGTTGATGATTCGGTTCATTCCACGAAGAGAAAACATATTAACATGATGATGTGCGGGTTATTAGGACGTCGAGCTTTGCGAAGAAGGGGTTGAGTCACAAGAGATCAAAACATGCACATAAGAAGCATGACATGTAACATAGTGTCGTTTCTTTTTCTAATGTGTGTAAAGAAGGGGATAACAATTAACGGTGAACGCAATAGGATCCAGGTGAGTTTCTAGCCCCATTTCCTTGTTATGTTTTCTTGGCAGTGTGCATACTCGATGTGATAGTTAATACACTTACCTTAATTGGTAAGTGTATGCCTTATGTGGTTTATATGTTATGTACGTATATCTTAAATGTGAATGAAAGCTTGTCGGTATGTGAACGATCTTCGGATATTGCACGTGCCAACAAGGGAGGTATGTTTATGATAGATGAATGTGTATGATAGATATATGTACATTATATGAATATGTATGAATGATTAAAGAAAGTATGTATGATATGGGTATGTAAAGACAGTATGTACGAAGATGAAGAAAGAGGGAACAGACCATATAATATCTGAGATAGAGAAAAAAGGGACCAGACCCTAATAATATCTGAGATAGACAAGAAAGGTATCAGACCCTAATAATATCTGAGATAGACAAAGGAAAGAGGGACCAGACCCTAATAATATCTGAAATGGATATGGAAGGGATCAGACCCTAATAATATCCGAGATAGAAAAGGACGGTAATTTATATAGTATGAAATTAATAAAGTACGAACGTATGTATGAATTTACGAAATGAAAGTAAATTAGTAAAGTAATTATTATGTATCTTCGGATGCATAATGGAATGTAAGTGTATGTATTGTATTATGTGTGATTAACTAGAACTCACTCAGCGTAGCTGACTTTTAGTATGCACGTAGGTGAGTAGGATGAGGTAGCTCGCTTGAGGGGACACGTGGCATTGAATAAGAAGCTGGCATCGGAAGACTCAAGACGTTTAAGCTTAATGTTTTGTTTATTTTGAAAGACGAGAAGTTGTTTTAAGACAAGTTATGGTTTGTTATGAAATGTTTTATGAAAGTTTTTATATTCCGCGAATGTTTTTATTAACTCTGATGATTAGAACTATGTTGTTGAGTAAATCCAACGTCCAAATGTGAGGTACCGGTAACGGGGCTTACAAGTTGGTATCAGAGTAAAGTTCGAGAGATTTAAGCATCCTAAATGCTTAGACTCGAACAGATAATGGGATTTAAGTAAGAAAAGAAAGAAGATGTCAGTTCAAGAATACCATGTGTCACTCAAGCAAGCTCAGTAAAGGTAAAGGGTATGGTTAATAGGTGTTAATGTTAGTTTAATTGCTAAAGGAATGATATGTGAACGTTAGTGATAGGATTTATTAATTGCTTTGATTGACTAACTGTTTAAGTAGAACCAGCACAAATACACTCATAAGGGGAAGTGTATAGGACACGGAAAGTAACGTGATCAGCTAATCACAGCTGGCCATTGTTATTACATGTTAGCCTTACTATCCTTGTACTAAATAGTTCCTTGAGTGATGACGTTTGTGTTTTCCCTTTCCAGAATACGATGGCTGGATCTAGGGCAGTTGTTGGAGCAGGAGGCCGCACGGGACGTCGTGGCAGGCCTCGTCGTGTCCAACGACCTTCGGTAGAAACAGCTTCCAACACCGGAGCTGAAGGAAGCGCAGCTGGAAGAAACCCTGAGAACAACGAAGGAGTCCAACTTGATCCCTTAATCCAAGCAGCTATTGTACAAGCTGTAGCCACTGCAGTGAAGAACTTGAACCCAGAGGGGTCTGCGGGGGTCCGTGAAAGAACAGCTGAAGGAGCGGGAGGAGGTGGTAGGAAAGATGATGAAGGAGAGAGGGGGGGCTTCGAGTGTGGTAAGGTCTGTGAAAGTTGATAAGAGGAAGAGAGGCAAAGGTGGTTGCAACTATAAGTCCTTTAAGGGTTGTGACCCGCTGAAGCTGACTGGTTTGGGAGACGCAATCGCTACCCTTCAGTGGATAACCGCCATGGATAAAATTATCCGCATTAGCGAGTGCCGTCCCGACCAAGCTGTGGGTTATGCCATTTAGTCATTCGGTGATGAGGCCATGTATTGGTGGGAAAGTGTGGAGCAGAGGAAGACTTGGGATGAGATTAAGGCCATGAAGTGGGAGGATCTGAAGGAGTTAGTGATGAGGAGGTTCTGTGCTGACGCCGAGGTTGAAAGGGCGGAGATGAAGTTTCTGAACCTGAAAGCCGGAACGATGACACGTCATGAGTATATCACCGAGTTCAACCGAATGTCTAGGTTGGTACCCGGTATGGTTAACACTGAGGCTAAGAGGATCAAGTGTTATGTGAGGGGATTGCCACAGAAAGTCCGCACGCTAGTCAGGACAAGTAAACCTGCTACCTTTGACTCTGCTGTCGATCTCGCAGAGATGGTTTATGCAGACCTGGCTGCGGATGATATTGTGGTGGAAGAAGAGAAGAAAGATAAGAAGTGGGTCAGTGTCAAACGACCCGGTACTCAGTTGTGGAACTCCAAGGAAAATAAGCAAAAAGTGTGGGAGAAGAGACCGTGCAAGACGTGTGGTAACATGCACGGTGGTGAGTGCAAATGGGGTAAAGGATCTGATGTGTGTCATAAGTGTGGTAAGACTCATGGAGGAGAGTGCATGCTAGGTTCGAATGCCTGTTATAAGTGTGGAAAAGTGGGACATTATGCCCCAGATTGTACCGCCAAATCCGCATGTTATAAGTGCGGTAAGACGGTCCATTTTGCTAGAGAATGCACCGAGGGTGAAGCTAGAGGTAGTGGGAAGAAGGATGCCGATCAATCTAGGCCAAGAACTAGAGCCTACATGCTGACTAAGGAACAAGCCAAGCAGATTCCGAATGTCGTCACTGGTACGTTTTTAGTAAACGGTATTTCCGCTTCAGTATTATTTGATTCGGGTGTGAATAGGAGTTTCGTAGCTACGCCATTTAGTAAATTGGCTAAAATGAAATGTTGCCGAGTGTCTGAAACTTTTATAGTAGAAACCGCTAGTGACACCTCGGTTAAAATAATGAAAATGGTTAAGGACTGTAAGATAGAGTTAGAGGGACATGAGTTCCCTGTTACCTTGTATGTTATGACCTTAGGAGAGTTCGATGTAGTTTTGGGAATGGATTGGTTATCTGAGTTTGAAGCTCAGATAGTATGTAAGAGTAGGATAATAAGGTTAAAGTCTTTGGATGGTAGTGAGGTGACGGTTTATGGTGATAAGGAAAGTTCTGGGCTTAATATCATTTCGATGATAAAAGCCGAGGGTTTGTTAAGGCGAGGGTGTGGTGCCTACCTGGCGTATGTTGTCAACGCTACGGCCGAGACAAAAGAAATGAAAGATGTTCCTATTGTGCGCGACTACCCAGAAGTGTTCCCGGAGGATCTTCCGGGGTTGCCGCCGGAGCGAGAGATAGAATTCCAGATAGATTTAGTACCAGGAGCCCAACCCATCGCAAAAACGCCTTACCGTCTAGCACCGTCCGAGATGAAAGAATTGATGTCCCAACTTCAAGAACTCCTCAATAAGGGTTTTATTAGACCAAGTGTTTCCCCGTGGGGCGCACCAGTACTGTTCGTGAAGAAGAAAGATGGAAGCATGAGAATGTGCATAGATTATCGAGAGTTGAACAAGCTTACGGTGAATAATAGATATCCTTTACCAAGGATTGGTGATCTGTTTGACCAATTGCAAGGTTCAAGTTGGTTCTCACGAATAGATCTCAGATCAGGCTACCATCAGCTAAAAGTGAAAGAGGCAGACATCCCTAAAACAGCGTTTCGAACGTGGTATGGACACTACGAGTTCCTCGTAATGTTATTCGGTCTAACGAATGCTCCCGCAGCATTTATGGACATGATGAATATGGTGTGTCGGCCTATGTTGGATAAATCGGTAATCGTCTTTATTGATGACATATTAATTTATTCAAAGAGCGAGACTGATCATGCTGGGCATCTGAGAGAGGTATTGGAGACTCTGAAGAAAGAAAAGTTGTATGCTAAGTTTTCGAAATGCGCGTTCTGGTTGCGAGAAGTGCAATTTTTAGGTCACGTGATCAGTCTTGAAGGGATTAACGTGGACCCAGCTAAGATTGAGGCTATAATGAATTGGAAGACTCCACAGAATCCGACTGATATACGAAGCTTCCTAGGGTTAGCTGGCTACTATAGGAGATTCATCGAAGGTTTCTCCAAGATAGCCGCACCGTTGACTGGTATGACCCGAAAGTCGATAGTATTCAGTTGAGGTAAGTTTCAGGAAGAGGCTTTTCAGGAGTTAAAGAAGAGACTCACACAAGCTCCAATCCTTGCTTTACCCGATGGTGATGAGGATTTGGTTGTTTGTACTGATGCTTCGCATCGCATCGTGGGTTAGGTTGCGTGTTGATGCAACGAGGAAAGGTGATAGCTTACATGTCTAGACAGTTTAAAGTCCATGAGAGTACCTATCTGACGCATGACCTAAAGCTAGCAGCAGTAGTGCATGCCCTTAAGATATGGAGACATTATCTGTACGGTACTAAGTGTACTATTTACACAGATCATAAGAGCTTAAAGTACTTCTTCGAGCAGAAAGAATTGAATATGAGGCAGAGAAGATGGCTGGAGTTGATAAAGGATTAAGACTGCGACATTAAATACTATCCTGGTAAAGCTAATGTGGCCGCCGGCGCTAAGCCGTAAGAATGAGGAAGTCCTTGCAACAGTGAAGTCATACCAGCTGATTATGAACTCAAGTCTATTTGAAGAAATCAAAGTGCAATCAGAGGTGCTGGTAGATGAAGGGTTAGTGAAGAAAGAAAGGATTTTGTCAGCAAGACGAATTGATGGAAAACACTCATGGTGTTAAGACTAGGTTTGACCGTATGTGGATTCCATGCCATGGAGATCTCAGAGGTCGAATCTTAGATGAAGCTCACAAGTCAAGGTATTCAATCCACCCAGGAACCACTAAGATGTACCAAGATTTGAAAAGAGATTACTGGTGGCCAGGAATGAAAAACGACATGGTGGATTATGTTGGTAAGTGCCTAACTTGTTTACAAGTCAAAGCTGAACATCAGAAGCCTTATGGGAAGATGCAACCGCTTGAGATACCTGAATGGAAATGGGAACACATCACCATGGATTTCATAACTAAGCTACCTCGTACAGCTAAGCATTATGATACCATTTGGGTGATAGTGGACCGTTTGACCAAAAGTGCTCACTTTCTACCTATACGAGAGGCCATCTCGTCAGAAACGTTAGCAAGTTTGTTCATCAGAGAGGTTGTATCTAAGCATGGAGTGCCACTGTCGATTGTGTCTGATAGAGATACTCGATTCACTTCGAGGTTCTGGAAGAAATTTCATGAAGCCATGGGGACGAGGTTGAACATCAGTACGGCATATCATCCACAAACAGATGAACAGTCTGAAAGGACGATCCAGACCCCTTGAGGATATGCTACGTGCTTGTGTTTTAGACTTTGGTGGAAGTTGGGATGATCACCTACATCTAGCAGAGTTCTCCTATAACAACAGTTACCATTCAAGTATTGGTATGCCACCATTCGAGATGCTCTACGGTAGACGGTGTAGAACCCCGGTGTGTTGGGGGGAGATTGGTCAGAAGGAGATGGGAAGCCTAGAGGTTGTTCAAGAAACCTCATCTAAGTTTGATCAAATCAAAGCAAGAATGAAAGCCACTCAAGACATACAGAAGTCGTATGCCGATAAGCGGCGGCGACCGATTGAGTTTAACGTTGGTGACAATGTGATGCTCAAGGTCTCGCCTTGGAAGGGGATTATCCATTTTAGGAAAAGAGGAAAGTTGAGTCCAAGGTACATCGGACCGTTTGCGATTTTAGATCGTGTGGGTGAAGTAGCTTACAAACTAGATTTACCCGATGAGTTAGAAGGAATTCATTCAACCTTCCATGTTTCTCATCTAAGGAAGTGTCTAGCTGATGACACGTCTCACGTGCCATTGATGGACATCGAGGTTGATGAGCAGCTGAACTCATCGAGCAACCAATAGAAATTGTTGATCGCAAGGAGAAGCAGCTTCGCCACAAGGTTATACCCTTAGTGAAGGTGATATGGAAGCACCACATGGGATCGGATGCCACTTGGGAAGTCGAGGAAGAGATGCGCAAGTTTTACCCTAGTCTGTTTAAGTAATAGTTAGGTTTCGGGGACGAAACCTCTTTAAGGAGGGAAGACTTGTAACATCCCAAAATTTCGAATAATAATAATAATGAATATTGACTCATTATGACGGAAAACTTTAGTTGAGTTAATAAATAAATAGTAAAATGGTAAAAAGGGAAAGATAAGTAGGCTAATTAAATAGAATTAATCATGGACCAAAAAGGAAAGATGGGCCTTAGGTGCATGGGCTTAAGGGAGTATAAATACCCCTTAAACCCTAAATCTTTCCATTTCCATCCATCTTATCCATTTTACACCTTAAAGCACACACTTAAGCCAAACATTCCCTCCCTAGCCGCCGGCCACCATCCGAACCCAAGACCAAGCATCAAAACATAGGATCCTTGATCATACAAGTGAGCTAACAAGTCCTCGATCACGTACCAAGCTAGCCGTGACCTTAGAAACACCTAAAGGTATGTTCTTTAACCTTAAAGGTTACGTTTTTATGAACGGTTTGCTATGAAACTTAACCCTAGAGTAGGTCGGGTCTAAATGCTTCTTAAAAATGCAAACTTGATGATTATAATGAACTTAATAGACCTATGGCAATATATGGCTCATAGATAAACCCTAGATCTAGCTTATAACGTTTTAAAGATATAGAGGTCTAGATTTATGCCTAAAACGGGATAGATTTTGAAGCCGTGATAGTAATGAGTGTAAAACGGTTATGAATGATAATAATAAAGGGTTAAAAGTTCAGGATTTGAACCATTGAACAAGTTAATTGGGCAAGGTGGGAACATAAGAAAGAAAACTGAGCTGAGCTGGGGGTTTTCGGCTAAATTTGAGAACCCTTGGTCAAACCTTATGGTTCTCGGTCAAACACGAGAACCCGGTCAAAATGGGTTCTTGGTTAACGGGAGCTCTCGGTCAACAATGGTTCTCGGTGACTTGGGTTTTCGGTCACCAAGGTTCTCGGCCAGTGAGTTCTCGGTCAAGAACAAGGTTCTCGGCCAAACAGGGTTCTCTGCCAAGAGTTCTCGGCTGACCCAGTTTCCGTTTGGGCCTGACCTAACTAAGCCCATGTGAATGTTAAGCCCATAACCCATCTAAAGTAAACAAGCCCAGTTTAGAAAATTGTTGGTTGGCTAAAATACCAACTTAAATAATTATATGGTTAATTAACAAATATATATATTTAACAGTTAGCCGTGCACAATTAAAGAAGGGGATAACAATTAACGGTGAACGCAACAGGATCCAGGTGAGTTTCTAGCCCCATTTGCTTGTTATGTGTTTCGGGGCTGTGTGCATACTCGATGTGATAGTTAATACACTTACCTTAATTGGTAAGTGTATGCCTTATGTGGTTTATATGTTATGTACGTATATCTTAAATGTGAATGAAAGCTTGTCGGTACGTGAATGATCTTCGGATATTGCACGTGCCAACAAGGGAGGTATGTTTATGATAGATGAATGTGTATGATAGATATATGTACATTATATGAATATGTATGAATGATTAAAGAAAGTATGTATGATTTGGGTATGTAAAGACAGTATGTACGAAGATACAGAAAGAGGGACCAGACCCTAATAATATCTGAGATAGAGAAGAAGGGACCAGACCCTAATTGTTTTGGACAAAAATCTGTTAAGGATAATGTATCTAAATCTGTTATGTGAGGTTTAGTGCTAAAGTGATAACAGCGATTATATGAACGAAATAGAGATGAACACCGTGATTTGATCACAAGGGAAAAAGCCCTTAACCAAGATAGTCTTACTTCGGTCAAAACTTATCGAGGTAATCTTTGAAGAAATGACGCCGGTCAAGGATTAATAAACTAATCTTTGGTCAAGTCACTTCACTCAAGGATCAACAAGGTAACCTTTGGTCGATGAGTATATGATTATCGTGGTCTCTGGCACAAAAAACCCTCGGACGGTGAAAACTATCACCGTCGATTATATTGATAAATAAAAGGGGGTTACAAGTGTCTGTGAAGTATATGATCGATATTACAATGTAAACTAGTGTATAGAGAGAATTATTGAATCTGCTCTAGTGTGTGTGAGAGTACAAGTGTCTTTTCTATTCGATCATTACTCGATTAAATAAGAAAATATCAATAACAACATTTCCTATCTATCCGGAAGTCTTCCACCTAGCCGCTCCACGACCTTTGACCACGTGCCAATTGCCACCCAGTAGCGAAATAAGCGGAATAACGAGTCACACAGCCATTGATGATATTTAAGCTTCAATCTTCTAGAGAGTTCGTCCATAATCAGCTATGTTGAATTAGGATCCTAGATCCATGTTCCAGCTATAGAATTTCCCTTGAGGATAATTGATGCACATTTGTCTTAAACTTGATATACCTGTCTAACATATCACCATCCTAAACGCAATCATTAGTAAACAAACAATACCGAGGATCATCGATCCTTTATATCTTGACATACATTTCAAGGATAAACTATCCATAAGACAGTTAGGGATAAAGGATCCTCAGTATAAAAATTGTGGCATAACAATTGCCCCCAAAATGGCGGGTGACAGTGGAGCACAACTGTCATTTTGAAATTCAAAATCACTGTGAAAACTGCATGATGGGACGGTTTTGCCAGAAAATTTACCATTTAACCCCCAAGGTTAATTATAACCGTCTATATATGCCGCCCTATATCTTTGATTATATACACCTTCATCCGACGCATCTGGTATTCTTCTAGCCCTTGCTTACTATTTTCTTTAATCATGTCCGCCGCTTCTTCTTCTTCTCCGGCCCCTTCTAAACCTTCCGAACATTCATCCGGTGGTTCCGAATTGGTCGAAATGGAACCCCAAGGTTTGCTTTCCAATCCATCTTCTGAAATTTGTAAGCTCACGGATCCCGAGGTTGACAGTTTTCATACATTATTTCCTCCAGAAACTATGTTCCAACCCTATGAATCCAGCATTAGATGCAATACTTACTCTAAGGTATGGGTCTGCTTTCCGGAAACTCCCTTTCTTATAGGCTATAAATACCCTTTTCCACCTTTTACCCAAAGTTTTTTTGATTCTACCGGCATATCTTACATACAAGCTATGCCGATGATCTGGAGGGTTCTCAGCACTATCGAGAGAATCATCAAGGAGGAAAAAATCGTTTTTGGCCTTCCGGAGTTGTCATATTTGTATACCCTCACTACCTTCGGTTCTGACCGTTTTATCTTCAAATCTAAGCCCCGACAGCCTCATCCGATCTTAAAAGCCACGCTAAACGATTTCGTGTGGAGGAACCAATTTTTCTTCGTTAAACGCGACTCGATACCGGGGGGACTGATATTCCTTCCACGTGGGTCACGAAGGGTAGGATCCTTAAACGCGACTCGATACCGGGGGGACTGATCTTCCTTCCACGTGGGTCACGAAGGGTAGGATCCTGGATCCTTAAGGAATATTAGGATCCTTTATTCTTCAGTTTTAAGACTTATTCTTTTCTGTTGTCTGCAGTTGAGAACTTCGCTTCATTGAGTAAGCTACCTGGAACAGAAGAAAAGGCAAAATGGTACCTTGCACTGGATACTGAGGTCAGGACCTTTCAAGCTCTGTTTGTTGAAGGTTTTTGCGATATCTCCTCAAGTTCAAACATGTCAAGTAAGTTAATCATTTTAAAGTAAGTAAAATAAAATAGAATACTTATCTATTGATTTCCCTTCTACAGGCACCAAGAAGTCTGGAAAGTCCGCTCTCAAATTCTCCCTTGATGACATTGACTGTATGGTCACTTCTCCTGTTGTCAAGAAGGAGACTTCAAAGGCTGGCACTAGCTTCGAGCCCAAGACCGCCACGACCAGGGCCAAATCAGCAGCTTTTAAGAGAAAAAGATCCTCTGAACCCGAGACTCACTGTGACATTGTCTGCTCTGTAAGTGTACCATATTTTCTCCTTTAGCGATTCAGGATCCAATATCATCCCGATTTTGACATGAACTTTGTTGGTAGGATGTGATTGCTATGAGGGACCATTATGAAAAGACCATCCTCCAGATGAGCGAGAAAATGTCTGGGTTAGAGAAAGCTGCGGTTGCTAAGGACAAGTCGATGTCCCAACTTTCCAAGGAGAAGAAGCAACTGGAGGATCAGCTATCCTTAGCCGAAACCCAGCGTCAAGAGGCAGTGGAGCAAGCGACTGATGAAGCTAAAGTGTGGGCTGCCAGGTCGGTATTCCAGGCGCGGATCAAGATGGTGAAGGAGGCCGGTGATCCTGCTTTCGACAAGTCGGCCTGGGATGTGGAGAAGTGGAAGGCCGCTCTTGATGATCTTGGTGGTGAGGATGAAGAAGAAATGGTCGAGAACATCGAGGATGGGACCAGTGGCGTTAAGGAGGCGGTTGAAGCTGGCAAGGGGGAAGGTGATGTTGCGGTTGAAGATGCATCTTGAGTGGGCGATGAAGGATATTAAAGACAAGGCCCGATCCCACTTTTTTATTTGGTGTTGATGTTTTTATGAACAATTTCTATGGTCTGTAATAAACAATAGTATTTTGGATAAATGATCTATGATCCTTAAGACAGTTTGCGGGGGTGACAAAGGTGGAGGGATCCTCTGTTTGTGGGGATGAAGCCTTTGTTTCCCCTGTTTTTAAGAATTTTGGATAAGTCCTTGTGGCTTATTTTAATCAATATATAAATCTTTTGACTATCTACCTGTTATTTATTTTCAAAATCTCGTTGCATATAAGTTTAGCATTGTTGACAGTTTGGTAAATAATCTTGAATAATAGATTTTTAGGATATAAGATCTTTAAAATAGAATATCCTTAATTAATCAATAAAATTTATATAAGGAAGATTTTAGGATAAAGTATCCGGAAATTAGCTAAAGACTTCAGTAATCAAATAACTATTTTTAAAAGATTAGCCTTTCTAACCGGAATATCCAAAGTTATAATAAATATCAAACTTAAGTTAATCAATAAAGATCATACCAGAAGGTCTATATAGACCTAAGTTACTAGAGGTATTGAACTCTTAATGTTCCTCACAAGTGTAGCTTTAGGATCCGGGATCCTTAGTTTCTTGATTTTCAGTAAGAACTTAGAAAATTTGTTGCAAATAATTCATGTTATTAATTGGGGTCAAACCCGTTAAACTGGGGACAAGCCCAACAAATATTCTGGGGACAAGCCCGTGCAACTGGGGACAAGCCCGTGTAATCTGGGGACAAGCCCGTGTATCTGGGGACAAGCCCAACAAACTAGAGACAAGCCCAAACTGGGGACGGGCCCAAAGATACGGATGTTAAATGGGGTCTTGCCCGAACCGGGATTTAGCCCAAACGTGAGATAACGTGAAAACGTTATAAACCGGAGGTATGGTACGTCTATCATAATTTGTAGGATCCTTCATATAGCCGGAGACAACGAAATTGTCAGCCACTAAGCGTGTACTGGTCCCGCTGCCCCGAACTATACGTTGGATAGCGTGCGCAACTGGCGATCGTGAGAAAGGTAAAAACCTTTAAACCTTAGGGGATATGACCATCTGGGATCATATCCAAACGTGGGCAAGGCCAAGGGAAATAGTAAAGTACCTTAAATGCAACAGAGAGGTGGCCAACCTCTTGAACATCAAATGACTTGTTACAATCCTGCATGGTTACTCAAAACTTGGAAAAGATAAAATGTTAAGAATACATTATCCTTAAATTAATAATAATAATTCAGATAGAATAATAGATCAGAAAGATGTTACCGCTTTAAGGATCCTTGATCCTTTTTCTAGATAATATATCCTCTCAGGATAGCGGATCCTAATTAGAAAAAATATTTCTTGAGGTGAATGGCATTCCAAGCTCTTGGTAACCTGTTGCCTTCCATTGTGAGCAAATGATATGCCCCATTTCCTGCTTGCGACTCAATTTGATAAGGTCCTTTCCATTTGGGCACTAGTTTCCCATCAGCCGGATTTGTTGTGTTTTGGAAGACTTTCCACAATACTAGATCTCATTCTTGAAACCTTCTAATTCTGATATTTTTGTTATATGCCCCAGCTACCCTTTGTTGATAAGCTGCCATTCTGATTCTTGCTAGGTCTCTGAGTTCTTCTATAGTATCCAAGTCTTCAAGAAGGATTTCTTCATTGGCTTCAGGATCACGGATGCTTGTTCTTGCTGTAGGAACCACCATTTCTGTAGGAATAACAGCTTCTGATCCAAACACCAAAGAGAAGGGTGTTTGTCCTGTTGCATTTTTGGGTGTAGTCCTGTCTGCCCAAAGAATAAAAGGAAGTTCTTCAGCCCATTTTCCCTTCTTCGATCCTAGCTTCTTCTTTAGATTGTTGATGATGATCTTGTTGCTAGACTCTGCTTGACCATTAGCTTGAGGGTGAACTGGAGTGGAAGTAATCATTTTGATGCCCCAACTGTCACAAAAGTTAGTGGTTCTTTTCCTGATAAACTGGGAACCAATGTCACAAACAATTTCAGCGGGAATACCAAATCTAGTTATAATATTTCGTTTAATAAAAGATATTACTTCCCTTTCTCAGACTTGTACAAATGATTCTGCCTCAATCCATTTAGAGAAGTAGTCAGTCATAGCAATCATAAAGACCTTTCCACCTGGTGCTTTTGGTAGCTTGCCTACAATATCCATACCCCATTTCATAAAAGGCCATGAGGAGGATATAGGATATAGAGGTTCCACTGGTTGATGAAGGATGTTCGCGTGTCTTTGGCAAGCATCACACTTCTTTGAATACTCCACTGCATCCTTCTTCATTGTGGGCCAGAAGTATCCAGTTCTGAGTATCCTGAAAATAACGCTCTTCCACCTGTGTGATTGCCGCAATCTCCTTCGTGAAAATCCTTCAGTACTTCTTGGATCTCAGGATCCTCGATGCATCTCAGATATGGACCTGCAAGAGATTTTCTATATACCATATTATCTAATAAAATATATTAGGATACCTTGAGCTTGAAAGACTTGGGATTTTCTATGGCTGGAATTTCTCCGGTCTGAATACAGTTCTTGATAGGATGGATCCATGATTCTTTATTGTTTGAGGATAAAGGATCCTAGAGCAAGATTTCTTTATCTTTTGTTATTTCCCCAACTTCCTGTTCTCCTATTGCTGGCGCGAGAATGTGGATTATTGGGATTTTCAAATCCTCAGGAATCTTTAGAGATGAGACTAAGTTTGCTAAGGCGTCTGCCCCAGCGTTCTCTTCCCTCGGTACCTGTGTAATACTAAATATCTCGAAGGATTTTGATAATTCCTTCACAACATCTAAATATTTCATTAGTTTCTCACCTTTAACAGCATACGAGCCATTAAAGTGGTTAGTTATTAATAAGGAATCTACATAAACTTGAAGATACCTGATCCTCATGCTTTTGGCTAATTGCAAACCTATGATTAAAGCCTCGTACTCTGCTTCATTGTTTGTTTCCTGGAACTCACAAGCTATGGATTGGGGTAATATGTCCCCATGTGGCGATTTCAGTAGGATCCCTAATCCTGTTCCTCTTACGTTGGATGCTCCATCTGTGAAGAGTATCCAAGGATCCTTGGTCTTTTCCAGTTGGTGGACTTCCAAGTCAGCTTCTTTTTGTAGATCACTAGTGAAATCAGCCACAAAATCCGCTAGTGCTTGAGACTTGATTGCTGTTCTTGGCTCGTATTGGATATCATATGCACTTAATTTTACAGCCCACTTAGCCATTCTACCTGACAACTCTGGTTTTCTAAGAACATTCTTTACAGGATAATTAGTTCTCAAGATAATAGGATGAGTTTCAAAATAATGTCTCAATTTAGTAGAAGCCATAATAAGTGCAAGAATTAATTTTTATAGATGTGAATACCTGGCTTCCGTATCTAGAAGACTTTTACTTACATAGTAAACAGGATGTTGTTCACCTTCGTGATCCTTTACCAAGACGGCACTCATTGTGTTTCCTGAGACAGCAAGATATAGATACAAGGATTCTCCATCCACGGGCTTTATTAGAGCTGGAGCTGAGGATAAGTAATCCTTTAAGGCTGCAAGCCCAGCTTCATGCTTCTCCGTCCACTCAAACTTCTTATTCTTTCTAAGGATATCGTAGAAGCCTTTGCACTTCTCGGAGGATCTTGAGATGAATCTATTCAAGGCTGCTATTCTTCCGGTGAGTCTCTGGACATTTTTGGCATTTGCAGGAGACTTGAGATTTATAATGGCTTCGATCTGCTCCGGGCTTGCTTCAATTCCTCTCTTTGTAACCATATATCCCAGAAACTTTCCAGTCTTAACACCAAAGTGGCATTTGGATGGATTCAGTTTCATGTTATAACGGTCAAGGGTATTGAATGCTTCCTCAAGGTCCCCGAGGTGATCCTCTGCTTTCTTCGACTTCACCACCATATCATCTATGTATACCTCCATGGTCTTGCCCAATTGGTCCTTGAACATCATGTTGACTAGTCTTTGGTACGTTGCTCCTGCATTTTTTAGTCCGAACGGCATAGCAGTATAACAATATATGCCGGTTGGAGTCATGAATGCTGTATCCTCTTGATTAGATGGTTCCATCTGAATTTGTTGGAATCCAGAGGAAGCATCCATAAAGGTGAGCATTTCATGTCCAGCCGTTGCATCCACCATGGCATCTATATGTGGTAATGGGAAAGGATTCTTGGGGCATGCCTTGTTTAAATCCGTAAAATTGACACACACCCTCCACTTTCCATTCTTTTTTGAAACAGTGACCACATTAGCTAACCATCTAGGATATTGAACCTCTCTGATCATACCGACGTTAAGAAGTTTTTCAACTTCTTCTTGTATGATCTTGTTCCTCTCAGGAGCGAATTTTCTTTGCTTCTGATGGATGGGTTTAACAGTTAAATCTAGGCCGAGTTTATGGGTGATTACCTCTTTTGAAATACCTGTCATGTCCGAGTGCTTGAAGGCAAAGGTAGATTTTCTTCGTCCTAAGAAGGATATTATATCCTCCTCGATCTTACTGGGGATACTGGATCCTAGGAACACCTTTATTTCTGGATCTTCGGGGTCCAATGATACTTCTTTAAGGTCTTTCTCCCGAGCTTCCATCACGTCCCTAGGATGTTGCTGTAGTTGCTATGCTATAGTTGGTTTGGCTGTTGGCTTCATTGATGAAGAGTAATAGTTCTTAGCCTCCGCTTGGTCACCCACTATCTTTACAACTCCCCAAAGAGTAGGTAGCCTGATGCATTGGTGATAAGTTGAAGCTACAGCCTTCATTCCATGGAGCCAAGGCCTACCTAAAATAACATTGCAACAGGAAAGGTTATCTATAAACACAAAATTTTTTATATGAATTTAATCCTTCGATATAAATTGGGAGGTTGATGTCCCCCAATGTTTTCTTGGTTTCACCACTGAAACCGACTAGCACCGATGTTCTAGGAATAATTTCTGAATCCGGGATGCTCATCTTCTTGAGTACATCATGTTGGATAATGTTGACCGAGCTGCCCCCGTCCACTAGGATCCTGCGTACATAATGGTTAGAGATAAATAATGTAATAATCAAACCGTCATGGTGAGGATATTGGATGTTCAGCTTGTCTTCCTCATCGAAGAAGATTCTCTTGTCTGTTGTTAATGTGGTTGAGACTATTGGATGATCTCCGTTATCCATCTTGATCTCTTTGGCGAATCTTTTTGCTGCAGAGAAAGAAGTTCCACATATGTCTGAACCTCCCAAAATTAAATTAACTGCTGACACATCCGGCTTGTTTTGTTGAGGATCCTGGATCCTTTAATTGAAAAATACTCTCTGATCAGTCACCCGAGTAGTGAGGATGAGCGGTCTTCTCTCATCATCCAACTCGAATTCTTCTACGGGACTTTCTTCTATGGTACAGGAATCTCGAAATAATTCGTAGTCCCTGGAGACAAAGTTGATCACATGAGCATCCGGTGGCGGTGGTGTTGCTTTTTGTGGAAGGTCTTCAGGATCCTGGATCTTGGATTTCTTCCTTCCCAAGAGTTCTTTAAAGTGACCCTTGCTCAGGAGGTATCCAACCTCTTTCCTTAAGCCGATGCACTCGTCTGTCGCATGGCCAAAATCTTCGTGGAAGGCGCACCACTTAGACTTATCCTTGAAGCCCACTACCTTCTCATTTTTTCGGGGCCATCTTGCTTTTTCTCCCAGATTCTTCATGGCACAGATCAAGCCATGAGTATCTACAGAGAAGCAATAGTCGGAGATACAAGGGTAATCTTCATCGTCATCTCCCTCTTCAACTGCCCGTACGTTCTGATTGTTGGACATGGCGTACGGCTTCAAATTGTTGTTCCTATTCCAGGATGCTTTATTCTTTTTGGGAGTCTCATGTTTCATTTGTCCCCCGAGATGATCCTGGATCTTCTTATCTTCCTCTAATTGGATGTATCTTAATGCCCTGTTTCTGACTTCGTCTAATGTCCTGCACGGAGTCATCACTAAATCATCATAAAAAGGGGAGCTCTTTTGAATTCCCATCTTGAATGCTTCAACAGCAGTAGTCATATCAAGGTTTGGGATTTCTAGAGCTTCCTTGCCGAACCTGGTCACGAAATCCCTAAGAGACTCATCACTAGGTTGAACAACATTATATAAATCACTAGTTAACCTCTCAAATTTCCGACTACATGAAAATTTTGTGTTAAACAAATTAACTGAATGAGAGAAAGATGTAACCGAGAAAGGGGGAGACTTAGCAGCCATTTTTGTGCAGCTCCTGTTAGTGTGGCTCCAAATCCTTTACAAAGGCAAGCCTCCTTGAGTCTTTCAGGAACAGGATTGATTTCCATCCTTTCCCTATACTGGGCAACATGTTCCTCTGGATCGGTGCTCCCATCATACGTCTTCATGTTGGGAGTTTGGAACCGCTTCGGGATTTCAGCATCACAAATGGGCGGAGCGAATCTGGATAATTTGTGACTTCCCTCCCGTATCTCAGGAATTGGATGTATCACTCCCGGGACACTGGATATCATATCCTTGAGTTTTTGTAACTCCTTGGCCATTGCCTGGTTGATACCTGCATCTTGCATCGAACCACGGTTAGTATCTAAAGATATAGGATCGTACCAGTTACCTCTCTGCTGGGTGGAGTTTAGTATTCCGGACGGGTATCTGGGATAAGAGGAGTCTGCAATCGAAGTGGGTCCTCCAGAAGCTATGGTCTGCATAGGGATTATATCCCCATCATGGACTTCGGAAGAACGTTGATGTTGGGATCTAAAGGATCCTGGATCTTGAAAGAAGGATCCTTGATAAGGAATCCCAGAAGATTCTGGCGGAAGCATCCCCTTTGGAACATCGAGGAACTCTGCATTGGTTGACCCATTGACCCATGGTTGAAGCTAGACGGTCCTTGCTGGGAGTCCGAGTACCCTTGAACCTGAGAACCCACAGATCCTTGTTGAAGGATATGTGATCCTGACTGAAAGATTGAGGATCCTTGAGCCTGCTGACCCATGGACCCTTGTTGAAGGATGGATGATCCTGGCTGAAACATTGAGGATCCTTTAGCCGGTTGACCCATGGATCCTGGTTGCAGGATAGAGGATCCTGGCTGAAACGTTGAGGATCCTTGAGCCGGCTGACCCATGGACCCTTGTTGAAGGATATGTGATCCTGACTGAAAAAGTGAAGATCCTTGAGAAAGCTGAGCCATGGATCCTGGACTAGTGAAATACAGCATCCTAGGGATCAAGGGAGTAAGATCTTCTGCTGGCCTCTTATTCTTCCTAAGATCTTCTATCTCACGAAGGATCCTCTGGTTAGTCTTGTTCTGCTGCTTCATGTATGCTTTAACCTGCGAAAACATAGATGAAACATCATTGTTAAAGTTTACCGCCGAAGTAGCAGCGGTTGTTCTCGAGCTCTGGAAGACTGGTATTTACGTCTTGCTCCCAGAAGTAGCAGCCTTCGGTGCTCCCGTGATTGGCGGAGGCATCGGTGGCAAATTCCTTGAGGAGAGAGAAACCAAAGACGGCATAGTTGATGATGCAAAGGTGGACTGAGAGGCCATAGCAAGTTGGGTATGAAAAATTGTAAATTGATAGGAATAATTCGGATTATAGCACCAATTTCCCCACGGTGGGCGCCATATTGTTTTGGACAAAAATCTGTTAAGGATAATGTATCCAAATATGTTATGTGAGGTTTAGTGCTAAAGTGATAACTGCGATTATATGAACGAAATAGAGATGAACACCGTGATTTGATCACAAGGGAAAAAGCCCTTAACCAAGATAGTCTTACTTCGGTCAAAACTTATCAAGGTAATCTTTGAAGAAATGACGCCGGTCAAGGATTAATAAACTAATCTTTGGTCAAGTCACTTCACTCAAGGATCAACAAGGTAACCTTTGGTCGATGAGTATATGATTATCGTGGTCTCTGGCACAAAAAACCCTCGGACGGTGAAAACTATCACCGTCGATTATATTGATAAATAAAAGGGGGTTACAAGTGTCTGTGAAGTATATGATCGATATTACAATGTAAACTAGTGTATAGAGAGAATTATTGAATCTGCTCTAGTGTGTGTGAGAGTACAAGTGTCTTTTCTATTCGATCATTACTCGATTAAATAAGAAAATATCAATAACAACATTTCCTATCTATCCGGAAGTCTTCCACCTAGCCGCTCCACGACCTTTGACCACGTGCCAATTGCCACCCAGTAGCGAAATAAGTGGAAGAATGAGTCATACAGCCGTTGATGATATTTAAGCTTCAATCTTCTAGAGAGTTCGTCCATAATCAGCTATGTTGAATTAGGATCCTAGATCCATGTTCCAGCTATAGAATGTCCCGTGAGGATAATTGATGCACATTTGTCTTAAACTTGATATACCTGTCTAACATATCACCATACGAAACGCAATCATTAGTAAACAAACAATACCGAGGATCATCGATCCTTTATATCTTGACATACATTTCAAGGATAAACTATCCATAAGACAGTTAGGGATAAAGGATCCTCAGAATAAAAATCGTGGCTTAACACTAATAATATCTGAGATAGAAGTAAAAAGGGACCAGACCCTAATAATATCTAAGATAGAAAAGAAAGGGATCAGACCCTAATAATATCTGAGATAGACAAAGGAAAGAGGGACCAGACCCTAATAATATCTGAGATAGAAATGGAAGGGATCGGACCCTAATAATATCCGAGATAGAAAAGGACGGTAATTTATATAGTATGAAAGTAATAAAGTACGAACGTATGTATGAATTTACGAAATGAAAGTAAATTAGTAAAGTAATTATTATGTATCTTCGGATGCATAATGGAAGGTAAGTGTGTGTATTGTATTATGTGTGATTAACTAGAACTCACTCAGCGTAACTGAATTTTAGTATGCACGCAGGTTAGTAGGATGAGGCAGCTCGCTTCAGGGGACACATGGCATTGAATAAGAGGCTGACATCGGAAGACTCAAGACGTTTAAGCTTAATGTTTTGTTTATTTTGAAAGACGAGAAGTTGTGTTAAGACAAGTTATGGTTTGTTATGAAATGTTTTATGAAAGTTTTTATATTCTGCGAATGTTTTTATTAACTCTGATGATTAGAACTATATTGATGAGTAAATCCAACGTCCAAATGTGAGGTACCGGTAACGAGGCCTTACATGTAGAGAACACAATAATAATTGTTATGTGATATTAACAGCATAAACTATTTGCATTAATACAAAAATAAATTCATACCTGTAAATCAGCTCGCTGATTTGTGGCTGCAGTTCTTTGTCTCTCACTTTATGTATCTCGCATGATATGGCGTCAATCACTTAGATAGATACGTTAAGTTTAGTCTTTAATCTTCTTATAAAAGCCTGCAATGCATCAATCTTACTAGCTTCTGCTCCCTTTGCATCCAATTCATTCAATCTCTTGCACATCTTCTCATATATCACCCTTAGCCTCTCTTCACCCTAAAATCAGACCAATCACCTAATGTATCAACTTCATATTACAGTCATTATAAAGTACACATCATAAGCTTTTATGTAGAACTAGTATTACCTTAACTTCTTTATATAACTTCTTCTCCCATACATACAGCTTCTCCAAAGTAAAAGAAAGATTAATAGGCCGAATATCCTCAACTGCATCCAGATTATACGATCCTGCTAATTTTAATACTCGAGAAGACAGTTTTACAGATTGCACTGGATGGTCTGAAGATGCCAATGAAGGTGCTATTGGATAGAGAATCTTGGATAAGATCACTGCAAAAGTGACATATATAAGTAGTCTGTGATAAAAGATTACAACTTATATTAAATTTCTTTACCCTTAAGAAGTGCAAACTTTGATTGATAAGGCAACTTCCCTGCTTCAAGCATCAATGCCACTTCTTTACCATAGCTAAACGAAACTTCAAATTCGTCTTTAATCTCATTAACTGCTTCATGCAGATCCCGTGAACCGTGAGGAGATAACGTTGTCAAACTACTAAAAATCGAGAATTCTAACTCTTGTGTCGACTCATCCAAATCCAAATGACCCCCCTTTTTACCATGATAACCTTCCTCCGTGCTTATTGACACGATTGTCTCAGAGCTGTTTTTATCTACTTCCGTGTTGTGAGCCGAATGTGCTCCTTTATTATCAGATGGTACTGAATTTGAAGTGGATTCGACATGTGCTGGCTTTGCAGTTCCTTCGCATTTTGGTGGCGGTTTTCGCCTAAAACTGTCCTCGGTACTACTAGAAGGTTCCGTCCAAGAACTGACATCAGATTCTTCTTTCTCTTTGTACTAAATTTCTTCGTCTTTACAACCTCTTCAACGTGAGACTCAGTTTCGGTTTCTTCTTCCAAATCAGGAATCCCCTCCCTCTCCCTCACTTTATTAGAATCCGGACTACTACCCATTGATTCATACCCATATCCATATCCATATCAATACCCATATCCATACCCGCGGTATTCATCATCATAAGTATCAAAAAAGCTAAAGTAATAAGATGCCGTGGCTGGGAGGAGGACTTTTAGGCTTCTTTGGTTCCTGAAGAGGTGGTGTTGCACTCACACCATCGTAAGAAAACCCGTACCCGTATGGATCATAATGCATTGGGTTAACCCATTCACTCGTTTCTTGAAAGGCCCTTGCTTCCTCTGGTTGAATCACGGTATGGCTAACCAGTGCAGACTTTTTCATATAATAAGCATACTGATTCGTATTCAAATACTCGTTCCCACCATAACCACTGTAAGAATTAAAACCTTCTTGATACATCCCCAAGGAGGTTGAAACTGCGACGCAGACGGGTTTACGACATACGGGTCACCCTGACTCAAGGAGGCTGAAACTGGAATCCAGATGGAGTCACAACATAAGGCAATGGATCACCCCAATTAGTCTGGTTTACACCTTCAAAATCATGCAGTCCTCTAGGTTCATTCGAAAACAATTGCGGATTACCATTACCATAATTAATATTATCATTACCATCATCATGTACATGAATATGATGCAAAGATGAGGTTAAATCAGATTCTGAGTCAGACCCAGGTTCAGATTCATGATCACCATCATCAATAGTATGAATATGCGAAACCGAGCCCGAAAAAACCGAGCCAAGATTCTTAGTTTTACCCTGATCTGAAGGCAATGTGAGTACAGGGGAAGATGATGGAGGTGGTGAAGGGATAACAAGCTGTTCATCAACAAATCTAGAGAGTGCATAACCTATATCTTTAAGAGAATGAAAGTAAGCCAAATGCGAAGCCGATAAGTCGTACCGGTAATCCGCAGCAGACCTGATCAACCTCTTTCATTCTCTGCAACGAATGACTAATGGCAGATCATCAGCTTTTGAAGGTCTACAGCCCATTGAAGTAACCCAGTTAGTATTACCATCAGCATTAACCAGTTAACCACCAACAAACCCTAATGTTATTATTGAAATTGAAATTAAACTCATCTCAAACAACTCATCAGAATTCAGATCTAATGTGTTTCGAAATTGATAATAATAATAATAATAATAATAATAATATTGAGAAGAAGGTGGAATCCGGCAGAGTAAAAGAAGGATGTCATAGATATAGAAATATAATAATTAATAATATATATGTATATATATTGATGCAGCAGGGGTGGGGTGTAATGTAAAAGCTCACTAGACATTAGAAACATGGCATCTTCTTCACACAGATCCCGGGCCTCTCATCAAACTCGTTGGGATACCCGTCTCTATCGCCTCTGAATTCACGACACGTGTCATCATATTATCCCAGTCCGGGAAACGCATCGTCGAGTTATATTTGGTCGTCAAGTCAACAGGCGCACAGTGATTCTGCTGTTAGCTTTTCTCCGTTTGCCTCGACTCACTCGCTTCCTGAATGTTGATTATAGTGTATAAAATTATACTACTTGTCGCTGATATTTTTTCATGTTTTGGTTGTGACTAGAATGATGGTTTTGATTGTGTGTGATTGGTGAGTTGTGCTCGTACCGTTTGAAAGGGGATACCAGTATAAATGTGAATAGTTAATGCTTCTTAATCTTTTAATAATTAGTGGGGTTTTGTTTTTAATTTAAGTAAAGATATGGGCTTGGGAGTTATGCAATGGGCTTGGATCAGTTTTATTTTAATTATACTTTATTTGGATTTATAAACCTACTGGGTCTTGGAAGTTTTAACATTTAAAACTGCCAATCTCATAAAACAAATATACGGTTAATAAGGTCAACATCGAACGGAAGACGGTGCCATAGACATCATCAAAATTTGTTCTACTATTTTCTTAGTCTAATTACGATTCCAAGGATTATCCAAGTTACTTGTTTCTGATTCTTATTGGCTTGACACTTCCGTATATCGACATCGGTTTGTTATTCTTTTTGTTTTTTTAATGTTTCGACGTTGCTCTTTTTGTTTTATCTAAAAATAAGTGCCAATTTTTATTAGTTTACTATCTAGCACTTCATTATACATTACGGTGTATGTAACTTGAATAATTTTGTTTCTCATTCTAGTTTTAAACGGAAGTATATATTATATATATACACTTACCTTAAAATATAACACTTTTTATAGGGGAATAAATGCGAGACAAAAATGTAGGTTTTGTAATATGTGGGAGTCTGGATATCATTATGAATCGTGAAAAGATCACTTTCAAATTGAAATATATCGATGATACTTTCAGTACTTTAATTAGATAACTTAAACAGAAAACAAGAACGGATATTCATGTTATGTTAAAGAACGTGTATCATTATCAGATTGAATACTCTACTTTTATAGTTGGGGACCATCACAACGCTTAAGTTGAAACGATACAACTCTTTGTGAAATTGTATGACGTCACTAGCAACTTAGTGTTGATCACCCGTCTTGCCACTAATGCATAAGTTGTTGCTGACAACCAGTTATGTTATCACTGCTCGTATAGTAAATAACTACTAACAACCATTTATCACTTATGAACTAAGTTGCTACTAATTAGTAGTAACTTGTAACTTACAAATAATCATATTAGCATTGTCCTCCATGTCTTGCAACTATTATTGATGTACATACAATTTACTTTGATCTCAATTAACTTTTAGCTATGCTAAATGATATTCATAATACTAAACTAATTGTCATTATCGCCAAATCCAATCTAGTTCGTTCAAAACTTAATTATGTTTTTCTATTCAGAAAATAACCACCCGTTATATTTTATTCAAAGATAATGCCTTGCCAACGATAAATTATATATATGTTTTAGTAAAATGTAAAATCCATTGTAAATAACCAATTATGGCTTTGATTATTATTTGTTTTCTAATAACCGCCAAAAGCTAAATACGAGATAACGGTTCATTCACTTTCACTTACATTAGATTTGAAATTATTGTTGCACACAGTTATGATAGCATATGATTTGTTGGTTCTAATTAGATCATGAATGTAGTTGTGTTTTGTTTTGTACAGGTTGATTACTTTTTCTACTGAATTTTGCAAGTTAAAAAGACGATGGGCAATCCATTACAATCCGTATTACATTTTAGTGGCGTTCCGTTCAATTTCATTACCAGCAAGGATTGCGAGTGAGTATGCCTATCATAATAATATTAATAATAATAATCAGCAGAGTGACCATTTCACCAGCTTTTTCCCATAATGTCCATCTTCAATATCGTCTTGACATACCCACTTTTAAATCATTAGCCAACAAGATTTTCAACTAACAAGATTCTGCCACGCGTCCATAAAACTGTCTGGTCGATAGTCTGTTCTAAACACCCGACTAGATTTTTTAGGCGTCTGACGAGATATTTTGGACAAGTGGCATAATCTGGTTGGTTAAAAATCCCGTCTGAGTAATGATTAAAAGTCATCGATTCGACGAGATATAGGGATGGACAATTTAGGAATAAGATGGCCAAATGGCTTTTTCTTGGCTTTGAGCGTTCAAATGGACATTTTGGTCATTTTCTCTTGTTAAATACCCTTCATTTTAAATTTAGTTGAATACTTGAAATGATTCATTATTTCTTCTCATTGATCAGCAAACTGTGTGGTGCAACATGGGATATTTTATGTTACATAGAACATTTCTGCGTTGCACATGTACTGAAATTTGTTGCTGTCACATTATTGCTTACCATTGGTAAGTTTGCCCCAAAATTACAATATTATTTATGGATGCATACAAACATATCTTTTGTTAGCTAACTAATGTCCAACATGATATATTACAGTTCTGCTAGTGGTTTTTTTGTTATACAAAGTGAAGATACTTCACCTTGTTTTTATATCAAGTTTCAAGATGCTCTGGGCTTTTATAAGGACGGTTTTCTCATGTTGGCAAGGTGGATGTCGTTGTCTGTTCGGTCTAGTGAATGGCTTCAACGCCAAGGTGACTGCTATCCACGAGAGGCGCAAACAACGCCAGAGAGACATTGAACCGGCAAACATGAATAGTAAAATATGTGAGGAAGATGAGGAAGATTTGGATATGGAGGCGAGTGTTTCTTATCATAGGGAACGTTACAAGAAGAGACGGAGATCGTGGTCAGGAGACCACAAAAGAAAGTCGTTACGGGCTAGGACACACCGCGTGCATGTAGGTGTTGATGATTCGGTTCATTCCACGAAGAGAAAACATATTAAACATGATGATGTGCGGGTCATTAGGACGTCAAGATTTGCTAAGAAGGGGCTGAGTCACAAGAGATCAAAACATTCACACAAGAAATGACATGTAACATGTGATTTAACATGCTTACATGGGTTACAACCCATGTAACATAGTGTTGTTTCTTTTTCTGTTGTATGTAATTTGACACGATTTAATGTCATTTCTAATAACTAAATGTAACATACTAGCATTACTGGTCTTAACCATTTAATGTGCTTGTAATTAGAGGTGCACAAATCGGGTTTTTCAAATACCCGGGTTCGGTATGACCGGGTATTGGTAATACCCGGCTCGGCTTCGGTTCTGGTATTGTCTTTAAAAACCATACCCTATGCATCAGGTTCGGGTCGGGTATTTTAAAACTGTGTATTTGAATACTCTATTTTCAGGTATAGAAAAAAAATCCTATTTTCGGGTTTTTTGGGCTTTTTTCTGTGTATATATTGGATCATTTTAAGTTTGCACTTTTTAGGGGTATATTTCGGGTATTTTAAACGTATTTTTTGGATATACATCAGGTATTTGAAATACCCGGTTTCAGGTATTGGAAAAACCCGGTTCCGGGTATGGAACCAGTTCAAGTTTTCGGGTATTACCTGGTGCAAATGTGGTCCGGTTCGGGTTCGGGTTCGGGTTTTAGTACCGAAATGCATACCCTATCTGTACCCTACGGGTAGGGTTGGGTACGGGTTCGGGTATTAAAACAACCGGTTCTGGGTTTTTATTTCGGGTCCGGTTTCGAGTTCGGGTTTTTTGTGCACCTCTGGTTGTAATACAAAAATTGTAACAGATTTGGTTTTAACCAAAACTAAAACAAAGACCCAACAATATTTTAAAAAAATGGGCAAGTTGTCTGTACAAAATACCAATGGCTAACAACACCTACACATGTTGGATCAACTCTACAATACCATCACTGGTCTCTAAAAACCGATAGGCGAATTCACCGGTACCATCGGGCTAAAACCGTCTGATCAACTAGTAATACTCTTCCTACTAACTGTTACGATCGGCTTAATGAATTTCCTAACTTACCACTGGAAAATACACACCATCGGGCACAACTAGTAGAGGTGTTCAAAAAAACCGGTTACGGAACCGGTTTGGGCGGTTAACCGGAAAACCGGTTTTTTAAAAACCGGTTTTTTTAAAAACCGGTTTGACCGGTTTACGTAACCGGTTTACGTATCGGTTATACTTTTTGGAGCCAAAACCGGTTTTATAACCGGTTATAAAAAAAACCGGTTTTTTTTAATAACCGGTTATTAAAAAACCGGTTAACCGGTTTTTAAAATAACCGGTTTATAGCCGTTATAAAAAAACCGGTTAACCGGTTTTTTAATAACCGGTTAACCGGTTAAACCGGTTTTCGAACGTTACCAAACGGCTTTATAGCCGTTTTTTTTTTTTTGCCCGTTTTTTTAGCCGTTTTTTTGGTTTTTTTACCCCCACAAACATCTATATATAGTTTAGGTTGGGTATTGGTTAGATCACACTTGATTATACAACTCCAAAAGCTCTAAACGTTTATTTCATACGCGATTATAACTCCAAACGCTCTTCTTTCGTAGTCGTTTATTTCATACTCGAGTATACCACTCTTAATTCGTAGTCGATTATCATGGCCTCCCAAAGTGCTGCTTCATCGGTCAACATGGGTGCCTCGAACACGGGAGAAACCGTCGTTCGGGTCATCCCCACGAAACGAAACCAAGATATTTGGCAACATTTCGACCTATGCGAAATGTCTAACGGAACCCAAAAAGCTAGATGCAAACATTGTTTGAAGTTTTATAACAAAGAAGCAAACTCCAGTTTAAGAGCTCATGTAGAAAGGCCCTCTTGCAAGGTCTTGAAGGACGAATCCGGAAGTAGTTCGCAGCCGGAGATGACGAATCAAGGAACGGTGTTTACGTACGACCTTGAAGCGGTACGTCAACAGTTTGGCAACTTTGTGATTCAACAATCACTTCCTTTCAACCACTTCGACAACCCTCAATTCACGGAGATGATGCAAAAGTATGTTCAACCACGCTACCAACACGTAAGTCGTTCGACCCTTAGAAGAGATATGCTTAAAGCATGGAAAAACGCTAAATCCGAACTAATTTCATACTTTTCAAACTTACAAACTGGTGTGAACTTAACAACGGATGTGTGGTCGGTACCTAATGGTTCGCCCGACTCATACATTTGTGTGACGGCTCATTGGGTTGACCCCCGGTCGTGGCAAATGATGAAACGAACCGTTGCGTTTCAATTGTTTGATTACCCGCACACGGGTAGAAATATTTTTAAACTCTTGGATAAAGTCATTCGACAATACAAGATTGAAGATAAAATCTTTTCAATATCGTTTGATAACGCGTCCAACAATACGGCCGCGGTTGGCCATTTAAAATTAAAGTATAAACCTATTTGTGATGGAGCGTTTTTTCATAGCCGATGCATTGCACATATTATCAACTTGGCCGTGCAAGATGGGTTAAACGTGATCGAAACGCAAAGAAACAATTTTAAAAGAATGTTACGAGATGTTTTTAGCAACAATAAAACATTTTCAAGATACAAAAAATTTTGTGATGAAGCTAATTGTCAATGGTTGGGGCCCAATTGGGATTGTCCAACAAGATGGAACTCGACTTGTGATATGTTTGAGAAAGCCATCCAACAAAAAGAATCACTAGTTGCGTTTCATCAAATAATGTCAAGTAGGGGTAAATGTGCACCGTACGATCCTAGAAACTGGTTATTGATTGAGATCGTTACGGAGGTTCTTCAAATTTTTAAATCTTGCACAACTAGTTTATCCGGGGTTTACTATCCAACAAGCCCCATTGCTTTACCAAAAATTGCTGTCATGTGCACAAAGTTGACTGAAATTCATTGTAGGGGTGCACCTTATTTTGATATGGGTGCAAAAATGAAAGAAAAATTTATAAAATATTTTCAACAACTACCCGCTGTTTTGACCTGTGCGGCTGCGTTAAACCCTTGCATCAATGTTGGTGGTGTTGAAGCTTTAATAGAAAAAATTTGTGATGAGCTAGGGTTAAACGACGATCAAAACCCCTATTATAGCCAAACTTTAAAGAATGATTTCAACACCACATTGGCAAACATGTATGATGTTTACCTTACAAAACACGGGTCGTCTTCCCAAATTCATGACTCGTTAAGAGCTGTTGCCCAATCCCAATCCCAAACCGACCTTGAAATGGGGATGTACTACATGATTTGGGAAGACGCCGGTAAACGTCAAAGGGTAAACACCCCAAGCAGTGAACTTGGAAGGTATGGTGGTACCAACTTTGTGAAACACATGACTCCGGATGAATTTAGAAGTCTTGATTTGCTGGCTTGGTGGAGAGGTAAGGAGGATGAGTTTCCGATCCTCGCCGCCATGGCCAAAGATTTACTAACGGTCCAAGCTTCCACGGTAGCTTCGGAGTCTGCTTTTTCTGTTTCTGGCAGGGTTATATCGATTAGGAGGACTCGACTCACTCCAGCAGCTGTAGAGATGTCGATTTGCTACAAGGATTACTTGGACTCTTTAGACAGGGCACAACATCAACGCTCACTCGAGGGGGAAATGGACTATGAGGCGGCCTTGTATGAAGACGAGGTCAATCAAGGACACATTCAACCAATGACCGATGAAGAAGCCGCGTACGACGATTACCTAAGGAATAGCTCGGGATCGGGTAGCGAAGAAAATGAGTAACAAACATCAACTTGTTAATGTAATCGTGTCTAAGCATTCTTTAATGTTTGTATTTTTGAGTTACGAATATGCGATAACGATTTAATGTTTGTATTTTTAATGTAAAAGCTATAAATGAAAGTTATGTGTTTTTAATCTTCCAAGCAAAGAATGCTAACAACGAAACCCTAAACCCTAAACCCTAAAGAAAAAAAAAAAAAAAAAAAAAAAAAAAAAAAAAAAAAACCGGTTAACCGGTTAGACCGGTTATTAAAAACCGGTTATAAAAAACCGGTTTAATAACCGGTTCTAACCGGTTTTTAAACCGGTCCAAACCGGTTTGGCCGGTTTGAGTTTTCAGCAATAAAAACCGGTTAATAACCGGTCCGGTTATTAACCGAACCGGTTTTTTTCTGGATAAAAAAAACCGGTCCGGTTAATAACCGAACCGGTTTTTTCAAAAAAACCGATTTGTGCACCTCTAGGCACAAGAATCGACCCGATTAAACCAATCTTACCTGCTCATGAGCTTTTAAAGCATCGCAAGTAAAACTCTCTAAAGCCTTAAAAATAGGAATTACACCACCTTGTAAACTACTTGAACCACCTTTCCCAACTAACTTCATAGCTTCTTTATAATCAAGACTCACCTGGTCTTCAGAAGGAACCATCGACCCGTTTGTTTTACCCGGCCCATATCTCGTCTCCTTCTCGCGAAATCCCTTGCAATATACTCTTTTTTAACATTAGTCTTTGTATATCATCTTGTCTCTCCAGCAGTTGCCTCAAATTCAAAGCGAAATTAAACATCGCTCTCGAGACTCGTTCTTGAGGCACGTCTTTAATCTCCCGATCCCAATCGTTGCATATTATGAAAATCGGTGGAGCTCCTAAACGACCCGGGGAATAAGGAATCTCACTGTCAATGGTTACTTCTGGTTTAGATCAATGCATTGTTTTAGCCACCCGTTTAAGGAATCAACATATGATTTCTGAGCATTAATCCAGTAATTAAAATGTTGGGCCCACGTTACAAGTCCCGCTTCAAGCTCGAGAGTGGTTCTCAGGTTCGAATCTCTTTCAAGACTCGTGCTTGCCCTTAAAGTCCGACTTCTGCTCTCCATGATCGCTTCAAACTGCTTTCGGTGACATTTTACAATCGCTTGCCACATTCTTATTAACCTGTAGAAAATTACGGTTGTAGATTATTATGTGATCTTAATAATTAATAGCATAAACTATTTGCATTAATACAAAAATAAATTCATACCCGTAAATCAACTCGCTGACTTGTGGATGCAGTTCTTTATCTCTTACAGTCTTACTTTATGTATCTCGCATGATATGGTATCAATCGCTTTGATAGATACATTAAGTTTAGTCTTTAATCTTCTTATAGAAGCCTGCAATGCATAAATCTTACTAGCTTCTGCTCCTTTTGCATCCAATTCATTCAATCGTTTGCACATTTTCTCGTAAAATCACCCTTAGCCTCTCTCGATGTATCAACTTCACATTACTTAAATCAAACCAAAACTAAACAGTCAAAAAACTAAACACATAATCTAAGTCACTTTTATGTACACAAGTCACAACATAGGCTTTTAAGGCTATGTGTACTAGAGGGGCTACAAAATGGGGCGTTTTGAGCCATGTGGCGCCCAGTCAGCAAAGGGTGGGTTTTTGTTTTTGGGGTGTAATGGTTTTGTAGCAATATATATATATATATATATATATATATATATATATATATATATATATATATATATATACGTACCCTCTAATAAAATACTACAAGTTTTGCCACTTGTCACTCTTACATTAAACCTCACCCTTTTTAACAAATTTGTAATAGTAAAATAATAACTACTATTCTTAAAATTTATGCTCCAAAGTTTGTTAATTTAATATTTACTCCGTATATATTTTTTTTAACATTTGATATTTATAATTATTTTTTTACTTTAAAATTGTTTTAAAGACTATTGTACAACGATTGTATTAATAGTGTTTAACGAGTTTATTGTTTCTTATATACTGGTTATTTATTAAATATTGTATTTTAAAGAATTACTCGTGTAATACACGGGACTCAAACTAGTATATATATATATATACATACATATATATATATCACACACACATAGATATATAATAATAATAATAATAATAATAATAATAATAAAAGAAACATACACGCAGGCGAGAAATACTCCCCCCCCCCCCCCCCCGATTTGGTGTTGGCGCCCAAAATCGCCCGTTCCCGTCACCCACTACGTTCAGCCTAGGTAGAACTAGTAAGATGATAATGACACTATTAATTACCTTTAATTCTTTATATGATTTATTCTCCCATACATACAGCTTCTCCAAAGTAGAAGAAAGATTAATAGGCCGAATATCCTCAACTGCATCCAGATTATACGATCCTTCTAATTTTGTTACTCGAGAAGACAGTTTTACGGATTGCACTGGATGGTCTGAAGATGCCAATGAAGGTGTTATTGGATTAAGAATCTTGGATAAGATCACTGCAAAAGTGACATATATAAGTAGTCTGTGATAAAAGATTACAACTTTATAGTAACTTTAAATAAATTTTCTTTACCCTTAAGAATTGCAAACTTTGATTGATAAGGCAACTTCCCGGCTTCAAGCATCAACGCCACTTCTTTACCATAGCTAAAAGCAACTTCAAATTCGTCTTTAATCTCATTAACTACTTCATGCAGATCCCGTGAACCGTGAGGAGATAACGTTGTCAAACTACTAAAAATCGAGGACTCTAACTCTTGTGTCGACTCATCCAAATCCAAATGGACTCCCTTTTTACCATGATAACCTTCCTCCGTGCTTATTGACACGATTGTCTCAATTGTCTCAGAGCTATTTTTATCTACTTCAGTGTTGTGAACCGAATGTGCTCCTTTATCATCAAACGGTACTGAATTTGAAGTGGATTCGACATGTGCTGGCATTGCAGTGCCTTCAGTTTTTGGTGGCGGTTTTCGTCGAAAACTGTCTTCGGTACTACTAGACGGTTCCGTCCAAGAACTGACATCAGATTCTTCTTTCCCTTCATCAAGATCTTGTTGGAAGTAATTTCAGACTCCAAGTCACAAGTCGGTGAACTTGAAGGACCAATATTGACAAGTAGGTCATAGTGGTTATGTTTCCTAATTGTATTGTAATTATAATAGGTAATGTCTTTGATAGCAAGTTAGGTTAGTCCTATATAAACATGTCATGGTTAGACATTATAGATTGTGTGGGGTGATGTGAGATGCAACCGAGTTAGGGTTCATCTAGGCACACAAGAGATGTAACCGAGTTAGGGTTCATCTAGATGCAACCGAGTTAGGGTTCATCAAGAGTCAAACCGAGTCAGGGTTTGATAGTTTGTAATCAGTTTTTTGAGTTATATTTTTTGATTAATAAACAAGAGTTATTTGTTTATATCGTGTTGATTATCGATCCGGGACTTGAATTGGTATCAGAGCCAAGTTCAAGAAATCGATAATCGAGTTAACTTTGATCGGTGGTGATCAACGGTATAGTGATCAGCGGCGAGCGGTAGCTTGAGGAGGAGCTGTCACTATCACATATCGAAACCAAGTTAGGTTTCCAAATCAGGGTCTTTTTGTTAAAGCGGGTTAGTTGGAGCGGTGTCGGTGGTTCTTTCGTGTCCAACGGAAGTGAGAGGAAGAATACAAGGGTTCTCGGGTTTTGTAGCTGGAGTCGCCATCGGAAGTTTGACTGTAGCCACGTGGGGTTCTTGTTGGTATCAGATCCGTGATTATCGATTAATAATCACGTTTGACTATAGACAGGGTTTGATAGTTTGTAATCAGTTTTTTGAGTTATATTTTCTGATTAATAAACAAGAGTTATTTGTTTATATCGTGTTGATTATCGATCCGGGACTTGAGATCTCTCTTTGTACTAAATTTCTTCGTGTTTACAACGTCTTCAACGTGCGACTCGGTTTCGGTTTCTTCTTCCAAATCAGGAATCCCCTCCCTCTCCCTCACTTCATTAGAATCCGGACTACTACCCATTGATTCATACCCGTATCCATATCCATATCAATACCCATATCCATACCCGCGGTATTCATCATCATAAGTATCAAAAAAGCTAAAGTGCCGCGGCTACAGGCGGCGGAGGCGGAGGAGGACTTTTAGGCTTCTTTGGTTCCTGAAGAGGTGGTGTTGAACTCACACCACCGTAAGAAAACCCGTACCCGTATGGATCATAATGCGTCGGGTCAACCCATTCACTCGTTTCTTGAAAGGCCCTTGCTTCCTCTGGTTGAATCACGGTATGGCTAACCGGTGCAAACTTTTTCATATAATAAGCATACTGATTCGTATTTTGGTTTCTATTTACACCTTAAGGTTTCTATTTACCTTATTTTGGTCATACACCATATAGTATTATTATTATTATTATTACTAGTATTGTTTTATTATTACTATTATTATTATTATTATTATTAATACTAGCATTATTATTATTATTATTATTATTTTCTCATTTATTATATATTGCCTCATACATATGTATTACAGAGCTGAGGGTCTCTCTGAAAGCCACCTCTTTATCCCGTCGGATAGAGGTATGGTGTGCCTACCTCCCACCCTCCCCAGACCCTACTTGTAGCTTTGCTGTTGGTGGGACTTAACTAGGTATGATTGATTGATTGATTGATTGATTCGTATTCGAATACTCGTTCCCACCATAACCATTGTAAGAATTAAAACCCTCTTGATACATCCCCAAGGAGGTTGAAACTGCGACGCAGACGGGTTTACGACATACGGGTCACCCTGATTCGATCCCCAAGGAGGCTGAAACTGGAATCCAGATGGATTCACAACATAAGGCAATGGATCACCCCAATTAGTCTGGTTTACACCTTCAAAATCATGCAGTCCTCTAGGTTCATTCGAAAACGATTGCGGATTACCATTACCATAATTATTATTCTCATTACCATCATCATGTACATGAATATGATGCAAAGATGAGGTTAAATCAGATTCTGAGTCAGAATCATGATCACCGTCATCAATAGTATGAATATGCAAAACCGAACCGGAAGAAACCGAGCCAATGTTCTTAGTTTTACCTTGATCTGAAGGCAAAGTGAGTACAGGGGAAGATGATGGAGGTGGTGAAGGGATAACAAGCTGTTCATCAACAAATCTAGAGAGTGCATAACCTATATCCTTAAGGGAATGAAAGTAAGCCAAATGCGAAGCCGATAACTCGTACCGGTAATCCGCAGCAGATCTGATCAACCTCTTTCGTTCTCTGCAATGAATGACTAATGGCAGATCATCAGGTTTTGAAGGTCTGCAGCCCATTGAAGTAACCCGGTTAGTATTACCATCAGCATTAACCAGTTAACCACCAACAAACCCTAATGTTATTATTAAAACTGAAATTAAACTCATCTCAAACAACTAATCAGAATTCAGATCTAATGTTTTTCGAAATTGATAATAATAATAATAATAATAAGAAGAAGAAGGTGGAATCCGGCACAGAAAACGGAGGATGTCATAGATATAGAAATATAATAATTAATAATATATATGTATATATATTGCTGCAGCAGGGGTGGGGTGTAATGTAAAAGCTCATTAGACATTAGAAACATGGCATCTTCTTCACACATCAAACTCGTTGGGATAGCCTCTGAATTCATGACACCTGTCATCATGTTATCCCAGTCCGGGAAACGCATCGTCGAGTTATATTTGGTCGTCAAAGTCAGCAGGCGCACCCTTTGCGTCACAGTGATTCTGCTGTTAGCAGATAAACTTGATAATGATTTGTATTATGATTGTGTAATTGTAATTTACAATGATTACAATAGAATGATATATATAGACTTAGGTTAAACAAATAGGGCCGGCTGATATAGACTAAAGGGCCGGGCCTAAGTATTCTAAACACATTGTCTAATACTCCTCCTCAAGCTAAGGCCGAGACCGGACCTTCAGCTTAGACTTCAAAAACAGAAAACGATCTGATGGTAATGGTTTTGTGAACACATCCGCAATCTGATCATGAGTGGAGATAAATTGAACGGATAACTTCCTTTGAGCAACTTTCTCTCGAACGAAATGAAAATCTACTTCTACATGCTTTGTTCGGGCATGAAATACTGGATTGGCAGATAAATACGTGGCTCCCAAATTGTCACACCATAGGATTGGAGCCATCCGCATGGGAACCCGAAGTTCAATCATCAGGGTCTCGAGCCAGGTTAGTTCAGCTACTGTATTTGTTAGGGCCTTGTATTCAGCCTCAGTAGATGACCGAGAGACAGTCCTTTGTTTTCTGGCTGACCATGAAATAAGGTTGGATCCAAGATAGATAGCGAACCCCCCTGTGGATCGACGGTCTTAGTCTGAGTCAGAGAAGGCAGTTAAATTGTGAGCATCTGTATATGCATGTAGAACTGACGAAGAAGAGCTGGAGATCAAAAGGCCATGGTTGGAAGTCCCCTGCAAATACCGAAGGATGCGCTTAACCACAGACCGGTGGTTCTCAGTAGGAGAATGCATGAACTGGCAAACTTTGTTGACTGCATAAGAAATATCATGGCAAGAAAGTTTGACATATTGTAATGCCCTGACCATCTGTCTGTATTTTACTGGATCATCAAATGGAGAGCTATCACCAAGAGAAAGAGAGGCGCCAGTTGTGCATGGAGATGGGACAGGTGTGGCTTTAGATAGATTAGCACGAGCCAGCGGTTCATTAATGTATTTTTGTTGGGAGAGAATGATATCAGACCCACTTAGGACAACTTCAATGCCCAAAAAATAAGATAATTGGCCCATGCCTTGGATTGAAAAAGTCTGACCAAGAGACCGTACAACATGATCAATAGCACGGTTGTTGTTACCTGTCAAAATAATGTCATATACATAGACGAGCATATATAAAAGCGTCCCCTGATGTGAGTAGATGAACAAAGAGGGATCAGTCTTAGATCCCCTGAACCCGAGACCAAACAGAGCAGCAAAAAACCCGAAGGAATGAGAAATCGGGGGTACGTTTGAATAGGTATTCAAAGGGAGAAATCGTAGATTGTGTACGAGAAGGCATTCGATTTATAAGGTAGACAGCAGTTTCAAAGGCATAATGCCAAAAACGTTGGGGAACATGTGTCTGAGACATTAGTGTTAAACCAGTCTCAACGACGTGACGATGACGACGTTCAACAATACCATTATGTTCACTGGTATGAGGGCAAGAAAGACGGTGGATAATACCAATGGAGGTGAGAAAAGAGGACATGTTTCTGAACTCTCCTCCCCAATCAGATTGGACGGTTTTAAGTTTAGTGGAAAATTGTCGTTCGGCCATAGTAACCAATTGTTTAAATGTGGCAAAAACATCAGACTTGCGTTTCAAAGGGAACCACCACATAAATCTAGAGAAGTGGTCAACACATAATAAAAAATAATGGTGACCATCACAGAAAGGCACAGGGGCTGGACCCCAAACATCACAGAAAACTAAATCCAAAACATGAGTACTCTTATAATCAGAGGATGATAAATGAAGTTTAGTAGATTTGCCAACCGAGCATGGATTACAATGAAAATCAAATGTTTTATTAGAAACAGGTAAATGAAATTTAGAAAGCATAGTCTTGAACAATTGAGCATGTGGGTGTCCCAATCGTTGATGCCAAGTGGTTGTGGAAGCACGAGTTGTTGAAAAAGCAAACTTTGGAATGGGCTGTTCTGCTGGAAGTTTGAGAGTGTAAAGTCCACCTTCACTTGGACTCGTGAGGAGGGTAGTGTGTGTAGACTTGTCCTTCACAGAAAAAAAAAAGTGGCATGAAATTCAAAGTAAACATGATTATCCTGACAAAATTTTTGGACAGAGAGAAGGTTTTTTTTTAGTGCAGGGACATGAAGTATGTCTTTTAAGTGAAATGTTTTGTTTGGAGAGGTAAAAGTTTTGGAACCAACATGTAAAATAGGAAGGGCCATACCTTTGCCAACGTGGAGACTATCATCACCAAAGTAAGGCTCAACATAGTCTAAACTGGATGTATCTAATGCTGAATGGCCATTGGTTCCTGTATCTAGAAGCCAGTTGGTAGTGGGAGCTTGTGAGCGATAGTCTGCATAATTAGCAGACGGTTGTTGTCTTGACCGGATGGTAACCGGGTCCGTGTTTGGGCATTGAGAAGGGACATGTCCTATCCCGCACCTGTTGCAAGAGCCATAAACCATGTTTTGATTTGATGCCCAACTAAACTGCCTAAGTTACAAGTTCCCTGGCTGTTGAGGTTATTGTTGTTGTAGTTTCTGCCACCGTGACCACGATTTCCACGACCACGGTTAGGATTGGAAGAGCCAGACCTGTTTGTGTAGAAAGCCTGAGGTGGGGGGCTGTTAGAGGAGCCCGAAAGAGGTTGCAACTGATACCCTAAACGGGCAACTAGCTGCTGAATGGCCTGAACAGTTTCAGAAGAAGCCGAGGCTGAGTTGGCAGGTGTGGCAGCTGTGAAAGCCTGGGCAGAGGCGTACTCAGCAGCAGGTTTTTGAATTAAAAACTCGTGATCATCGAGAAGAGCTGGAAGTTCATTAAAGACTGCTGTAAATTGTCTTGCAAATAAAGTCTGTTTGACTCCGTTGTATTCTTCGCGAAGGCCTGCAACAACCAACATAACGATGTCTTTATCTGGCATAGGATGACCTATGTTTGCGAGAGCATTTGCATATCCCTGTGCTCTAGAAAGATAAGCAGTTGTGGTCTCATCTCCTTTCATCTGGATCTTTAAGAGCTACATTCTCAGTGTAAACTCCCTGGAAGAAGTGTGTGGAGCATATGCTCGTTCAAGACCAAGCCAGAGATCACGCGAGGTGACGCCCTGGACATATTGAAAGGATGATTCGGAGGTGGTGGACATGATGAGCATACGGACATGCGCATCATTGGACAGCCAGTTTGTATAATTCGGATTAGGTTGAGTGGTAGGGGCTGCTCCTTCTGCGTCTTTACCAGTGGTAGAGGAGACAGAGATGGTCGGCGGGGGGCAGGGAATAAAGCCATCACATAGCCGAACAGGCTGTGTGTGACAAGGAAGGGTTGTAGCATGAGTTTCCAATGTCCATAGTTGGATGGGGAGAGGGTAAAGGCAAATTTGTGGGAGTTATGTGATGTTTTTTCTATGGTAGGAAAGGCGGCGATTTGTTGATCAGTCATGATTGTCGGCAGACAAAGGAAAAAAAGAGATGGTTGAAGGGTGGCGGCTGAAGAGGTACAGAACCCTAGGCTTTGATACCAAGATAAACTTGATAATGATTTTTATTATGATTGTGTAATTGTAATTTACAATGATTACAATAGAATGATATATATATAGACTTAGGTTAAACAACTAGGGCCGGCTGATATAGACTAAAGGGCCGGGCCTAAGTATTCTAAACACATTTTCTAATATTAGCTTTTCTCACTCGCTTCCTGAATGTTGATTATAGTGTATAAAATTATCCTACTTGTGGCTGAAATTTTTTCATGTTTTGGTTGTAACTAGAATGATGGTTTTGATTGTGTGTGATTGGTGAGTTATGCTTGTACCGTTTGAAAGGAGATTATAAGTATGAAAGTGAATAGTTAATGCTTCTTAATCTTTTAATAATTAGTGGGGTTTTGTTTTTAATCTAAGTAAAGATATGGGCTTGGGAGTTATGCAATGGGCTTGGAAGTTTTAAATTTTAAACCTGCCGATGTAAAAGTAAAACAATATATACGGTTGGTTAATAAGGTCAATATCTAACATAGGGGTACCATGGACATCATCAAAATAAAAAATTCGTTCTACTATTTTCTTTTCTTAGTCTAATACGATTCCAAGGATTATCCAAGTCACTTGTTTCTGATTATTGTTGGTTTGACACTTCCGCACATCGACATCGGTTTGTTACTTCTATTTTTTTTTAAAGTTTCTGCGTTGCTCTTTTTGTTTTATCTCAAAATATGTGCCAATTTTAATTAGTTTTTCTATCTAGCATTTCATCATATATTACGGTGTATGTAACTTGTAACTTACAAATAACCATTAGCATTTTCCTCCATGTCTTGCAACTATTATTGATGTACATTATATAATTTTACTTTGATCTCAATTAACTTTTAACTATGCTAAATGATATTCATAATACTAAAGTAATCAATACAAAAGTTATATTTAGTCATTATCGTCAAATCCAATATGGTTCATTCCTAACTTAATTATATTTTTCTATTCAGAAAATAACGATAAATTATATATGTTTTTAACTAGCATTTTTATCCGCGCGTTGCGGCGGAGATATATTTGTATGATTACATATATCGCTGCTACTTAGGTTTAAATCAAATCTACATACTTCCTTTTTCCTTGGTTTGAAAAAATGAGACTCGTTTTAGTTAGTATATTTAGAAAAACGTCATATTAAAAGTTTTTTAAGAGAAAATTACCTAAAATTAGTTACATAAATAATTAATAGTTAATTTAAATTAAATGATGAGAGTTATTTTCTATTTCTACTGATACAAATTGTAATAAATAAATGTAATGTTTAATATATGAAGGTTATAAGAAAATTCCTAGAGTTAAAATGTTATTTGTTTAGTGATATTCTATTTCTTCTTATACAAATTGTAATAAATAAATGTAATGCTTAATATAAAAAATTCCTAATAGGTGAACTTGAGGGGAACAATTGAACATCAACAAACCATAAAGTGAGTAAGGGCAGAATAAAAACAAAAACTCTATGAAGAAGTTACAACAAAGCAACCATATATCTTCTTCTTAATCTCACCTCCACCCTCTCTTTGTTTCTACCGCCGACCCTTGCAGTAACATAATCCCCATTTCAAGTAAAAATTTGATGGAATGGATTTGTTGAAACCGATCAACATTAAACGGGTATCCATCAAATTTGAAGAAACTCATCTTAGTTCCGCTGATATTACTACCGGAATCATTGTTCCGCTCTAGTAATTGTGAGAACCTTCGTCAGATGCTATCGATTAGGCGAAATTGGGGTTTGTAATTTTATTTTTTAGGAAACCATTTGCGAAGGATTAAAAAAATAAACGACCGGAGAGGGTGTTTTATAACCTCCGGTGACGGTTATTTACACTGTGACGCGACGGTTTATAACCGCCGGTGAATCGGCGTTTTATACCCTCCGGTAACGATATTTAGACGCGATGTAGCGGTTATTTACTTATAACCGCCAGTAACGGTTATATATATTGGCCAAGAATCTGGTTTGGGTGAGAGACGGAACAGTTATACAAACATCGTTTCTAATTTTTTTTTCCAAATATATAATATAAACTTTACAAAAACAGGAATAATAAAATGAAAGCTATCAAGTTGCATCCAATTCTAAATGTAATAGGTACTAGCAAGATTAACCCGCGCGTTGCGGTGGGAATTTAATTGGCAGAATTGTTTTTTTTTACAATAGTATTACGGTACCATAACTTGTGGAACTTTTTGTGTGTTGTGGCAATGTTCGTATCTCGAACCTTATGGGACCGTTACTCGTGTTTGTGAACACTTATGTTGTTTTACGAATTCTTCAAAATAGTTACAACAATTAAGCATTGCATCCCAATTAATTTCCTTTGTTTTTGTCGATTAAAAGTAATAAAACTGTTTGCTTTGATGTAGAGACTATAAAATTGTTTGCTTTGATGTAGAGACTATAACATAAATTTTTTTAAAATAACTAACTTATGCCATATTTTCTACGACTTATATTATAAGGTTGTTTGCTTTTAATTTTGATATACTTTTTATTATTCGTTATAAAATTTTGATATGACACGACTTTTAAGGTTGAATATCGATTTTATATAATCCTAATTTTACTACAAAAAGTAGTGTTCCAAAAAATGGATTTAAGGTTGCTTTATATTTGTGATTAATTTTTTCTTTAGACTTAGAAATATTTTTATATGAAACTTACGTAGGATAGATATATGAAATCCAATTGGATTTTGTTATGTTGAAATTAGTCCTAAATGAAAAACGAAAACCACAATATGAAAGCAAAATAAAAAACTACGGTTGTGGGCTAAAATGCTAATAGAGAATCCATGGATCAAACTCAATGTATTTATACGAAAGCCCATCTCCGAAACCCCAACCATCCAATGTCGTCTATCTTCGTCCCTGAACTCCATTATAAACCTATAAAGTACTTTCGATTTAACATAAACACGGATCAATCATTCCTAATCATACACATGCAAAGAGATGGTGCATTGTCCGTGTAACCGGTGTACAAAACCATATGGCAATATTGAGGGTTTTAAATCTACAAGCGGGACACCACCAAACATATTTCTGTTAATTTTTCTTCCTTCTAGGAGATGCGACTGATTGATGTGTACAAATGAAGGGAAAAAAAAGGTGTTCCATAATAAATGGTGATCAAACTAATATATTTTGATTACGTTACATAATTTGATAAAATGATAACTGATATTAGTATAGGAATAATACTTATGTGTATAAATACATTAGTATTAGTAAAAAATCAAAATAAATTGTGTTCATTTTAAGGAGGGGGGGGGGGGGGGGAATGTTTAGGCCTTGAAAGTAAATTAGTAGCACGGTGTGGTAAAAAGTAGGGGTGAGCACGGTTCGGTTCGGTTCGGTTATTGGGTAAAACCCAAACCTAAACCTAAGCTATCGGTTATTTTAGAATACCAACCAATCAGTTTTCGGTTATTCGATTATTCGGTTATTTTCGGTTTCGGTTTAGGTTATTTTCTGTTTTTTTATTGTGAGTAGACATTAAAAAAAGAATTCAAAAAAAAAATAGAGTACCTCATACGTATTGAATTCAAAATACAAAAATAGGCACGTGTTATGTGGAACTAAACAAATACAAAGTTGTTTGAGTAGTAGAGTTTAAAATTTAACAACGTTCTTAATAAAAAAAACTAAAGGTTTCCCGAATCTTCATTCATTGTCTTATTTATCTTCAAAGTTTAGACTCAATCTTGATCATCTTCATCACCGTCAATGGTAGATTCTTTTGTTGTTATGTTTCTGGTCATAACATCTTAAAAAAAACACGTAGAAAACATAGGTTCGATTAATCGGTTCGGTTCGGTTTTTTTTCGGTTTTTTTAAAATGGATAACCTAACCTAAACCCAAAAAGCGGTTTTTTGAAAAACTAAAAATTTAACCGCCGGTTAATGCTTCGGTTCGGTTTTTTTCAATTCGGTTTTTTTGTTATACTGTTTCGATTCGGTTAATTCGGTTTTATGCTCCTAGTAAAAAGATATTAACGTATCTCATGACATAAGTTGATAGCACGTGATTGTTTATTAAACTTTAAATTCTAAAGAGCAATCGAATGTATTTCTTCATTTCACACTTAATATATTTGTCAGAGGTTTCCCGCGATCTCCAGAAACTCCGGTCACAACTGACTTCCACCTTCACCGACAACGTTTTGCCCTGTACTTCACCAGAAATGTTCAGACGTGACAGGAGAATTTCGGTGGCGGTGGGTCGTGTAACGGTGGCAAACAATAGAGAAAACGGTGGACGGTGGTTAATGTTCTTATTTTCGTCATCATTGCGATTGTGATAATTATAAAAAGTTAGGAGTGATCGCCGGAACCGCTGGATATTACGATGATTTATAGGCGTGGAAGTGGTGGCGGTTAATTGGTTATTAGATACACATTGCGGTGGTTGATGAAGAGATGCGATTGTTCACGGTTAACCGCCATACACGTAACCCTAATAATGTTGAAATTTTGTCAGCAACCAAAACTTATCCCACACTGTAATATGAGTTCAACCGAATTCCGTTGTTGTGTTGTTAACTGTTAAGTTCAACCGCATGAGGCCATTTTAAAGGTTTTTCATGGTAATATGTTTACCACAAACGTGGCTAGATGTCGAGTGCTTTCGTGCAGACGCGGCGTGAAAATTTGGTTGTGATCGCCACCACAATTGTAAAATTGTTTGGAAGTAGGGAGAGCAGAATGGACGTATGTATTTATAGGTTTGGGAGGGGTGACGGTTATTCGGTTATGACGGTTGAAAGGTGGTTATCGGTGAAAGAAGAAACGGTACGACGGTTGAAAGGTGATTATCGGAGAAAAGAAATGTTACGACGCTTGAGGAACTTAAACATCAAAATGTCGCCGGCGGTTAGAGGTGATTGAAATTGTTAAGGTAGTTGGTTTAATAAATGTGTCACGTGGGATGCTAATGATATACACGTGTATGGTTGAATTCTAAATGTAATAATAGATAATATATATAACAAGAAGTAAAATCTATTGTAAATAAATAACCAATTATGGTTTTGATTATTATTATTTGTGTTCTAACAACCGCCAAAAGCTGAATACGAAATAACGGTTTATTCACTTTCACTTACATTAGATTTGAAACTATTGTTGCAGACAATTATGATACATATGATTTGTTGGTTCTAATTAGATCATGAATCTAGTTGTTGTGTTTTGTTTTGAACAAGTTGGTCGTTTTTTCTACTGAATTTTGCAAGTTAAAAAGACGATGGTCAATCCATTACAATCGATATTACATTTCATTGGTGTTCCATTTAATTTTATAACCGGCAAGGATTACGAGTGAGTATGCCTTTGCCTACCATACAAATACCATGTGTTTGATAATAATAATCACCAAAATGTCCATTTGACCAGCTTTTTCTCATATATCATCTCAACATACACACTTTTAAATCATTAGCCAACAAGATTTTTAACTAACAAGATTCTGCCACGCGTCCAAAAAAAACCCAACTGGATTTTTTTGGCGTTTGACGGACAAGTGGCAGAATCTGGTTGGTTGAAAATCTTGTTTGAGTAATGATTAAAAGCCGTCGATTCGACGAGATATAGGGATGGACAATTTGGGAATAAGATGGTCAAATGATATTTTCTTGGCTTTGAGCGTTCAAACGGGCATTTTGGTCATTTTCTCTTGATAAAACATTAAATAGCTTGTTACATAACATCTTTCATTTTAAATTTAGTTGAATACTTGAAATGATTTATTATTTCTCCTCATTGATCAGCAAACTGTGTGGTGCAACATGGGATATTTTATGTTACATAGAACATTTCTGCGTTGCACATGTACTGAAATTTGTTGCTGTCACATTATTGCTTACCATTGGTAAGTTTGCCCCAAAATTACAATATTATTTATGGATGCATACTAACATATCATTTGTTAGCTAACTAATGTCCAACATTATATATTGCAGTTCTGCTGGTGGTTTTTTTGTTATACAAAGTGAAGATACTCCACCTTGTCTTTATATCAAGTTTCAAGATGCTCTTTGCTTTTATAAGGACGGTTTTCTCATGTTGGCAAGGTGGATGTCGTTGTCTGTTCTGTATAGTGAATGGCTTCAACGCAAAGGTGACTGCCATCCACGAGAGGCGCAAACAACGCAAGAGAGACATTGAACTGGCAAACATGAATAGTAAAATATCTGAGGAAGATGAGGAAGATTCGGATATGGAGGCGAGTGTTTCTTATCATAGGGAACGTTACAGGAAGAGACGGAGATCGTGGTCAGGAGACCACAAAAGAAGGTCCTTACGGGCTAGGACACACCGCGTGCATGTAGGCGTTGATGATTCGGTTCATTCCACGAAGAGAAAACATATTAAGCATGATGATGTGCGGGTTATTAGGACGTCGAGCTTTGCAAAGAAGTGGTTAAGTCACAAGAGATCAAAACATGCAAATAAGAAGCATGACATGTAACTTAGTGTTGTTTCTTTTCTAATGTATGTAATTGACACAATTTAATGTCATTTCTAATAACTAAATATAAAACTAAAACAAACACTCAACAATATTTAAAAAAAAAATGGCCAAGTTGTCTATGCAAAATACCAATGGCTATCACCACCTACACATGTTGGATCAACTCTAAAATATCATCACTAGTCTCTTAAAACCGATAGCCGAATTCACCGCTACCATCGGGCCAAAACCGTCTGATCAACTAGTAATACTCTTCCTACTAAATGTTACGATCGGCTTAATGAATTTCCTAACTTACCCCTGGAAAATACACGCCATCGGGCACCAGAATCAACCCGATTAAACCAATCTTACCTGCTCACGAGCTTTTAAAGCATCACAAGTAAAACTCTCTAAAGCCTTAAAAATAGGAATTACACCACCTTGTAAACTACTTGACCCACCTTTCCCAACTAACTTCATAGCTTCTTTATAATCAAGACTCACCCAGTCTTCGAAGGAACCATCGACCCGTTTGTTTTACCCGGCCCGTGATTTGGTCGTCTTCTCGCGAAATCCTTAGCAATATACTCTTTTTTCAACATTAGTCTTTGCATGTCATCTTGTCTCTCCAGCAGTTGCCTCAAATTCAAAGTAAAATTAAACATTGCTCTCGAGACACGTTCTTGAGACACGTCTTTAATCTCCCGATCCCAATCGTTGCATATTATGAAAATCGGTGGAGCTCCTAAACGACCCGGGGAATAAGAAATCTCACCGTCAATGGTTACTTCTGGTTTATGATCAATGCATTGTTTTAGCCACCCGTTTAAGGAATCAACATACGATTTCTGAGCATTAATCCAGTTATTAAAATGCTGGGCCCACGTTACAAGTCCCGCTTCAAGGTCAAGAGTGGTTCTCAGATTTGATTCTCTTTCAAGACTCGTGCTTGCTCTTAAAGTCCGACTTCTACTCTCCATGATCGCTTCAAATTGCTTTCGGTGACATTTTACAATCGTCTAAAACTGTCTTCGGTACTACTAGAAGGTTCCGTCCAAGAACTGACATCAGATTCTTCTTTCCCTTCATCAAGATCTCTCTTTGTACTAAATTTCTTCTTCTTTACAACCTCTTCAACGTGAGACTCGGTTTCGGTTTCTTCTTCCAAATCAGGAATCCCCTCCCTCTCCCTCACTTCATTAGAATCCGGACTACTACCCATCGATTCATACCCGTACCCATATCCATACCCGCGGTATTCATCATCATAAGAATTAAAAAAGCTAAAGTAATCAGACGCCGTGGCTGTAGGAGGCGGAGGCGGAGGCGGAGGAGGGCTTTTAGGCTTCTTTAGCTCTTGAGGAGGCGGTGGTGTTGCCCTCACACCATTATAAGAAAACCCATACCCGTATGGATCATAATGCATCGGGTCAACCCATTCACTCGTTTCTTGAAATGCCCTCGCTTCCTCTGGTTGGATCACGGTATGGCTAACCGGTGCAGACTTTTTCATATAATAAGCATACTGATTCGTATTCGAATACTCGTTCCCACCATACCCATTGTAAGAATTAAAACCCTCTTGATACATCCCCCAAGGAGGCTGAAACTGCAATGCAGACTCGGCCCAACCCTGATTCGATCCCCAAGATGGATTCACAACATAAGGCAATGGATCACCCCAATTAGTCTGGTTTACACCTTCAAAATCATGCAGTCCTATATTATCATTACCATTAATATTAATATTATCATTACCATCATCATGTACATGAATATGATGCAAAGATGAGGTTAAATCAGATTCTGAGTCAGACCCATGTTCAGAATCATGATCACCATCATGAATACTATGAATATGCGAAACCAAGCCAAGATTCTTACTTTTACTCTGATCTGAAGGCAATGTGAGTACATGGGAAGATGATGGAGGTGGTGAAGGGATAACAAGCTGTTCATCAACAAATCTAGAGAGTGCATAACCTATATCCTTAAGGGAATGAAAGTAAGCCAAATGCGAAGCCGATAACTCGTACCGGTAATCCGCAGCAGACCTGATCAACCTCTTTCGTTCTCTGCAACGAATGACTAATGGCAGATCATCAGGTTTTGAAGGTCTGCAGCCCATTGAAGTAACCCAGTTAGTATTACCATCAGCATTAACCAGTTAACCACCAACAAACCCTAATGTTATTATTGAAATTGAAATTGAAATTAAACTCATCTCAAACAACTAATCAGAATTCAGATCTAATGTGTTTCGAAATTGATAATAATAATAATAATAATAATAATAATAAGAAGAAGAAGAAGAAGAAGAAGGTGGAATCCGGCAGAGAAAACGGAGGATGTCATAGATATAGAAATATAATAATTAATAATATACAAGTAACCGTACCCGCGCGTTGCTGCGGGCCGAGTTGGTGTCCCATTTGTTTGCGTTAAGACATGTTCACGATGGCATTCGGATTATAAAGCAGCCATATCATTGTTAGATTAGAAGTTCGTTTTGTACATACACACTTCACGACTCGGTTTGAATAAACTTAATAAGTCAGCTACTACGTTTAACAAAATAAATAACACGTGACTTTAAAACGATAAACACGTGCACGTACATGAACCATGACTATTATACCACCTGTCCACCTCCAAAGCCTGAAGTATATCAGCCCTTCATATTCTCCTACTCATCAACTACAAAGCTAAAACGAAGCAAGAATTAACAAATTTAATGGTGATAATATGCCAAACTTTTATTGAACAATTAAATGTGCATGTACTTCCACAACATACCTGAACAAAATAAATTCTATATTGATGATGGATCAACTGTATCAACAGGATTTCAAGCTTTCACCCATCACTAAGCTGTGTGTTTTAGGATCAAGATAATGCTCCAAGAGACAGACTGTCACATAATATTGCAAGCAATTCCAATATCCCATTGATAAAATAAAACAAATCAGTCACCCAAATATTAAAGTTAATAAGCATTTTTTTACTTGATTATACGAACCTCAGAAAGTATTTCAGTCAGAACCGCCTACACAACCACCATGAATCTGAAAAACACAAAAGATTTATGAAAAATGAAAACATTTATAATGCTAGTGAATAAGTGAAAATTAGATTAGCCAAGAGACATGCTTACATCATCGATACCACCAAGATAGTTGAAGATCTGCATAACAATATCAGCACCATTTGAGAGGTGCATTTATTCAAACATGTAGCAAATATTCCATCATTAGGTATACATGGAAAAAAATAGTAATAATAGTAGTTAGAAACTTGAAAATTTACATGGAAAATTGTGTTCCGAAAGGTGCAGATTAATGAATTCCTAGGTGCTCATTGCAAACCTAATTCTAGAAATCAAAACACAAATCAAAGCTTTACCTTAAGATACAAATCACAATTATGCAAAATCATAATCAAACTGAAAATACATCAAAGACAGATTATGAAGATTACCTGGGTTCTGACAACCCAATGCTGGTGAGTCTTTTTGGGTTTGGTAGCTTGTTTGCAATACGTACGTGAGACATTGAACCATTGTTTGATAGACGGTTCTCTTCCGCTGCGAGAAAGGAGAATCAGGAAGGAAGAAAGAAAGAAAGAATTTATTTATATAAATGGTGCCCTAATCGTCGCACTTCGAAAGTCAATCGGCAATGCACCGATTCAATTGAGATTAGAGGTGGCAATTGGGTTGGGTTGGGTCGAAACGGGTCATGGGTCGGAACGGGTTAGGGTCGAAACGGGTTAGGGTCGAAACGGGTCACTTAAAAGAAGGGTTGTTTCGGTTCGGGTCGGAACGGGTTAGGGTCAACAGGTTCGGGTTAGAACGAGTCAATGTATGAACAGGTCAAAACGGGTTTCGCTTAATTTTTTTTTTACCAACGAATAAGCGTGTTTCCAACACGTTACAGATCTTTTTAACAGCAAAAGCTCGTTTAAGCGGTTTTTCAGTTCGTTTCAGCGCGTAACAGCTCGCTTAAGCGGTTTTTCAGTTCGTTTCAGCGCGTAACAGCTCGCTTAAGCGGTTTTTCAGTTCGTTTCAGCGCGTAAGAGCTCGCTTAAGCGGTTTTTCAGTTCGTTTCAGCGCGTAACAGCTCGTTTAATCGGTTTTTCAGTTCGTTTCAGCGCGTAACAGCTCGCTTAAGCGGTTTTTCAGTTCGTTTCAGCGCGTAACAGCTCGTTTAATCGGTTTTTCAGTTCGTTTCAGCGCGTAACAGCTCGCTTAAGCGGTTTTTCAGTTCGTTTCAGCGCGTAACAGCTCGTTTAAGCGGTTTTTCAGTTCGTTTCAGCGCGTAACAGCTCGCTTAAGCGGTTTTTCAGTTCGTTTCAGCGCGTAACAGCTCGCTTAAGCGGTTTTTCAGTTCGTTTCAGCGCGTAACAGCTCGCTTAAGCGGTTTTTCAGTTCGTTTCAGCGCGTAACAGCTCGCTTAAGCGGTTTTTCAGTTCGTTTCAGCGCGTAACAGCTCGCTTAAGCGGTTTTTCAGTTCGTTTCAGCGCGTAACAGCTCGTTTAAGCGGTTTTTCAGTTCGTTTCAGCGCGTAACAGCTCGCTTAAGCGGTTTTTCAGTTCGTTTCAGCGCGTAACAGCTCGTTTAATCGGTTTTTCAGTTCGTTTCAGCGCGTAACAGCTCGCTTAAGCGGTTTTTCAGTCGTTTCAGCGCGTAACAGCTCGTTTAAGCGGTTTTTCAGTTCGTTTCAGCGCGTAACAGCTCGCTTAAGCGGTTTTTCAGTTCGTTTCAGCGCGTAACAGCTCGTTTAATCGGTTTTTCAGTTCGTTTCAGCGCGTAACAGCTCGCTTAAGCGGTTTTTCAGTTCGTTTCAGCGCGTAACAGCTCGTTTAATCGGTTTTTCAGTTCGTTTCAGCGCGTAAGAGCTCGCTTAAGCGGTTTTCAGTTCGTTTCAGCGCGTAACAGCTCGCTTAAGCGGTTTTTCAGTTCGTTTCAGCGCGTAACAGCTCGCTTAAGCGGTTTTTCAGTTCGTTTCAGCGCGTAACAGCTCGTTTAAGCGGTTTTTCAGTTCGTTTCAGCGCGTAACAGCTCGCTTAAGCGGTTTTTCAGTTCGTTTCAGCGCGTAACAGCTCGCTTAAGCGGTGTAACAGTTCGTTTAAGCGGTTTTTTAGTTCGTTTCAGCGCGTAACAGCTCGTTTAAGCGGTTTTTCAGCTCGTTTCAGCGCGTAACAGTTCGTTTAAGCGGTTTTTCAGCTCGTTTCAGCGCGTAACAGTTTGTTTAAGCGATTTTTCAGCTCGTTTCAGCGCGTAACAGCTCGCATATCAAGTTACATAACCAATACTTCAAACAAGGTAAACAATGATGACATTTCCTAATCAAAACATCATTTAAGTACTTTAAGATCACATATTTGCACAATGTCTTTATCCAAAATAACAATGATGACATTAAACAATTCAAAACAACTAGAAACCCTACTACAAGTTGCATTCTTGGTCAACACAAGTTGTTCCTCCATCTCGATCTCGTTTCATCTAAATATGTAAAAAAGGAAAGTTGTTATATTAATAAACATATACAAATATAAAATTAAATTGCAAAGAGAATTCAGTTTTTAATACCTCTCGGTCAATCTAAAATTGCTACTATTATAACTCGGAATCAACGCTTCAATGTCTTCAGCAAGTTGTTCCTCCATCTCGATCTCGTTTTCATCTAAATATGTGAAAAATGAAAGGTGCTATATTAATAAAGATATTTCATAAAATTTAGTTGCAAAAGAATGAACTTTTAATACCTTGTAAAACATCCAACCAATCTTGAGCGCATAGCAACGCCTCGACATTGGATGGTAGAAGTGAAGTTCGATACTTGCTCAAAACCCGACCTCCAATACTAAAAGATGATTCGGAAGCGACGGTAGTAATTGGGATGCTCAATAGATCACGAGCCATTAGAGCCACTTTTGGATACCTTCCTTGATTATCCTTCCAATACCGTAAAACATCAAGTGGTTGTTTTCTGTCTAGTTGAGGTTCATCTAAGTACAATGTTAACTGAGACTTTTCGTTAACATCATTTCTATATTGGCTTTCAAATGAGTCAAATCCCTCCAACTCGTCCAACGTGTTGTCACCAACATTTGAACTCTCGGGTCTTGAAGAATCGGGCATTGTCTCCGATTGAATATCATACTCCATAAATAGCTTATGAATGCCATCAACGATACTCTTCAATTTCGTTTTTCGCTCTTCAACTTTCATGTCAAGTTTTGAGAAACAATACTCAACAAGCTTAACCTTGTACCGTGGATCTAAAATAACCGCAAAAGATAACACCATACTATAACTTTCCCAATATTTATCAAACTTTTTTTTCATGTCTTTTGCCATGTTACTAATAATATCATTTGTATTGCGAATTGCTTCTTCAATATGCAATTGAATTTTCCACACTTGATGAAAATATAAGTTGGAAGTCGGATATAAGCTTCCAGAAAACAAAGTAGTGATATCATAGAAAGGTTTCAAAAATTTTGTGATTACTTCCACCCTTTCCCATTCCTCTTCTGATGGATTACTCTTAAAATTGGAATCAACTAGTGCTAACTGAGAATAAGCCCGACGATAAGCCAATGCACAATCAAGCATAAGATACGTAGAATTCCATCTCGTTACGATATCTTGACGAACATGTTTACCGCACCGTAATGAAAGTAATTCGATGCATTCTGCGAACTTACACTTCCTAGCAGCACTTCCTCTCACATACTTAACCGAATCTCGAACCTTTTCAATGGCTCCTTCAATTACTTTAATTCCAGCTTGAACAACAAGATTTAATACATGGGCAGAACAACGCACATGAGTATAATCACCATCACACACTAATACGTTATTCAAACGCAAATGACTTTTCAAAGAAGATACCAAAACATCATTATACTTTGCATTATCTAGTGTTACTGTGAAAATCTTTTTCTCAATACCCCATTCTGCTAAAAAGTTGATCATGTGCTCTGCTATGATGAAACCAGTGTGTGGAGGAGGTATAAATCTAAAATTTAGTACCTTTTTTCTTAGAACCCAATCCTCATCAACATAATGAGCTGTCAATGCCATATATCCGTCCGTCGTGAGAGAAGTCCATAAGTCAGAAGTCAAACATATCCTACTAGTTATGCTTTGTAATTTATCTTTAAGAATCATCTTCTCCCGATCATATACTCTTAAGATATGCGACTTTGCAGTGTTTCTTGTCATGTCCTTCACATCAGGATGTAAGAATTTATGCAAATCTCGTGTTCCCTCATGTTCAACATAACTAAAAGGGTAGTTATGTTTGATGATTGAAATTGCTATCTTCTCTTTATACATTTCTAGATCTAAAGGGGCGCGCTTTATTGGTGGACCTAGCTCATCAATATCAAAACACTTAGGGATATGTCGTTTTAAGTTCGATGTTCCCAAATTTGAACCAACCTTGTACTTCTGTCCACACGCTTTACAACTTACTTTCTTCGTCCCATCAGGTTCAACCATTACGCAACCAAAGTAGTCCCAAACATAAGAACGTTTACTTGAATCATTTGAATTAACTTCATCATCTCGTTCCTCACCTATACTATGTTGATCAAAACCAGTGTTGCTTGACATATCGCCAAATATTCTTGAATCTTGACCTACCAAAAGTCATGTAAAAAATATTAACAAAAGTCAACATTTCGGTTTTTGGTTCGGTTTTCATGTGTGCTCTAATCCCTGACAGAAAAAAAAAGTGGCAATTTGAACAATCTAAGTTAAAGTAGACCACAATAATACAGTTATAAAGGTACATTGCAATTAAATAAATCAATTAGTAAGTTAAATACTACTAATCTAATTCAATAAATGAGCAGTTGCACCTGCTGCTTTAGTATAACAATAGGATATTATAAGTTACCGAATTGAAATCGAAAAGGTTACCGAATCAGGAGTGTGGAGGATTAGAAGACGATGAATCAGGATTTGATCGGCGAAGATCTGCGATAAGATCGCCTAATTCCTTCCGTGAGGTTTCTCTGCCGAACATGAATCCATACCGGAAGAATTTACCCACGGCGGTGGTGATTGGACGTCGAATGGCGGCGACGGCGGGCTGACGGTGATTGAATCTGCTGAGGCGAAGATGAACTGATGAACTGATGAAGTCACGAACCCATGGTTTTCACTGGAGATCTATTCCCTAGCCCTAAACAACCCATTCTAATAAAACTATCAACCCAATTTGACCCGTCATTCTTAAACGATTTTTCATATTTAACCCATTTCAACCCTTACAATTAAATTACCCAACCCATTTCAACCCAAAAGGTTTTAAATTTAACCCAAACTGACCCAATTAAATGACTTTGGGTCAGAATTGCCCCCTCTAATTGAGATGTATCATCATTCATCAACACCATCACAGACCCCTTAAACTCTAATGCGTATACCGCCATCCTCGTCATCAGATCTAAAGCTGGAGTTCAATGGTGAAAGATAAAGAGAGAAAGTGAGAAGAAATTGTTTTGTGTATACAATATAGAAGGCTGGCAGGCAGATATTTCTAGTATAAAATAGATTGGAATCCAAACACGTGTAACATAATGCACCAAGAGTAGTATAAAATACATCATCTACTTTAACATTAACAAGCAAGTCTTTCTCAATATAACAAATACAACTGTTGCTTAAATTTTCATCACCCATTCGATTACGTAAATCGGACTTCACATACTTCATCGCCGAAAAAGATCTTTCAACGGTTGCGGTTGCGATGGGTAATACGAAAGCTAACTTTAATAAATTATAAACGATACACCAATGCAAAGGAATGGTGTTTCTTAGTTTGAACCATTAATTGAACAAGACTTGCTAAACCATTCAAGTTTTTAAATAGTTTATCTTCTTTCAAATTATCGATGTATGTCGCGAGTTCAACCAGGAGTCTTCTTTTATCACTTTCATCAAAATCATATGGATACAACTCGACTAATCCTAATATTTTTGGAATAAAATATGCCCGAAAATTATCACAAGGAGTCAAACAACTCAAAGAAACAAGTAAGTCGGATGTTACCTCGTTAAAACGGTCCCCAAACTCTTGGATTTGCAAATCTAGAACCGCATTGAAGCAATCATACTCATAATAGTGGAGATTTTTCATGTTTGTTTTTTTTTACATAGTCTAAATATCATAAACCTAAAAATCTAAAAGCCAAACTAAATTAGACATAAATTGAATGTATTATGTTATACCTGGAAGCTGGAACAATTTTAGTGGACGTGAGGGTTGTTGCCTATTGGAAACAATTTGTAGTGCAGTAGTGGACGTGAGATTGTGTGAGAAGATAAGGTGTCAAGGACGACGTGAGATTGGTCGGAATTTCCGATTCCGGTGAGGCGGTGACTGGTGAGAAAAGGATGAAGTAAGGCATCAGAGGCGGTCAAAAAAATAAATTTTAGAAGTTAGAATGAGATTGGGTTTTTTGGGCTAAAAATTGAGTAGAGTTTGAATTGGGTTTTGGGCTTAAAAATTGGATTAGATATTGGACTAATGGACTTGTTAATATTAAAGTCAAATTTAATAGGAAAAATTGTTTATATGACGTTTATATAATTATATTTATAAAAATTGTCATTGTATTTTTTGTTAGGATTAGTCTCAAATTATCATGGGGGTCGTCTCGAAATTATACAGGGTATTGCTTCAAAGTTTCACAGGGGTCGGTCGAGAATTTTTCGGTATATTAACACTAAAAAAAATATTTCACAGGGTACGGGGGACACCCCTCGCTAACAAGTGTCTACGCCACTGACCAAGAGTACGTACTATAAGCTTAGATATTAGTACATTTTAGCTACAGTAGTTTTGTACTCACAAAGCTAAGATGCCTTTTAATTATAACTAGCGATCATCAAATTTTATGTTCCTCAACCTTGGTTCCGCTTATTCGCTAATAGCTATTGTTGTCTGCCTACCTGCAGGCTGCGACCTCACTTCCTCGGTACCTCAAGACATGCATCTATTCGTGATTGTACTTGTCAACAGTCCCCACTTGAGTTTCTGATCGTCATCCATCTTTCCTTGATTTTGATTTTAAATAATCAAATTCAATATGAGTAATAAAAAACAAGGTTATTCTTTGTTTGAATTTAAGAAAAGAATTATATTTATGTTTATGTTGGGTGTGGATTTTTATCCTCGGAATTGAGCTTGACTTAAGGATGTTGACTTGAGCTGTTATTCTGAGGAAGGTACGTTTACTAATTCAATTGTCCTATATTATCTAACTATTTTGCATATAAGAGCACGTGTTAAATATGTTTATAAGAACGTGGATTACAACGGAATGCTACTTGAACTTCGTCAACAAACAACGTGGGCAGTAACGGGTTGATTGAAGAAGTAGTCTAGGGTTTCCGGAATAATCGGAATAACAGTTGTAATCTTCTTATTATATATTGAGCTGATAATATCGATAGAAAACAAACACTTTTCACTCTTCTAGCAACTAGCATACACTGTAATAGTTAGATCACGATCACTTGTCAGCTCCAATCTTTGTAATCACCGATTTTATTATTAATAATATCACCGTCCGGGGGTTTTTTGTGCCGGAGATCATAATAATCAAGCGTTAATTCGACCAAAAAATTAAGTTCATAATCCTTAACCGAAGCAATTCGACTAAGGATTAAGTTGTAAACTCTTGACCGAAATGAAGATTATCATAATCAAGGGTTTTTTCCCTCATAATCATATCTTTGTGTTCGATATCACCATCATTAAGCACTCCACCTCACGCACTAATTTGATCAAAAGTTGCTTTGTCAATTTTTAACCGAAACAATTTGGCGCCCACCGTGGGGCAAACAGTTCTTTGATCATTATTCACTTTCAAACGAAACCCTACTCTCAATATCCACAACATGTCTTCACAACCCAAGATTGTTTCATCTTCTGCCGCAGCCTCCGCGAGGCCACCCATGCCTCCTCCTGCTAGTGGTATCCCGAAGAAGTCTGATAACGTCCAAAAGAAGACTGCTATTCCTGTGTTCTCGGGATCGAAACCATCTTCCCAGGATCCCATCATGGTGTCCAACAACGACCTTCTGTCTCTGTACAAACGGCTACAGGAACAGATGGATCGCCAGAACAAGACCAACCAGATGCTCGTGAGGGAATTGGAAGATGTCAAGAAAGCCAAGAAGCCGGCGGAAGAATTCACACCACTAATCCCGAGATCTCTGGATTTCACTCCTCCAGGATCCAAGATTGGTGTATCCAGAGCCAACCACGGCGTACAACTCTGGACCCCCATCTTTCCAGCATTTGGGGTCTGCGAGATTTCACTTATCCGGATCTCAAGGATACCCATATACATCATCTGCTAGAACCTTTCAACATGCAGGATCCTCAGGATTGTCACAGCCGGGAGGACCCTCCGGATTGTTCCAACAGTCTGGATACTCAGGATTGTTCCAGCAGTCAATTGCCTCAGGATTGTTTCAGCAGTCCGGATCTTCAGGATTGTTCCATCAGGCTGGTCCTTATCAGCATGCGGTATCTTTAGGATTAGCTCAAGCTCAGCAGCCCTCAGGATCCTCTGAAGTGCACCAGGGAGACTTTATCCCAATGCAGGCTAACACTCCAACTGCTCCGCTTACCTACCCTGGGAATACTATGTTTGGGAATACGAGCTATAACGCCCAGACCGCTCCTCAGAATGTTAATCAGGGTAACTCTTTCAATACGATGCCATTTAATGCTAATCAAGGATTTCTGCAGGATGCAGGCATAAGTCCGGGCTTAGCCCGAGAATTGCAAAAACTTAAGGACATGATATCGAATGTCCCCGGCGTAATCCGTCACATAGCTGAAGTTCCCACTGATTGTCACAGGATATCCCGGTTTGTGCCATCGATTAGCGACGTACAGATCCCAAAACGGTTTCAAACTCCAAATATGAAGCTGTATGATGGCTCAACGGATCCTGAGGAAGACGTCGCACAATATAGAGAACGTATGGAGATCAATCCAATCCCTATGGAAATCAAAGAGGCTACTGAGTATTGGTTCCTCCTAACACTATCAATTCTTTGCAAAGGGTTCAGATCTACCTTGACCGGAGCAGCCATGAAATGGCTACTGAGTATTCCTCCTAACACTATCAATTCTTTTTCTTATTTAGTTAACATGTTTAATAACCAGTTTTCTTGCAGTAGAACTTTTAAGAAAATAACAGGTGATCTTTATAGGGTTACCCAAAATGCTGGGGAATCCATAAGAGATTTTATTACCAGGTTTAGCAAGGAGTCGTTGAAATCTCGAATCTAAACCCAGCTTCAGCAGTGGAAGCTCTCAAGTTGGGGTTAGAAAAAGGCTCCTCTTTCTATGATGATCTCGTTATGACTCCATGCAGGTCATTAGACGAAGCAAGAAGCAGAGCTCTGAGGTTTATCAGGCTAGAAGACGATAAGAAAAACTCCAAAGTCGATATCCCAAAGTATGACCAGACGAACAGGAAATCCGAATCCCCGGGAAAATCGTATCGAGCGAAGCCTTACTACAAGCCTGATAACCCCAGGATTAATACAGTAGATGAAGAAAATGATGAAGAATATCCTAAGATCTCTGAATATTGTTTTTCTATTGATATTGGTGGATTAATGTGTGCTATGTAGGATTTAGGTGAGAAAGCCAGGTGGCTAAGGAAAGTGGAGAAGCCAGGATCCTGGAAAGACAAATCAAAATGGTGTGCTTTCCACGAAGACTTTGGGCACTTGACCGATGATTGCATTGCACTTAGAAGGGAGATCAGCTATCTTCTCAGCAAGGGCCACTTGAAAGAGCTACTTGGCAAGAAAAAGGGAAGAGAGCAGGATCCCGAGAAAATTCCTGAAAAGCAGACTCCTCCACCAACAGATGCAAGAATAATCATGTTCATATCCGGAGGATTCGACATCTGTGGAACCTCTTATTCTGCTGCAAAGAGAAATGCTGACCAAAGAAAGTTAGAAGTGGCTGACAGGCCAACAAAGACATCTATTCTCACTAAATAGAGGATTATATCCTTCGACGAAAGTGATAGAGTCGATGTTCAAGATCCTCATCATGATAGTTTGGTAATAACTTTATATGTGGCTAACCATTATGTTCGCAGGATCCTCGTAGATGGCGGAAGCTCTGTCAACATTATTCAATTAGACGTGTTGAAAAAGATGAATATTCCTGAGGATGATATCGTCCCCAGTTCCTCAGTATTGGTCGGATTCAGTGGAGAAACTAAGAACACTATCGGGGAGATTAAGCTCCCAATATATGTCGAAGGGGTAAATAAAATGCAAAAATTTTGTGTTATTGATTGTTTATCGTGTTGCAATATTATATTAGGCAGGCCCTGGATACACGAGATGAAAGCAGTTCCCTCCACTTATCACCAATGTGTGAAACTCCCAAGTCCGTGGGAGTTATCAAAATCATCAGTGACCAACAAGACGCCAAGAATTGCTACACCTCTTCCATGAAGTGTACTGCCACACCCCAGCAAGCGTAGCAATTACAGAAGCCAGCACGAGGCGTAATGGAGGCCAGGGAAAAAGAAATTAAAGAAGTACCTCTTTATCCCGAGGATCCTGAAGTAAAAGTGCTGATAGGAACCAGCATTCCTAAGGATATTGAGTCAAAATTGCTCGATTTCCTCAAGTCAAGGCTGTCAACATTTGCATGAAAACATGAAGATATGACAGGTATTTCCAAAGATATTATAACACATAAACTTGGAATTGATAATTCTTTCAGGCTAATCCATCAAAAAAGAAGAAAATTTGCACCTGAAAGAAACATAATTATTCAAGAAGAAATAGAAAGACTCTTGAAGGCAAAAATGATTAGGGAAGTTCAATATCCCCGATGGTTAGCAAATGTGGTGGTTGTACAGAAAAAGAATGGCAAATGGAGAGTTTGTGTAGACTTCACATACTTGAATAAGGCTTGTCCTAAAGATCCATTCCCTCTACCACACATCGATTCAATGGTGGATGCTACAGCTGGCCACGAGATGCTGACATTTATGGACGCATCCTCAGGATTTCAGCAAATCCAAATTGAGCCCTCAGATTAAGAAGATACGGCTTTCATGACTCCCACAGGTATTTATTGTTATATTGTTATGCCCTTTGGACTTAGAAATGCAGGTGCAACCTATCAGAGGTTAGTTAACATGATGTTCAAAGAGCAATTGGGGGACACAATGGAGGTCTATATTGATGATATGGTGGTGAAGTCCAAGAAATTTGAAGATCACCTTCAAGATCTCAAGACAGCATTTGATATCCTCGACAAATACAATATGAAGCTGAATCCTTCGAAATGTCATTTCGGAGTGAAGGCTGGAAAATTCTTGGGATACATGGTCACCAAAAGGGGGATAGAGGCGAGTCCAGAGCAGATACAAGCTATCCTGAATCTGAAATCCCCAGAATCGGTCAAGTATGTTCAAAGGCTAACCGGCAGAATAGCGGCGCTTAACAGATTCATATCCAAATCCTCAGAAAAGTGCAAAGAATTTTACGATATCTTGAAGAAAAACAAGAGGTTTGAATGGACCAGTAAGCATGAGGAAGCTTTAGCGTCCTTAAAAGCTTATCCTTCTTCTGCTCCTCTACTGGTCAAACCCGAGGAAGGTGAATCTCTATCTCTATATCTTGATGTATCAAATAATGCTATAAGTGCGGTTTTGGCTAAGGATCTTGAAGGTCAACAACATCCAATATATTATGTAAGTAAAAGTCTCTTGGACGTTGAAACCAGGTATTCTTATCTTGAGAAATTAATTTTAGCACTTATTATGGCATCCATTAAACTTAGACATTATTTTGAAACTCACCCTATATGTGTCGAAACTAACTATCCTGTTAAGTCTGTTTTGGGAAAACCATAAATGTCAGGTAGAATGGCAAAATGGGCAGTAAAGCTAAGTGCATATGATATAACATATGAACCTAGGACTGCCATCAAATCCCAGGCATTAGCAGACTTTGTGGCTGATTTCACCAGTGAACTTAAAGAAAAAGCAGACTTGGAAGTCCAACAACTTGAAGAAACCAAAGATAAGTGGACTCTATACACTGATGGTGCTTCAAATGTTAGAGGAACAGGTCTCGGGATTCTGCTGAAATCGCCACAGGGGGACATTATACCTCAATCCATATCCTGCGGATTTCAAGCCACAAATAATGAGGCAGAATATGAAGCTTTGATAGCAGGATTACAGCTAGCAATTGACATAAAAATCAGGTTTATTCAAGTACATGTTGATTCATTACTATTAACTAATCATTTTAATGGTTCATACACTGTTAGAAGAGAAAGACTAATGAAATATCTAGAGCTAGTAAAAAAACTAGCAAAGTGTTTCGAAATGTTTGATATTTCACAGGTACCTAGAGAAGAGAATGTTGAAGCAGATGCCCTAGAATATTTAGCTTCATCCTTCAGGATACCGGAAGGTGTCAAGATCCCTATTATACATATCATGAGCCCAGAAATAGAAGAACAAGGTGTCAATGAAATATTAGAAGATGATAGTGATATGGGAGTCACAGATCCTGAGGATAATGAAGATTCTTGGATCATCCCGATCAGGAGATATATTCAGGATGGAGTTATCCCCAAGGATGAAAACCCAAGAGCTTTTCGCACAAAGGTAATCCCATATACTATAATGAATGATATATTATACAGAAAATCTCTTGCAGGACCATATCTTAGGTGCTTGGAGAAGGCAGAAGCTCAAGAAGTTCTTCAGGATATCCATGATAGAGATTGTGGGAATCACACTGGGGGCATAGCACTATTCTCCAAGATCCTGAGGACGGGGTATTTCTGGCCAACGATGAAGAGGGATGCTATGGATTATTCTCAGAAATGTGATGCATGCCAGAGACACAGCAACATTTTGCACCAGCCAGCAGAACCATTATATCCTATTATATCCCCTTGGCCTTTCATGAAGTGGGGGATGGATATCGTGGGGAAATTACCAAGAGCCCCAGGAGGAAAAGTCTTTATGTTGGCTATGACGGATTATTTCTCGAAGTGGATCGAAGCGGAAGCCTTTGTTCAAGTCAGAGAAAAAGAAGTTATCTCATTCATCAAGCGCAATATCCTGACAAGATTTGGGATCCCGGCAGAGATAGTGTGTGACAATGGCTCGCAATTCATCGGCAAGAGAACAACTAACTTCTGTGCCAGTTGGGGAATCAAGATGATCACATCAACACCTGTCCACCCTCAGGCTAATGGATAGGCTGAATCAAGCAACAAAATCATTATCAATAACCTGAAGAAAAAGTTGGGGTCTAAGAAAGGAAAGTGGTCCGAGGAACTAACTTTTGTTCTTTGGGCAGATAGGACCACTTCAAAGAATGCTACTGGTCAGACTCCTTTCTCATTAGTATTTGGAGCTGAAGCAGTTATCCCCACATAGATGGTTATCCCGACGGCCAGAGTCAGTCATCAAAATCCCGAAGATAATACTCGAAGTCTACTTGAAGATCTAAATGCGGTTGAAGAACTCCGGGATTTGGCAAAGATCAGAATGGCTTCTTATCAACAGAAGATAGCGAAGTCCTACAACAAGAATATCAGAGTTCAAATGTTTCAAGAAGGGGATTTGGTTCTCCGAAAAGCTTTTCAAAATACTACCAATCCTTCGGATGGCAAGCTCGCACCAAAGTGGGAAGGTCCTTACTTGATCGATTCGGAAGCAGGAAAGGGGGAATACAAATTGTCTACTTTGGATGGTAACTTGCTACCAAGGGCTTGAAATGCTATACATCTCAAAAAGTATTTCATGTAAGATTTCTATCCTGAGGATAACTGTTATACTAAACAGTCAAGGTATGTACTCAAACTTATACTTTTATTCATTTTTTTAGTATTATTATTCTTCAAACAAGGTACTGACTTAAGCATCGGAGGGGTGTTAGCAAGGCTAACACCCACCCCTCACTTAGAGTTGACTGTTTTGTAGACATGAGAGAATAATGTTATCTTGGGCCCTCGTCGCCAGTATCTGAAGGCCTCATCGCCAGCTTATCCTTAAGGTATAAGGGGTTTTCACCTATTCTAAGGTTTGAGGGATTTTCATCTCTTCTTAAGTCGCCTGTAGAGCACGTTTATTCAGCCTTAGTTTGAGAGGCGGGTCCAGCACATGAAATATAGTGACTTGTTACCTCGTTATCCTCAGCTATTGGTTTGGATCTTGAGGTTTAAGGGATCTTCATCTCTTCTTAAGACGCCTGTAGCGCATGATTTATTCGGCCTTAGTTTGAGAGGCGGGGCCAGCACATGAAATATAGTGACTTGTTACCTCGTTATCCTCGGCTATTGGTTTGAATCATAAGTTTATGGTAGACGTATCATAATCTAAGGTTATAGAGATTTATATCTCTTCTAAAGGGCCTCGTCGCCAGTTTATTCTTAAGGTTTAAGAGATTTACATCTTTTCTATAAGGCCTAGTCGCAAGTTCGTTTCTAATGGTTTAAGAGATTTTTCATCTCTTCTAAAGGGCCTTGTCGCCAGAATTTCTAAAAATATTTTTAGGATAATGCTAATGTCACAATTCTATTGCTATATCCCCAGGATTAGAAGAATATTCTAAACAATGATCTTATTGCAAGGATAAGACAGTCTGGACAATTTCCAGGTTAATTGATACACGGTTCTGGTATGATTTATTATTTGCAAGTATTTTATCTTTCATATTATTTAAAGTTTATGACTTGATATTGGTTTATTGGTAAAACTTAAACTATTGCTAAGAGATTTTTCATGAAACTTAGATTTTTCTAAAAACGGAAAAAGTAAAAGCATGCCAATATAAGTCATGAAAAGCAGTACTAATATTATAGTGCAGGAAAAGATAGTCCGGATTTCACTCAAAACGGAGCCCATCCACCCGAACTATCATAATTGTTTTAAATGCAGAAAGTAAAAGACAGTTTGGGCTTCGTCCTGAACCAAGATCCATCCACCCAAACCATTATCCTAAGCATACTACATTATCCATACATAACCGAAATAGAAATTGTTCAGAACAACCATTCAAAACATATAAAAACAACCTAGAAACCAGGTTCAAACCTTCCCACCATCAGCATTGTCACCTTCCTTCTTCTCCAGATCCGTTGCCTCCCCATCCTTAGTCTCCTTCACATTCTCACTAGCTCCAACATCCTTGATCACCTCAGAAGTCCCAGCCGTCTCATCCTCTTCAATATTCTCCCCCCTTAGCATCTTGAGCTTTTTCTTCCAAGCTACGGAATTCCAAGACTCCATCACATGACCCTTCGCTTGTACTTCCTCGGACACTTGATCATAGACTCCAGAATGCTGGCGGCTGCACACTTCTTAGCATCCTCAAGAAACTCAGTCTTCTCTGACTCAAATGAGGCTTTGAGATCCGAAATCTCTTTGTCCTTCTTTTTGAGCAGCTTGGCCTTGGTGTTAACAGCCTGTAGAAGATCGGCGAGCTTGGCTTCGGCCTCCTTCTTGGACAATTCAGCATCTTGGGATATCTGACGGTAACTTTCGGTTTTCTGTTATTCCCAAATTAATATTAGTTTTTCTGCAGATTATTATTTTCAGGATAAGCAAAAAAGTACTTACTGTTCCGAGAAAGTTAGCAAGAGCTTGAAGCTTCTCCACGGCATCAGTAGTGGTCATATCAGCAAAAAGCTCGATCTCAGCTGAAGTAGTAGCTTTCCTCTTCTTTTGTGCAGCACTTTTCTAGCGGGTCGTTGGAATTCTCACCGAAGGGGAAAGTGTCTTTGAATGTTCTAGTTTCACCACTGGCCTATCCTCAATAAGATCATTCAAATCCACCAAGCTAAAATACTTTGGCTTCGGCATCCCTACACAATGATTTTCAAGTTATTTTCAATATAACAAAATCCCTAGGAAACCTAAAATCCTCAAAACCCTTACCAGAATTCATGCTCTCAGCAGGTTTAGCAGCAATCACACTTGTTTCTCCTGTTTCTTCCTCTAACCAAAACTCCATTTCCTCTGCTGGAATCTTGAACAAAGCCTTGAGCCTTTTATTCGTATCCTTCCTGAATTTTATCAAATCCTCAAACACAACTGTCAAGAAACAAACCATATCAAAATGAATCATTTGCAAAAAGAAGTTTTTATCCTTCAGATTTCCTACCCTTATGAACCCATTTAATTGGCAAATCCATCCCGTTCGGAATAGAATCTCAACGGACGAAAAAGAAATATTTTTTTTCCAATCAGGGTCACTACCGGACACCTTGGGAACCATGTAAAGACGGCTGGATTTGGATTGAAGGCAGTAGCGGAAGGATCCGTGGGTTCGAAGGTTATAAGTTGCGGCAATCTCAGGCACACCTATGGATAGTCCGCGGGTTTTGTTCAAGCAGTCTACAGTTGCCAAAACCCTCACACCATTGGCATGACTTGTGAGTACGAAAACCCGGTCACGTCAAAGAACTCTTGTATAAGCGGGGGAAACGGATATGAAAGGTCAATCAAAAAGGGATAATAAAAGAAGCAGGTCCAAGTTTTAGAAGAAAAGTCGGCCTTGAATTTGGGATCGTATGGCCTAATGACGGTTTCGGCAGGTAATAAACCCGATTCTTTCATAAACCTAATATCTAAATCTTTGAAAAGGCACTGATCTTCATCTGTCGCTGGAATGAGACCTTGGTCAACGAAATCGTCTGAGGTTGCGAAACAGAAAGGATTGGGTGCAAGAGGGGTTCTTTTCCTCATCTTCAGTATGGACCGAAAGAAAAACTTCAAGAAATTAAGAAGATGAAAGATGAGAACTAACCTGGTTATGAATCGGTGGAAGAGGATTGTGGTATAGAAGAAGGAAAATGCTTTAATTATAACCTAGAGGGACGGTTGTAGAGTCTCCTCGATTCTCGCGCACGTCATTTCACATATCAGAGATATTATTGCTTTTGAAATTTAAAATTTTTACAGCTGTCACGCAGTAAAAATTGGGGGCAATTGTTGGGTGCGGATTTTTATCCTCGGAATTGAGCTTGACTTAAGGATGTTGACTTGAGCTGTTATTCTGAGGAAAGTACGTTGACTAATTCAATTGTCCTATATTATCTAACTGTTTTGCAGATAAGAGCACGTGTTAAATATGTTTATAAGAACGTGGATTACAACGGAATGCTACTTGAACTTCGTCAACAAACAACGTGGGCAGTAACGGCTTGATTGAAGAAGTAGTCTAGGGTTTCCGGAATAATCGGAATAACAGTTGTAATCTTCTTATTATATATTGAGCTGATAATATCGATAGAAAACACACACTTTTCATTCTTCTAACAACTAGCATACACTGTAATAGTTAGATCACGATCACTTGTCAGCTCCAATCTTTGTAATCACCGATTTTATTATTAATAATATTGACGGTGATAGTTTTCACCGTCCGGGGGTTTTTTGTGCCGGAGATCATAATAATCAAGCGTAAATTCGACCAAAATTTAAGTTCATAATCCTTAACCGAAGCAATTCGACTAAGGATTAAGTTGTAAACTCTTGACCGAAACGAAGATTATCTTAGTCAAGGGTTTTTTCCCTCGTAATCATATCTTTGTGTTCGATATCACCATCATTAAGCACTCCACCTCACGCACTAATTTGATCAAAAGTTGCTTTGTCAATTTTTGACCGAAACAGTTTATCATTTATAAATTGTGTTTGATTAGAGTTATGTACAATATGTTTATGTAACTATGTTACAATTATTAATTATACGTTGAATGTTGATTGACTGTTAATTTGTTTTGAACTTGTACATTTAGAGGTTATATTCACAATTTTTTAAAATTAGAGCCGGTTTATTTAGTTTTTTCGTTTTTAAATCCTACTCCTCAAAAATATAGATACTGCAATTTATCTGACCCGACCCGACTCATCTAGGCCCGAAAATTTTAATACCGAAAAAAATCAAGCACTAAAAATTCTGAACCCATAGGGAGAAATTGTGGCTCCGCCAATGCTTAGGCTACCCAACAAAATCTACGATCACATATGTATGAGATCAACTTTTCCCAACAGATTACTTCGGCTAGTCATAACTCATTTGTTAGTTGTTTACAAAGTGTTACAATTTTAAACACAATACAAAAATTACAACTTTGTTGATGTCTCGTACTTAAATGAAACTAGAGCATTCTCAATTCATTCTCCATCTCCGTCTCTTTAATTACACTAAAAACATTATCTTTTCTCTCTCATTTTCAATTAAATAATATTTTTTATACTTTTATCATTACATTTTCCTTCACTCACGACCAATTTTAAAAAAAAACATTAAAATATTAATATGTATATATATTGCTGCAGCAGGGGTGGTGTGTAATGTAAAAGCTCACTAGACATTAGAAACATGGCATCTTCTTCACACATCAAACTCGTTGGGATACCCGTCTGTATCGCCTCTGAATTCACGACACCTGTCATCATATTATCCCAGTCCGGGAAACGCATCGTCGAGTTATATTTGGTCGTCAAGTCAGCATGCGCACCCTTTACGTCACAGTGATTCTGTTGTTACCTTTTCTCACTCGCTTCCTGAATGTTGACTATAGTGTATAAAATTATACTACTTGTGGCTGATATTTTTTCATGTTTTGGTTATGACTAGAGTGATGGTTTGCACTATGTGTTATTGGTGAGTTATGCTTGTACCGTTTGAAAGGGGAGTATTAGTATAAAAGTGAATAGTTAATGCCTCTTAATCTTTTAATAATTAGTGGGGTTTTGTTTTTAATTTAAGTAAAGATATGGGCTTGGGAGTTATGCAATGGGCTTGGATCAGTTTTACTTTAATTAAACTTTATTTGGATTTATAAATCTACCGGGTCTTGGAAGTTTTAACATTTAAAACTGCCGATCTCATAAAACAAATATACGGTTAATAGGGTCAACATCGAACGGAAGACGGTGCCATGGACATCATCAAAATTTGCAAGCGGGATGCTAGGACCGCCACGGGTGAGCCACCAGCCTCGGAACGGACACCATTGCTTTCATTCAACCCGGTTTCCATAGCTTCATCAGCTGCACTATCTTCTGCATATTCATCATCATACGCATCATCATCACGGGCAATGCAAATAGGTCATACATCACGTACACCTACTAGCATTCATTCTGTTTCAAGTACTCCTTACAGCCACCACCAATCGCCTTATATTACTCCATCGAGAAGCTCACTAGACATTAGAAACATGGCGTCTTCTTCACATAGATCCCGGGCCTCTCATCTAATCTCATCAAACTCGTTGGGATACCCGTCTCTATCACATCTGAATTCGCTGCACCTGTCATCATATTATCCCATCCCGGGAAACGCATCGTCGAGTTATATTTGGTCGTCAAGTCAGCAGGCACACCCATTGCGTCATAGTGATTATGCTGTTAGCTTTTCTCCGTTTGCCTCGACTCACTCGCTTCCTGAATGTTGATTATAGTGTATAAATTTATACATTTGATGATACTACATCTGGGTGATATTTTTTCATGTTTTGGTTGTGACTAGAGTGATGGTTTGCATTATGTGTGATTGGTGAGTTGTGCTTGTACGTTTGAAAGGGGATTATTAGTATAAAAGTGAATAGTTAATGCTTCTTAATCTTTTAATAATTAGTGGGGTTTTGTTTTTAATTTAAGTAAAGATATGGGCTTGGGAGTTATGAAATGGGCTTGGATCAGTTTTACTTTAATTAAACTTTATTTGGATTTATAAATCTACCGAGTCTTGGAAGTTTTAACATTTAAAACTGTCGATCTCATAAAACAAATATACGGTTAATAAGGTCAACATCGAACGGAAGACGGTGCCATGGACATCATCAAAATTTGCAAGCGGGATGCTAGGACCGCCACGGGTGAGCCACCAGCCTCGGAACGGACACCATTGTTTTCATCCAACCCGGTTTCCATAGCTTCATCAGCTGCACTATCTTCTGCATATTCATCATCATACGCATCATCATCACGGGCAATGCAAATAGGTCATACATCACGTACACCTACTAGCATTCATTATGTTTCAAGTACTCCTTACAGCCACTACCAATCGCCTTATATTACTCCATCGAGAAGCTCACTAGACATTAGAAACATGGCGTCTTCTTCACATAGATCCCGGGCCTCTCATCTGATCTCATCAAACTCGTTGGGATACCCGTCTCTATCACCTCTGAATTCGCGACACCTGTCATCATATTATCCCATCCCGGGTAACGCATCGTCGAGTTATATTTGGTCGTCAAGTCAGCAGGCGCACCCTTTGCGTCATAGTGATTATGCTGTTAGCTTTTCTCCGTTTTCCTCGACTCACTCGCTTCCTGAATGTTGATTATAGTGTATAAATTTATACATTTGATTATACTACTTTTGGGTGATATTTTTTCATGTTTTGGTTGTGACTAGAGTGATGGTTTGCATTATGTGTGATTGGTGAGTTGTGCTTGTACGTTTGAAAGGGGATATTAGTATGAAAGTGAATAGTTAATGCTTCTTAATCTTTTAATAATTAGTGGGGTTTTGTTTTTAATTTAAGTAAAGATATGGGCTTGGGAGTTATGCAATGGGCTTGGATCAGTTTTGCTTTAATTAAACTTTATTTGGATTTATAAATCTACTGAGTCTTGGAAGTTTTAACATTTAAAATTGCCTATCTCATAAAACAAATATACGGTTAATAAGGTCAACATCGAACGTAAGACGGTGCCATGGACATCATCAAAATTTGCACGCGGGATGCTAGGACCGCCACGGTGAGCCACCAGCTATAACACCCCGACCTCTCGTACCATCAATATTGTCCGCTTTGCCCTGATGGGTTGCCCATCCGAGAACTCACGGCTTTGTTTTTGGTTGCCTAGGTAGAGACTTCCCAGGTGGTCACCCATCCTAGTACTACTAGGGGTGTTCACGGTCCGGTTTTAACGGTTTTTAGATCAAACCCCGAACCAAACCGTTAGTAATGGTTTTTTATTATCAAACCCCAAAACCGAACCGTTGAAATTTAAAACCGAACCAAACCGAACCGTTACGAACGGTTTGGTTCTGGTTTGGTTTCACGGTTTGAGTTTTATTGGACCACTTTTTAAAAGTGCACAATGCAACCCAAAAAAATTTAAGAAATCCGTTCAATAATATATAAACACCTATTAAAAACAAGAATTATGAAATTATCTTAGTAATATTGCTTCAAAATAAAAACAAAAGTCAATAAACTGATAGGTTGATAAAACCATCAATAACTAGATGTTACAATGGCCTATTTCACCAGTTTTTATAAAGGAAGATCAGGATTTAGTCAACTTCACCTTCTTCTTACCAATATGAGTTCAAGTAATCCAAATGCTTAATAAATAAATAAATAAATAAATAATGATGTCTATTTGAAGTGTCTAAAATACAAACATGCAAATGGTCAGGTCCGGTTTTATACGGTTGGGTTTCAGTGTAAACCGCAAACCAAACCGTTCGCTACGGTTTAAAATTTTTAAAACCGACCGACCACTAGTGGACGGTAAAAATCGACCATGAAACCAAACCAATGACCGGTTTGGACGGTTTCACGGTTTCAAACCGAACCGTGAACACCCCTAAGTACTACTTCCACCTTAGCACGCTTAACCATGGAGTTTTCATGTGCTCCACAGCCAACTAAGCCCAAAACGCGTTGGGGATGTTAAGAGGCAAGACATTACTTATGAACCAAGGATCTCTCTTGTCCACGGCCGAAGTGGGATAGCCTAAGAGTGGGACGATGTTGTGTTTTCCAAGGGTGTTACAAACAACCCCCCTTTGGACTCATCGTCCTCGATGCGGCATGTCCCACCATCCCGAACGGCACAAGAGTGGCTCTAATACCAATCTGTGGCACCCTGACCAAAGGCGGCGGAACATGCCGGGGTGCAACGTGATTGGACAAATACACAAGACACTATTTAAAGTGACAATATTTATTTAACTCATTTTATTTCAACAAATCAAATAAACAACACGTCTCTCCCACACAAACAAGTTGAATACAAGTAACAATTATATTGTTCGTTTTACTAATATCCTAATGGTCTTGGTAATGCTTTCGTCAAGTCCTCGAGTCAACAAAAGTCAAACCTGTAACATTTCATAAAATAAAGTTTGTCAACACAAAGGTTGGTGAGCAATTCATAAGTTTGAGCATATAAGTATATAGTAATAAAATGCCACAAAACTTGTATACAAAACAATAAATAATAGCAACAATTTAGATATGCAAAAGATAAATAGTTCGGACCCTTTCTAAATGGTAACAACCAAGTATACTCGAATCATAGCGTCCATGAGGCTACCCGCCTCATGCTAAATAGTTATCGTTAATAAGAATATATTAACGACACCCTCCATAAGAGAATACCAAATGGACTCGGGATTTCGATCGCAATACCGTCTATAAGGGGATGCCAAATAGATCGGATTTTTATAGACTTCCACCAACCGAAAGCGATAAAAACATAGACAAATAAGTATAGAACACCAAATCGAGCAATTATTCAAGTAAGGTATACAATCACGTTTGTGGGTTTAAGATTCAAGTAAATAAAGCATTTAGTTTGGTAGGTATGAAATGTCACCCCAAAACGAAAGATGGAAAAAGGGGTATGAAAGTACTCACCTCGATTGACGAATCGGGAAAATAATAAATGATCGACAAATAGAAAGCTTGTAAACGAAACGAACAAATCCAACTTGAAAGCTAATTGAAAACGAATAAATAAAATATATTAATGAACTTAAACTTTAGTTGAAATTACATTGAAACATTGAATGGGACGGTTCGGTTGTAAATCGGATTATCGGTTAATTTGTTAATGAATAAAACTTGTATTCAGCATTCAGAATGAAACCTCGTATTTATAAAGTTATTCAAAGATTTATCACCTTAGGTGACAATATTTAAAGCCTTGAAATTATACATATAATCGTTTAATAAATCTCTTCGAAAACAAATCCTCATAATCAAATTTTTGTTGTCATTACCGTATTACAATTTACAACGATGATTTATAAAATGTGAGTATAATAATACGTAAATCATCCCCTTTTTGTAAAAGTTTATAATTTAAAGGAGATTATTTGAATACATGAGGTTGTTATAAATACACTAGTTGTATGTAGGTATACATATATATATATATATAAGAATTAAGGGTAAAACGAAGCTTGTGTGTATACGGAGAGGTTTTAGGCTTCGAATGGTGAATGGTTTAAAAATATTTGGTGAAGAGTGAGTATGTTTCGGTTGGCTTGCGTAGTTGGGTTTTCTTGAGTTGGATTGATAAGGTTTGTTGAGTTTAGGTCGTTTGAGTGAGTTAGACTTGGATGATTTGTGTGAGTAGTGGTTGGGCTAATAGGTAAGGTTTGGCTTATTTGAGCTCGAGTTAAATTGATGGGTTGGATAATTTCGATTTTGGCTAGTTTGGGTTGAGATTTGGTTTATACATGTATTTTGTAAGGAGTGTTTGGGTTACTATTTTGATATCAAACTCTATGGTTGGATGGGAACGATGTGTCGATAAGGTTTGGTGAATTTACCTAGCATGGGTCGAAGGATTTGAGTCATAGTTGGGTAAGCTTTGGTTATTATATGTTCAAGGCATTTTGTGGGAGTGTTTGTCGGTTTATTTAAAGTATTAGGATAGTAAGTTTGATACGTTTTTTGTGGCGTGGAAGTGTCGGTAGTTAGGGCATTTCGTTGGGTTGACTTTTGTATATCTTGGACTTGCATGGGGCTTGAGTATGTGATGATATAACTTGATCTATTAGGTTTCGTTCATATTGAGAGAAGATTTGAGTGCTCGGGAAACTTTGAAATGGAAGGGTGGTTTGATTTAAGGTGGTAGTTTGAGAGGGAATACGGGTCTTTGGGAACTTGTGGTTGTGTATAGGGAGATTTTTTTCACTAGTAATAAATATTAATTTTTAAAAATATCATAATTTATAACTAATGTTTGAAACATCCATGAAAATTTTGATAATTAAAGTTACAAGTTAATATATGTATAAATATATATATTATATAAATAGAATTTTTGAGATCCGAGCGTGTGTATCACACAATTTTTTTTTATAAAAATTACAATAATTTTTTTTTACTTATGAGGAATTTAAAATACGTAAATTGAATGTCAAAATTTGTTATGAGGTCTCAAACATTGAATGATGAGTGTCGTTTTGGGAATATAAAGTTGCGAAATGAAAATTTTCTTTTACCAAGTTCGTTACTTAATATCGTGTAACAAAAAATATTATGGTAAGTTAAAATGACCGGCATTGTAAATCGAGAAAATCACAAGCAAACGATTTTTGTCTTTAAAGTAAAATTTCTATGAAGTTTTGCATGAGAATTTCAAGAAGATTACAAGTTATAAGTTTGTGACTTTCTTGAAAAATCATAGCAAAACTATCATAAGAATTTTAGAACGCGGAAAATCGTATGATGTAAATTTTTATTTGCGAAAATTTTTAATGAACCTAAGATTGCATGATGAAAGTTGTTATGAAAATAAATTTGGGTAGCGAAAATTTTTACCACGCGTATTATATAATGTAGTATAATTAAAAAAATGTCGTGAGAAGTTTAAATAGTTAAAATTTTGAAGTGATCGTCCAAAATAAACGGAATATTTATAAAAATAAAGTTTTTTATAAAATTTTTGTACAAAAACTTTAAAGACAATTTAAAGTTTATACAATTGGAAGTTTACTTGAAAAGTTGAGGTGAAGTTATCATAAAACCTTCTTAATATGATGAAATTTATATATTAAGATTTTTTTTTTGTTTGTAAATAGTCTTAATGAAAATATATGACATATTAAAAATCATTATGAATATATCAAACTATATATATACATATATTTATTTATTTATTTTATATTAATTCATTTTTTACTTATATCGAAGAGGTTTTATTTTAATGAACGAAATTCGCAATAAAAATCCTTGTGAAATCAAAATGAGAAAATTGGTGTAAAACTTTACCATATAAAATCGAGATAAGAATTATTAACAATAAATAAAAATATAACATTCATAAATGAAGACTTGTGATAAGAATTTATAACAAAATAAAGGTAAAATGGTTTAAATTCTTGAAACGTAATAAAAATGTTTTAAGATTTAAAGGCAGAAAAATCGTGCATGAACCACCATGGCTTGATATTCCGACCCTAAAACCTTTTTACAAAATTATCTTGTTGGAGTCTAAACATGTGCACGTACCAGCGCGCCTTTTCATGTTTTCGACTCAAATAACAATAATAACACAATAATTCAAGATACAACGTCATGTCAAAACACTAGTCCACGAACCACCGCGGTTCTATTGTTTCAACACTGAAAATTAGCAGGGCGAATGGAACGCTCGCATTCGACTACTTAAAGTGGTCATCTCATGTGAGACAATCTTTAAGGAGATTTGAAACAACGGGATCCAAGTTAAGCTTGTGATCCATAAAACACAATAAAAACTAATGTTTTCGCGGTAAGATAAGGATACTTACATTATTATGAACGTGCGTGCATGTGTAAATAAAAAATTAAATAAAAGTAAGGTAAGGATACCTCAGTATGTTTCGAGTATTTGTGTATATATATGATTTGATGAAATAAATAAGTATATATAAATAAACAAGTGCATTGAACAATCAAGTAGGGTAAACACGTTAGGAAACACGTATAAGGACCTTGAAGTAAAGACTATACTAGGTCGTTACGTCTAACCACCTATCTTATAGTCTTGTGGCTCTGATACCAATCTGTGACACCCCGACCTCTCATACCACCAATACTGTCTGCTTTGCCCCCGATGGGTTGCCCATCCGAGAACTCACGGCTTTGTTTTGGTTGCCCAGGTAGAGACTTCCCAGGTGGTCACCCATTCTAGTACTACTTCCACCTAAGCACGCTTAACCATGGAGTTTTCATGTGCTTTATGGCCAACTAAGTCCAAAACGCGTTGGTGATGTTAAGAGGCGGGACATTACTTATGAACCAAGGATCTCTCTTGTCCACGGCCGATGTGGGATAGCTTAAGAGTGGGACGATGTTGTGTTTGCCAAGGGTGTTACACCAGCCTCGGAACGGACACCATTGCTTTCATCCAACCCGGTTTCCATAGCTTCATCAGTTGCACTATCTTCTGCATATTCATCATCATACGCATCATCATCACGGGCAATGCAAATAGGTCATACATCACGTTCACCTACTAAGATTCATTCTATTTCAAGTACTCCTTACAGCCACCACCAATCGCCTTATATTACTCCATCGAGAAGTTCACTAGACATTAGAAACATGGCGTCTTCTTCACATAGATCCCGGGCCTCTCATCTGATCTCATCAAACTCGTTGGGATACCCGTCTCTATCACCTCTGAATTCGCGGCACCTGTCATCATATTATCCCAGCCCAGGAAACGCATCGTCGAGTTATATTTGGTCGTCAAGTCAGCAGGCGCACCCTTTGCGTCATAGTGATTCTTCTGTTAGCTTTTCTCTGTTTGCCTCGACTTACTCGCTTCCTGAATGTTGATTATATTGTATAAATTTATACATTTGATGATACTACTTCTGGGTGATATTTTTTCATGTTTTGGTTGTGACTAGAGTGATGGTTTGCATTATGTGTGATTGGTGAGTTGTGCTTGTACGTTTGAAAGGGGATATTAGTATGAAAGTGAATAGTTAATGCTTCTTAATCTTTTAATAATTAGTGGGGTTTTGTTTTTAATTTAAGTAAAGATATGGGCTTGGGAGTTATGCAATGGGCTTGGAAGTTTTAAATTTTAAAACGGCCGATGTAAAAGTAAAACAATATATACGGTTGGTTAATAAGGTCAACATCTAACAGAGGGGTACCATGGACATCATCAAAATAAAAAATTCGTTCTACTATTTTCTTTTCTTAGTCTAATACGATTCCAAGGATTATCCAAGTCAATTATTGTTGGTTTGACACTTCCGCACATCGACATCGGTTTGTTAATTCTGTTTGTTTTTTAACGTTTCTGCGTTGCTCTTTTTGTTTATCTCAAAATACGTGCCAATTTTAATTAGTTTTTCTATCTAGCATTTCATCATATATTACGGTGTATGTAACTTGTAACTTACAAATAACCAGTAGCATTTTCCTCCATGTCTTGTAACTATTATTGATGTACATTATATAATTTTACTTTGATATCAATTAACTTTAAACTATGCTAAATGATATTCATAATACTAAAGTAATCAATACAAAAGTTATATTCAGTCATTATCGTCATATCCAATATGGTTCGTTCCTAACTTAATTATATTTTTCTATTCAGAAAATTACGATAAATTATATATGTTTTTAACTAGCATTTTTATCCACGCGTTGCGGCGGAGATATATTTGTATGATTACATATATCGCTGCTACTTAGGTTTGAATCAAATCTAGCATACTTCCTTTTTCCTTGGTTTGAAAAAATGAGACTCGTTTTAGTTAGTATATTTAGAAAAACGTCATATTAAGAGAAAATTACCTAAAATTAGTTACATAAATAATTAATAGTTAATTTAAATTAAATGATGAGAGTTATTTTCTATTTCTACCGATACAAATTGTAATAAATAAATGTAATGCTTAATATATGAAGGTTATTAGAAAATTCCTAGAGTTAAAATGTTACTCGTTTAGTGATATTCTATTTATTCTTATACAAATTGTAATAAATAATAAATGTAATGCTTAATATAAAAAATTCTTAATAGGTGAACTTGAGGGGAACAATTGAAAATCAACAAACCACAAAGTGAGTAAGGGCAGAATAAAAACAACAACTCTATGAAGAAGTTACAACAAACCAACCATATATCTTCTTCTTAATCTCACCACCACCCTCTCTTTGTTTCTACCGCCAGACCCTTGCAGTAACATAATCCCCCATTTCAAGTAAAAATTTGTTGAAACCGATCGACATTAAACGGGTATCCATCAGATTTGAAGAAACTCATCTTAGTTCCGCTGATTGATATTACTAGCGGGATCATTGTTCCGCTCTAGTAATTGTGAGTTCCTTCGTCAGATGCTATCGATTAGGCGAAATTGGGGTTTGCAATTTTATTTTTTAGGAAACCATTTGCGAAGGAGTAAAAAAATAAACGACCGGAGAGGGCGTTTTATAACCTCCGGTGACGGGCCGGTGAATCGGCGTTTTATACCCTCCGGTAACGATATTTAGACGCAATGTAGCGGTTATTTACTTTGGCAGTTTTATAACCGCTAGTAACGGTTATATATATCGGCCGGTAATCTGGTTTGGGTGAGAGACGGAACAGTTATACAAACATCGTTTCTAATTTTTTTTTTCCAAATATATAATATAAACTTTACAAAAACAGGAATAATAAAATGAAAGCTATCAAGTTGCATCCAATTCTAAATGTAATACTAATTATATCTACTACATTTAGAATTGGTTGCAAACATATTTCTTAACCTTTTCCAAAACATACCTTTATTATAAAACTTTAATTTCAATTAATTAACTCTACCACATACGCAAATTTTAATTTTCCCCTCTATTTGTCTTTTCATATCATACTAGCAGAAGTGCCCGCGCGTTGCCGCGGGTTTGCCCAAAGTATCATCTCGTATTGGTTTGTATTGTATGGTGTGGTGTGTAATGGGTTACCAGTGTGAGCGCGTTGCCTCATATGCATATGGCTTGTTGGATGTTTTTTGTGCGGGGTGCGAACTAAAATGTTGTGGATGTATGCATATATATTGGATATATTGTGTTTTGTGAAATATTTGTTAATAAAGTAGGTTTATGGGTTTTGTGATTTTTAATCAACATAAATGATTAAATGTGTGTTAATTGTGGATTGATAGAGAAATTTAATCAGAAGATGAAAAAAAATGGGGTGACATAAGGGAGGCTAGACATTGGTGTTGTTGTAGAATTGTAAACCGATACGCTCTGCGTACTCTGCCCATAAACCACATATTCAACCAACAATTTATTCCATTATTTTGTTAAAAAAATCATGTAAAATTATACAGTTGTTGTTTAGTCTTTGTGTTGTGTCTATGTTAGTTGTGATGTATTATGTATGGTATTACCAAGGGTGTGTTTGTTTTGTCGTGGCTATTGTTGATAAATTTTTATAAATTATAAGGACAACGAAGCTCACATACACGCATAAATAATAAAACATGGCCGACCTTAGCAAGGCAAAACATTTGCATACATGCAAGCCCTCTATAAAGGGAGTAATTGTAGTACAATAGATAAACACAAGGAAACACATACATAAACAAAAATTCGAAAGGACAACGTTATTATTATAGCAATCATAAAATGTAAAGGAAAAACATAGGACAATCATTATATGTAAAATAGTTATAGGGCGGGTGAGACAACCGTCTAGCTGATCACGATACCTTGGTTGATGCTAAACTAATTCATTTGGTGTGTGCGATCTAAGGGTTTGCTGACCTTGGCTATTTCATATAGCTTTGTTGCGCCACTAATAGCAAACAATGAGCCATTTGTAATGCATTGGGGGTAATTGGTATCCATGGTCCAAGCGATGTTGGTGGCATTGCATGCATCAAGAACATGGGGACCACTGATCTCCCTATAGGGACCATAAGTTGTGTGATATGTTCTTCCATCCAAGAGTTAGCAGCATATGTAGGGAGTTTTGAATGTTTCCTAAGTCCGTCCTAAATTGGACTTTGATGGAACTGGTGGGAAGGTTAGCTCGGTAACTTGTTCCTTTCGAGTGTCGAATTTAATAACTACATGCGTAATTATAAACCAAGTTTCTGAAATGGTGAAGTACAAACTACGTTGAAATTGAGTTCCATTCGACCAAATTGTAGTCGTTCTTGCGTATTTGGATTTGGTGGTGAAGGGTATTTGTCTCCAAGTGACCATTTTTCTTGAGTAGATGTGACTGGTAATGGAACCCGTGTTACGTCTAATATGAAAAACTTTGTAGTCATTTGAATGGGTATTGCATAATTGAAGATTGTGTTTGATTGGGATATAAAGGTCATGAGAATCATTTGCGAGCAGTCATTTATATGCCATGATCGTCAAGTTCCAAATTACCAATTATTGGTTTCTAGCAGCGACACGCACAGCAGGCCATTCAACTGTGCCAGGTTTACAACGGGCATGTTAAATGGTGGATGGGGAAGGCAATCCTCGTAGGAGGCCCACAAACAGTCGTTTCATTGTCAATGGGATAAATATTGTCTCATCCTACCAACCAGTAACAATTTTTGGTCGCTTTTTCAACTAAAGAAGTCAATGAGTGTTCCTCTCCAAATTCGTTTGTGGATAGCATGCAACGCCATTCTTTGCAAGCTGCCTTACATGTTGCGACGGCCTTTGCCGGTAGCCTTGTTATGATGCAAAATACAAGTACTTCCATACAGCCTTGAACGTTGATATCGTTCCATGTAATTGACAGTTCAACCTTTTATGTGATTAAGTAGTCCTCATAAAACTATCATCATTAATGTTATGCTAATTGTTTTAAAATCAATACATTATAAGATAATTTAATAGTTAGAAACAAAAGAAAAAAAAAGGTTTTCATTACTTATGTGTTTTTACATTGGATGTTTAGTGTGGGCACCATAAGCATATTAAAATTATTATAAACACATAGCATGTTTAAATCAACCTTAAACATATAAGTATATTAAACACCATAGTGACCATTTGTCATAATTATCACTTTTATTAACGAACAACACAGTCTAAAATGATGTTAGTCATAGATAGTAAAAGGTGCATCCACAATGCACAAGCAATATAAAAACCTTATCTTTAATGTGGGTGCCATAAGCATATTTAAATTATAAGCACATAGCATGTTTAAATCAAGCTTAAACACATAAGCATATTAAACAGCATAATTGCAGACAACTTCTAATTATTTTGACCTTTATTTAAAGAACTATGCACAATCCACAAGCAAACCTAAAACCTTATGTTTAATGTGGGTACGATAAGCGTATTCAAATTATAGAGACATGGCATGTTTAAATCAACGTTAAACACATAAGCATATCATACACTATAGATGCAGTCCACTTCTCATTATTTTGACTATTATTTTACGAGCTACTGATACCCTATGATGTCAAGTAGACACCATAATAAAAGATGCATGCACAATGTAAAAGCAAACTCAAACCCGTGCAGCACTATGACTACTAATAGTGCATAATTATACCACAAACAATGTACAAATTAAAGTCAACTAATAAAGATTTGAAGGCTTTGAACAAACTTAACGAGAGAAACCGGTAACAACTACTATACTCAAGTTTGAGTTATATTGCATATTTTATCAAATCAACTAAATGATGAGAAAAATGAAGAAAAATTATGTCACCTGCAACATGGTATATGTGACAAAGAGTTCACATTTGTCTAAAGGAAGATAGGATTTGGATCTTCTTCTCTCTTTTCCAACTCTCTTTTAAGTAGCAGACTAATCCGATTTGGGGTCTTGTTCACGGTCGGATGGGTCCAATGTCATATATGATAATGATATAGCACTTTGACCCGTTCAACCATAAGTGGAATTGCATATCTTATTGCTTTAATTACCCTCTAAAAGTCAAACTGTAAAGAAAACAATATAAATTCATGTTATTTAAGTCAAACTATAAAAGTCAAATAGCATGTATGTTCCAACATGTGTAAGTTTTAGGGTGGCCTTCGAGGTACGTGAGCGGTGAGCCGCACCTTCAACCCTCAACGGATCACGATTTTTAAGGGGCATATATATATATATATATATATATATATATATATATATATATATATGGATTTTGAATTAAATCATATGTATTCAAAATTAAATCTTATATAATATAATTGAATTTTGATCCTCTTAAAATTATCTGGCCCATTTTTTTATTCATAATCCATTTGGTAAAGCTTAAGCTATTGGCCCATACCAAAATCAATAACTAAAATAATAAAAAAAACATTTGAGAGAGAGAGAGAACGCCGATCAAAATATGGCCTCCGTCTTCGGGGCTTTGTCGTTCCACATAACTTTAGGGGAATTGAAGATGTTCTTAAATTGTCTTGTAATTTTCTTGAAAAATACACTCTAGTTTCAAGGAAGATTGGATAATGATGGCATGGAACTTTATATAGTGTTGAGCTCATTAGACACATTATATACCATGAAGTTGAATGAGACCCAAGATAATTTCTCAAATGCAATGATTGCACATAGAATATTGTTAACTATTCTAGTCACGGTGGCATGTGTAGGAAAAAAATATTCAAAGTTGAAGTTATTAAAATCTTACTTACGATCAACAACGTCCCAAGAAATATTTAATGAATTGACAATGATAGCTATCGAGAGAGAAATCTTAGATAATATAAACTGTGAAGAGGTGATCAAGCAACTTGTTAAGAATGCTAGGAGGGCTTCACGAATCGTCGGTTAGCCATTAGCTATTATTGTATTTGATGTTTTTATTGTTATAACGTTAACGTGGTTTAAGAAATAACTTTTATATTTTATTACTCATTGGCTCGACCAAGGTATAGAAATTTTCAGACGATCCTGAGCTTATATATCAAAAACCAAAATTTATGGGTCATTTTATAATAATTGATTAACGGAACCAAACTTGTCTTCTAAGTCATTTTATGCGCGATAGTGTTAACTGTTTCATACATATATCCAAAACAGATGATCTAACCAGTGGCTTTGGCTAAAGAAACATATATGTACACACTTAAGTTTTAAATTTGCTTATAACACTTTTTGTTCCAATTTTCGATTATTGATTGGTTTTTTAGTTTAAACAATAATTATGCCGAGTAATTGTATTATTTAGTTGTATCATTGCAATTAACAATTGCTAAGTTATAAACTATTAGTCTATTACTGGACAAGGTCAATAAATGTAACTAAATTGCAACAATAACTCACAAAACTAAATATACAATTAAAACAAGTGTGATTACACATACAATTCGATCAAAATCACTAATTAGGAAAAAGGGGCACATTCGGTTCACAACACTAAATCTACTTCAGTGTTGTGAACCGAATGTGCCCCTTTATCATCAAATGGTACTGAATTTGAAGCGGATTCAACATGTGCTGGCTTTGCAGTGCCTTCAGTTTTTGGTGGTGGTTTTCGTCTAAAACTATCTTCGGTACTACTAGAAGGTTCCGTCCAAGAACTGACATCAGATTCTTCTTTCCCTTCATCAAGATCTCTCTTTGTACTAAATTTCTTCATTTTTACAGCCTCTTCAACGTGAGACTCGGTTTCGGTTTCTTCTTCCAAATCAGGAATCCCCTCCCTCTCCCTCACTTCATTAGAATCCGGACTAATACCCATTGATTCATACCCGTATCCATACCCATACCCATATCCATATCCATATCCATACCCGCGGTATTCATCATCATAAGTATCAAAAAAGCTAAAGTAATCAGACGCCGTGGCTGCAGGCGGCGGAGGCGGAGGAGGACTGTTAGGCTTCTTTTGGTTCTCGAGGCGTTGCACTTACACCACCATAAGAAAACCCGTACCCGTATGGATCATAATGCATCGGGTCAACCCATTCACTCGTTTCTTGAAAGGCCCTTGCTTCCTCTGGTTGAATCACGGTATGTCTAACCGGTGCAGACTTTTTCATATAATAAGCATACTGATTCGTATTCGAATTCGAATATTCGTTCCCACCATATCCATTGTAAGAATTAAAACCCTCTTGATACATCCCCCAAGGAGGTTGAAACTGCGACGCAGACGGGTTAACCACATACGGGTCACCCAGATTCGATACCCAAGGAGGCTGAAACTGAAATCCAAATGGATTCATAACATAAGGCAATGGATCACCCCAATTAGTCTGGTTTACACCTTCAAAATCATGCAGTCCTCTAGGTTCATTCGAAAACGGTTGCGGATTACCATAACCATTACCATTACCATAACTATTATTATCATTACCATCACCATGTACATGAATATGATGCAAGGATGAACTCAAATCAGATTCTGAGTCAGACCTAGGTTCAGATTCATGATCACCATCACCAACAGTATGAATATGCGAAACCGAGCCCGAAGAAACCGAGCCAAGATTCTTACTTTTACCCTGATCTGAAGGCAATGTGAGTACAGGGGAAGATGATGGAGGTGGTGAAGGGATAACAAGCTGTTCATCAACAAATCTAGAGAGTGCATAACCTATATCCTTAAGAGAATGAAAATAAGCCAAATGCGAAGCCGATAACTCGTACCGGTAATCCGCAGCAGACCTGATCAGCCTCTTTCGTTCTCTGCAACGTATCACTAATGGCAGATCATCAGGTTTTGAAGGTCTGCAGCCCATTGAAGTAACCCAATTAGTATTAGTATTACCATCAGCATTAACCAGTTACCAACCAACAAACCCTAATGTTATTATTGAAATTGAAATTAAACTCATCTCAAAGAACTAATCAGAATTCAGATCTACGGTTGTATAATAACATGCATTGAAATCTGAGATGGGTAAGTAATGAATTAATTAATTAATAGAAGTAGATACAAATAATAGTAAAATAATGAAATCGAGATGGTGTAATAATGGCGTACAGAGATTTGAAGAAGATGACGATGCATGTGTTTCGAAATTGATATTGATAATAATAATAAGAAGAAGAAGGTGGAATCCGGCAGAAAAAACGGAGGATGTCATAGATATAGAAATATAATAATTGATATTGATATTGATATTGATATTGATATTAATGTATATGTATGTATATAGAAATATAATAATTGATATTGATATTAATTTATATGTATGTATATGTATATATATTGCTGCAGCAGGGGTGGTGTGTAAATGTAATGATGGTTTGTTGAGGTACGCATGGCTTCTTGTTGTTTAAGACCAGGGACAACTATAACTTTTACAATCCTTTCCATATAAAGTTGTTGCTCTTTTTATACACAAAAATTCTTCCATCTTTTGTAACTATACTTTACCTAAAATGTTGCAAGCCAGTCATGTTACTTACTTCTAATTTATTATTATTACCGGTAAACGTCTTTGCGCGTTGCGGCGGAAACATTGGTACTTGTAAACTTAAGTATCGTGATGGAAACACTAAAAAAGATAAAGTTAATCAAGTTTGTCTTTATAATTTATTTAGTTGTTGTAAAGAAAAAAAGATATTTACCTATATGTTTTGTTCACACGACACACATTACGTGAACTTGTTATATCAAGGCCTACGTAGAAATATTAACGTGGCAACGGTGTATTCAAAATTTATGACAACATTATATTATGATAAAAGGAAGTTAAAAGCAATTTATATTTGAGCTGGATTGATTTGGAATGAATTTTATACCTAAACAATAATGAGAGCATGATGGTATTAACATTGTAAAAAGAATGAAGTTGAAGAAAATCATTTGTTTGATCACAAAAGTCAAACTGCACCACTTCTTTATCTGTGTTGGGCTTTAAAATTGCATTAAGATAAAGCAAGTGTTATGAAAGCTTAAAAAGATTATTACGGGTCTTCACATACATTACAACCGAAGAGAGGCATGTCATGGCCGTCATCTGAAGTTGACATCTCGTTCAATTTGGGGCAGAAAGTCTTTAGCTGGGGCAAAAGAGAAAGCTCCAACGTGTTCAGCTTGGGGAGCACAATCTTAACCATTTCCTCACCTGAAACCGTGATATTGTCCGAAAATATTCCCGGGAGAATGTCACAGTTGAATATACACAGATAATGAAGCAACCCTTGATCTGTGGCAGTGTGTTGTGGAAAAATAATTTGTAACTTATGACAGGTATGTACAGATACATTTCTTAAGTTGACAAGGCAAATGTCTCCCTCGGGCCCTTCCTTCCACAAGCAAACAAACTCGGGCAAGTATTTTAGATCCAATTCCTGTAGTACTGAGAATGATGTGGCGGGAAGATGTCCATGGCATATTTCTTTTAAATTTTCCATAGAAACTACTTCCAACTTCTCCAAAGAAGGAAAGAGAACACCTGGTTTACAAATTACCGTGTCAACTATACATTCAATGTCAGAATTACCATATAGCTCTAACCCCCTGAGGTTTTGGAAGTGTTCCTTTGTCATGTCATACAGAACATTCTTTAAGACGTGTGGACAGTATTCTAGGATCAAGTATTGAGCTTGTTTCAGCAGCAGGGTAATACAGTCTGGTAAACGAATAATACCTTCATCAATTCTAAGTTTCAAAGCGGTTGAGTATCTATGGGTAAGGCTAACCAACCAATAGCTTCCAACACAAATCTTGAATTTGATCAGATTTTCCAAGAGTAGATCTCTGGGGATGAGATTGACATTGAGGATGTTCACCTCTAAGGATCTTAAACAAGACAACATTTTCAACTCGCTAAGAGATGGGTTATTTCCTTGCATATCTTCTTTATCTTCACTCCAGTTTACAAAACTGTTCATCATATTCAAGCTCTCCAATGAAGACAACTTTGATAACACATTGGGTGGAATTGTGGTCAACTCTTCACAGTCAGTCAGATCTAGAAGTCTCAACCGAGTAAGCTGTCCAACTTCCTCAGGCAACCGCTTTACATTTGAACCAACAAAACTCAAAACTTCAAGGCTCTTCAGCTCTCCGATTGATGACATGTCTCGTAGCTTGCACCGCTCAAGACACAATGTCCTCATTTTCCATAAAGATTTAACTGACCAAGGTAATGACAAAATAGGCATGTCGCTCATGGATACAACTTTAAGCTCTTTCATCCCTTCAAAGAAGTTCCCAGGAATTTGAATTGAGTCAGATTGAAACTGTAATAGCAGAATTTCTAGTTTTGGACAAACCAAGCCACCGGGGAGTTGAGTAATGTTAGTTGAAGCAAGTGAGATTGCAGAAAAAGGAGTGAGAGGCTCGCCCATATGACCTCCAAATGATTGAACATCATGTCTTACCAGAGACATAGTTTGACCACTAGTTGCAACCAAAATAGCAAAATCTCTTATCACATCACGCATCCTAACATACTCTTCATTTTTACCATCCAAAAGCAAGCAACAAGCTTTGAGGCTCTCAACTAATGCATATGCCCTGTCTCTTGCAGCTTCTAACTTATAAACATACTGAAACAGCCTTAACCCCAGGCCATATCTAACTAAAGTTTCAATCGGAATCTCAACGTCTTCTTTAAACAAACTATGAAGTAAGAAGCAAGACTTAAGTTCATCTGTTTCCAAAAAACTGTAACTCAATTCAAGCGACGAGTACACATATTTATGCATGCCTTTAATGTTTCTCGGAGGAGGGTTTTGCAACTGACAAAGTGCATCACACCAAGCATGTTTACTCTTTCCCCTAAGAGCTCGTGCAACAGTTACAACTGCAATTGGTAGGCCTGCGCATCTTTTAACTACCTTGGTCGCTAGCAGATGTATATCAGAATTATGGGTGATATTGGCCATCTTGCCAAATAAGTTCCAAGCATCCGATTTAGATAAGACATTTACAAGGACACACACTTAAGCATTCTTTAACAAGAGTAGTTTTACCAACTTGTAAGGCCCCGTTACCGGTAGCCATACTTTGGTGTTGGATTTACTCATAAGTGCAGTTCTAAATATCAGAGTTAATTAAAACTTTACGAGGAATATAAAACTTCAACCATAACGTATTACATAACCTTCAAATCTTGTCTTATAAAACATTCATAGTCATTTAAAACAAAACATAATCTTTAAAATATCACAACATTTCTTCGAGATGCCAGTATCTTCGATTCCATGCCATGTGTCTTCAATCACGCGAGCTGCCTCAACCTATTTGCCTGCGTGCATACTAAAAGTCAGCTACGCTAAGTGAGTTCTAGTTAATCACGTAACTTACTTTACATACACATATACGTGCCCGTAGGTACGCATTGCATACTTAACCTGTCCATCATTCTTTTATACACATACAAAACTAACCTTACGTTATAAAGAGCATTCGTCCTACATACCTCGGATATTATTAGGGTCCGGTCACCCTTCATCCTCGGATATTATTAGGGTCCGGTACCCTTTCTTCCATACCTTTATAACATACTTTTCTATATACATAATCGTAAGTTTCGTACGTACATACATCAATCATTCTTCATCTTACGTCATACATATAACATCAACCATTTCCTGACAGTACATGCAATTCCGAATATAGTTCATCTACCGACAAGAAATCATTCATACATTTCACATAATACATATATGGCATACACTTATCACTTAGGATAAGTGTATTAACTAATCACATCGAGTATGCACACAGCCCCGAAAACATAACAAGGAATGGGGCTTGAAACTCACCTGAAGTCGGAACGTGGTAGTTATTCCTTTCTTCAGTTGTGCACGACTAACTGTATAACAATCACACGTATCAATTATCTATCACTACCCATATCACGTTTCTAGTCTAATTATAACCCTCAACGGACGGGGGTCCGGGGGCAGCGCCCCTGGCAGCGGGGTCTAGGGGCGGCGCCCCATGGTCTCTCCTTCTTTCTTTTATAACCCATATCCATTTAACCCAACAACAGCCCAACTCATATTCTATTTATCTAAACCGATAACGACCCACTATAAAATAGACGAAGTTTATTTTATTATTATAACCGAAAGTAGGATGTTACAAACACTGCCCATACCATATACACCAATGATATTTATGTTATCGTCTTTGAGTGCTTCCATAATCTCTTTAAAAGTTAAGTTCCTTGAATCAAAAGTCTCTACATCACCTGTGGAGGCAGACCACAATGGTGGAGGAACTTGTCGAGAAACACGGTCAAACTTACCACCTTCTAGAAGCTTATTAACCGCCAACACTCTCTTTTTGGCTTTTTTACTAACTCTGTAGCGTAAAACTACGTTGCTACATGACAGGCTACCTTGATGATCACCAAGAAACTTTCTTGACTCATCAACAAGCCCATCTGCACTTGTTAGCCATTCTGCAACTTGAGGTAGAATATGTTCTCCATTTCTCTTTGCCTCATCGACCAAACCTTGAATCTCAGTTCTAGTATTCTCCAAAGCCGGAACTCGATTTCGAAAAGAAATAAGGTTCTTGTTGTAATGATACAGATAACCAAACGATTTCCCAATAGGTTGAAATATGAATTCTCCTAACTTTACAGCAATAGAAACAATTAAATCAGCAGCCATTCGGCAACTTTACTCTTAAAAATTTACAGTCAACTAATCTAAGTATATGGGACTGTACAACAATCTAGAACATAAGATTACTATACAACAAGAACCTTTCGGTAGAGAGAGCAACAGAGAATTCAAGAAGCTTATCAAAAAATTGCTTTTGTAAAGCTGGAAATTGATCTGTAGATGAGGGTTGCAGAATGGTAAACATAGTTGACTTGCTGGTCAATGGAGCTGGTGGGTTTAATTCTTATGGCTACTTGTCAACTAACACAAGAATTGTTTATTAAGTGTAAATTTCACACAAATATCAGGATAGGATAACAGAATATGTCCAAAATGCATCCTGACTTTCAATTATGACACTTAACCCCCCTAGGGTTTGTTTTTATGAAACTAGCTGCGTACACCACATAAAACGATCCGGTCGTTGAACTTACTGCTAGGGCTGTAAACGAACCGAACATTCAGTGAACTGTCGGTGGGAAGTTCGTTTACGTTTGTTAGTTTAATAAATGAATGAACATGTACAGAGGTCGCATTCGTTCATTTGCGTTCGTGAACGTTCAGTAATGTGTTCATTTATGTTTGTTAGTTAAAGGCTTATTTTATATTTTTATAAAATTTTATTTGTAATAACCATCCTAACATTTAAATTTTATAATTTTATTGTTTATGTTAAGTAAAAGTTCATTTCGTTAATGGTTTGTTTTATAAGGTCTTGCTTTAACTAACAACAAATCTAACTTGTGCGTCGTTGACATTATCATAATAAAGCCACCGACTGAAGGATGATTTTGTTTATGACTATTATTATTATCTCACGTGCTTAACTTTATATTTAATTAAGGTGATTATGTCTAATGTTTTGGATTAAGAATATTGTTTTTTTTTCTTAAACAATACATTTTCATTTGCGTTCGTGAGCAAGTTCAATTCCTTAACGAACGAACACGAACATGATTTTACATTCGGTCAGCGGTCAGCGTTCATGAGCCATTCGTGAACAAGTTTAATGCTAAACAAATGAACATGAACAAGGCTTAGTTCGATTTGGTTAGGTTCGGTTCGTTTACAGTCCCTACCTACAGCTAATTAGGTTACAATTTTCGGTCATCTACATGTATGATCAAATTCACATGCTTAAACAACGATTATGCACAATGAATTAAACATTATATACAGATTTCAGCTACATGTTACAAAGTTGAGAGTTAGGAATCAGCAATTGCCGTTGTTAATTTGTTGTTACAGTTTTCATTGGTGAAATTCAGAAATTGAAACAATTAGATTTGTGTGAGCACGTAAACTTACAGTAATTAGAAGCGGAATGGCGGTTGCTAGGTGTTGGGCGGTGAATGTGACACCCACACCGCCGCCGTATAGCGGCGGAGATTCACCGAAGCATTACTTGTAAGTTTGGTTGGCTCGGCTCGGCTCGGCTCTCTTTTTTTTTAAAAAAAAAAACTTTAGTTATGTTACGTGTGAAGAGAAATAGTTGTATAAAAATATTGCTTAAAGTGATCCACCTAAAAATCATCATATGATCTATGCATGCGCGCTCAACCCTCCGCCATACATGCGCGCTCAACTTTCAGCCGCTATGCATGCGCGCCCGCGGATCACCACTCCGCCGCCATGCATACGCGACCTTGGATCACCACTCCGCCTCCATGCATGCGCGCACCGCAGATCAACACTCCGTTAGACCAACACCGATCACTAAAGAACGCATACATCTTCGCAAAGCAACTTTTTAAAATCGAAAAACTGGGGCGGAGGTCTTATTCTGCTCCGACATGGCATCCCTTACAAATTTGTGGGTCTTCGAACAAGAAACAGTTAGCTAAATAAATAATATTATAGCATGTCAGTAGTGCAACGTAAGCATTGTCAGTATCATCACATGTTACATGACAACAAAGTCTTGATGGAGGAATTAATTTCCAAATTTTCAAAACAGCCCCCTCAACTCTTGAGTCATATTTATTATGATAACAAAATAAGGATTTAAGTTGTTGACATTTACCCCCCTCTACAAGTATAACAAAGAAACCTTCCGCGATCTGAAAGAAGTCTCGCGTCAGAGGCGCGGAACACTTGCGTTAGAGGCGTGGAACTCTCATGGCAAAGCGAAAACAATTCTCGCGTCAGAGGCACGGAACACTCGTGTCGGAAGCGTGGAATCCTCGCGGCCAAATCCCAGAACGATAACAATAGCACATGCTTGGTTACAAATTCCTCAAGTAAGTGAATTACTTCACAAGTTTTTACAAAACCTCAAACTTTTTGCCTATATTGATTTTGGTTTAACAATCAAAATAAAACAAAACGAAAAGTATGAGTATATAAGATTTGCATGAAATGACACAAAAATTGTGCTTATATTATGTAACATCTGTCGGGGTGTTACATATTAATGCAGAACACACGGCTACGCGCCGAATACATAGGTTTGGGAATCCTCATAGACCCATACGGCTACGCGCCATACTTAAAGGTTGGGAATCCTCATAAACCCATACGGCAACGCGCCAAACTTAAAGGTTGGGAATCCTCATAAACCCATACGGCTATAGCGCCAAACTTAAAGGTTGGGAATCCTCAAAAACCCATACGGCTACACGCCAAACATAAAGGTCGGGAGCCTAATAATATCCCAAAAGGCCACGCGCCAAACATAAAGGTCGGGAGCCTAATAATATCCCACATGGTCACGCGCCAAACATAAAGGTCGGGAGCCTAATAATATCCCAAACGGCCACACGCCAACGTAGGTTGGGCACACCTCATAATTTGCCCGAGGATGGGAACCTTGTAATACATCCACTGTTAGTTTATATGTTTTTGCAGGCTCGGCTACGAGTCGCGCAAGCACCTATGACATTATTATTATTATCTGGCCGTTTGTGCCTCCATTATTATTTTGAAGACAAGCCGGGATAGTCATCCTGCGTAGAAGAGGCCCTTGTGGGCCAATCATTATCATCATATTATAGCTCATAAGCCGCAACTCGTGCATGCTTCATTATTTTATAGCTCGTAAGTCGCCTCGCGCGCAAGCTTCATTATTTTCATAGCTCGTAAGCTGCCTCGCGCGCAAGTTGCATTACATTATTATCGAGATGCGCACTCTATCTTTTATCAGGCCCCGCACCACTATTGTTATGATGCGTGCTATATCCTATTCATGCTAGTGCACCATCATTATCATAAGGATCACAACATGTCACCATCATGGAGAAAACCTCTCAAAACTCAAAGACAATAAAGACAAGGCCGAAGAAAGGGGAAAAAACCGCCTCATATCCTAACACACCTTATGAAGTCCAGCGCTCCACCTAAACGCTTGCATGCCTAGGAGCAACACTGGACTTGGGGGGCTTGTAGGGGTATGGTACTAAACCCGGCTTACGACCTTAATTTATTATGTTTGGCTTATTTTATTTTATGGACTAATACAATATTATTAGGCTGAGGGGGTTTTGTGGAGGTAACCCTAACTGGGCTAGGCCCATTAGGGTACCATGATGGTGGCCATGAGGCTCCCTATATAAGAAGGTCTCCACCTCCTTATTAAAGGTGGTTGTTTTCAATAAGAGCCACCACCATAACCATTTTTGTGTCTGTAAACAAGAGATCCTCGAGATTTCTTAGCAGTCACCTCCACACCCCCAAAAAGCCATTGCAGATCTCAAGCTACCGGAGAAGAAGATCGAGTCGTGGTTCGTTCATCTCGAAGACCGGGGAACATCGTCATGGATCAGGTCAGATTCATTTCATGTTTCTACAATCTACAACTCTAAAGTCTAAAGCTAGGCACTCCAATTTTTAAACTGATTATAATGGAAAAAAACACAATTTTATATTATCTTGGAATAGGGGTAAGTATGGACGAGACAAGCGACAAACCAATATAATATATTGTATTTGTAACCGTTAATGATTGAAAGATGATCTTTTAACTGAATCTATGTATTTCTTGTTGAAACAAACTTAAGAAAAGGTGGCCCATGTGATATGTTGTTGATTAAGGATTGGTCCAGAGGAATAACATCGTGTAGTTGGGCACAAATAAGTGGTAAGACGGGAACATCACCCCGTCTTACTAGTATCATGAATTCCTTTGTCGACAATGGTGTGGCTGTGGCGAATGCAATGCCAAAAGATGACGCTAATTTTTTACCTTTTTGCAGGTATATTGTTGCAGCATTTTAATTTTATCTACGTATAAATTTCGTTTAAAATGGAGTCGTGTTCGTAATATAGTATCAGTTTTGTATCATAAGTGATGACCGTTTCTAGTCATGCAAAAACTTAATTAAACTAGATAGCTATAGTAAGGTATTGTACCAACGAGGACCTTGTGGTCAGTGTTACGCTTTTCCTTTGATTATTTATTCTAAAAGTTAATTTGAAATCGAATCTTAAGTGGACAGTCGATGTCAAGCTGTACTTTGAATTAAAAAGTAAAAATAGAAACTGAAACTGAACTTGATATGTACAAAATTAATAAAAAGGTGATCACACACGAGTTTCAGATTTTAGAAGCACCATGTATAACCTAATTAATTTATTAAGTTGAAAGCCACATAGACGTAGCTTGTTCAATAATTATGTAAACAGGTAACTGTGAAACTAAGGAATCTGGAAAGGATACGTAACCAAATAAGGACCCAAGGTCCCAAGCTGAGATGTTGTTTAAACAATTGCCGACATAGACTATACATTCACATAACCTCATGCTTGGTAACGATTAATTTAAAACTAATGATTGACATGTCATTAATATAAATTTAGAAAAATATGTTTTACAAACCCAAAACATCAACCACATGAATATAAAAACTAGATTGAATACAAATTGCTAATAAAAACCTTACGCCCGGTTATGTGATCACAAGAAATTTAGCCGATCATAATTATAAAAAAATTAAATACTGTCACTATCCAATTCAAATTCTTTATAAGAAAATAAACTAAAGTTCCAACAAGCAAACGAGTAAACTAATTGTTAAATCTCGTGCGAACCTATGTTCCGTGCGTCAAAGTTCAAACAGCTGCCTTTCTTATTCATTTGTGATGGCCCAACTAATTGTTAAACGCAGCCCACAAGATTTATTTCAGCCCACAACTTCTTTGTTTTTAACTGGTACAGAGAAACACAATACTAAATAAATCATTCCATTTTCATTTGAGCTTGAGCATGCTTGATCATAATCGATAGATTGTTCTAATCTGTGTAATTGTCTTTATGGAGTTTTAGTCTCTTTTTTGGGACTGCACTCCGGGTTGTGGAGGTAGCTTGTGGGTGTTTAATTTGTTGTTGTCTGTTGACGTTGATTTGTTTATAAAAGTTCATAATTCAAAAAAAAAAAGTTGGTTAATTCTTTAATCATGATATAAATTAATAAGATTTGACCATTTAATAGAAACTTTCTTTTTTTAACAGCCAAATTGTTATTTACAACCACCCAAGAGGAGATTGAACTCCCAGCCTCTATTTTAAAAATCTACCACCTTTACGACCACACCAAATGACATAGGATATGGTGTGGGGTCATTCGCGAACACGTCGCGTCCCGCCACCCCACTCAGGCCAACTATGTTGACATGATCGTGATCCACGCTGGCATCCGAGTTTGGCTTGGCGTTCCCGGTAAAACCCAGTTGGCTCACCCCGCCCGAAGGCACGACAGGTTTAAATGCTCTGGTAAAATCAGGTCGGAATCAGGATTTGAACCCGAGACATTCGGGTCATCCATCATGTTCCTGGCCATTGGAGCAAGCCCCTTGATTCTAACTTTTCTCATTGTTTATATTATTATTAATATATCGTTTTAAATGTTATTTGTCTTAAACCTATATAATACATAAACTAATAAAAGTAACACCTTTTATACCAAATCTAATGCCTATAATTAATAATTAACGTCCAAATAGTGGTATATAAAATAGTTTGATCACTAAGCTATAGTGTCCGTATGATATTCTTACTATGACAAACCGATGTGATACTGTCTCAACATTATCGCTATCACAATGATTCTGACCAAATAGCACCGGTCTTATCAGAATCATTACTGATATTCGTTTTTTATGATTTTCAGTCAACGTAAAACACAAGTTTAACTTTAGGTTTTATCTTTTAGTTTATACACCAAATTGCTATATCATAATGAACCGAACCGATACCGATCGAATTAAATCCAAATACCCTTAAGTATCACCCGCGGGTTACAGAGAATCCTCTTATAAACCACCCGCGGGACACATGGATCACCCGCATATCACGAATAAGGAGGAACGTCCTCATAACACATGCGAAAGCATCCCTGGCTTCCTCAAAAGTCATCCGCAGGATAGGATATCTATCCGCCTAAACGTCCGGAAGACAAGGCCAGCGGGACAGCTATCATAACTCAAATACTCTCTAGAAGAAGGTTCATGATTCTTACTTGGAGAATACGTGACTGAACAACCAATAAATAAAGGACACCTGGCTAGTTTGTTATAACCGTGCACATGGCCATGGTGCAATCCATTCTATCATCGGGCGACGCGTGTCCAGGTTGTTATGCCCATGCACATGGGACGTATAGCTCAACCTATCATAAGAGGACACGCGTCCAGGCAGTTATCAAAGATCTTCTGGAAGATGACAGCTGGCCCAATCATCTTCCTACATCCTTCGGCTATAAATACCTTGTCAAACGGTATGAGGTATTCATTCATTCACTTGCATCCTGACTACACTTAGTCTGCTTACTTCAGTACTTTCTTCATTTACGAAGGTTACTGATTCTCACGCCGGAGGGTGGTTACAGGAAGATCCCCCCTCTTGTCCTTCCTGTAACGAGACTCACGATGTCTGTTTTGCAGGTTCCGGTCATTGGACTTTGGGAAGCTTTACTCATATCTTAGTTGTAATTATCGTACTTTACCTCGCAGACTCATTGGATCAATGACCTATACCCGGGGGTCGGATCCGTGTTTCTTCACCCGTTGTAATGCATGGAAAAATTTTCTAGTTATAACACCATAGTGTCTAAAAAATCTATGAAGAGAAGTGGACCATTGGGTATACGGTATTAAGGGTCAAGATTTGAAGTCACTTACATTAGTTCTGAAAGTTTAGCCTTTATTCATCCGCCTAAGGGGGTGTTTGGATGAGCTTATAATTTTGCTTTTTTGCTTATTTGTTTTTTATAAAACAAAATCAACTTTTGAAAAGCTCAATTTTGAAGCTTTTGGAGTTGCTTTACCAAACATCTTTTGCTTTTCAGCAAACAAATAAGAAATAAGCAAGTTTTAAAAGATCACCCAAACACCCCCTTAGAACTCAAAACCGATAATCAACACTTTCTTGTCATCTTGGTTTTCTTCACACAACATCACACACAAACATCAAGTTCCTTCGTATATGAAATCGAATATATATGTTCCAAGGTAAAAGACTCACATTCATCGCATAAATAAGAGACTACTTTGATACAATGCACCATGCCATATTGAATTTCCTTTTCTTTGTAAGACCATAAAATTGCATGGCAAGGAACAAAAATAATATTCATATGTAAAAGAGATGAGGAAATTTAAGTCATTCGAAATGAAAACAGCATACCTCCTAACACTCTTTATGTAACAAACCCAAGTTACATAGCTTATATATAAAATGTACCAAATTTATAAAATATACCAAAACATTCGACCTACATACGATTGGCATGATAAAAATATTGCATGCCAACTAAATGAGCAAAAACATAACCATTCCACACGACCAATTTGTTTAACTAAGTTACAAAGAAAACAAGACCATTAAAGACCCGAAATAAGTATGAAAATGACACTCTCTTTAGTGAGGTGCTACCCCAGAAACCTTTGAAAGTACAGCTTCGCAAGGTGGTGATGGAAGCAATGTAAACGCCATTATTCCACTTACTGCTGCTGCGATTGATGCTACCACAAATGCTGGCGAATTCCCACCCCCGAACAATGAATCCCACGGTCCACTTAGGAATGAAACAAACATCTGTAACGCCAAAAGTAAAATGTTAAAGAAATTTCTATAAAATATAATTATTCACAAGTCAAGCTCAAATTTTACAATAGAAAGATAGAAGTGTAAACGTACCTGCGGTACAACGATTGCGATGTTAAGAACACCTAAAGATAAACCTGTACAATTATAAGAAACATAATAAATGTAAAGTTTTACATATAATATTAATTATCAAACAAAATTAGCGAATTTTACCCTGTCCTACACCCGAATCGTTAGAAAATATTGAGGCGAGAGCACAAGGAATGCTGAACGTTACCTGAATCATAACAAATGTTTTTAGAACTAGAACATAATACCTACAACTATTCACCACGTAATGCCTATAAGTATCTTAACACCCATTAAAACAAATTATTAATATAAGGATATTCGGTTACACTTTAAGCTTTTACAAACATGCAATCAAATAACTTTGAGTAATAAGGTGACCATATTAGAACTTTTTCTAAAACTAATTAAATTTCCGAATATTCGGCAAAAAGTTTAGTAAATCAATTCATTAATTTCTCAATTCTCACCTTATCCAAATGGTGTAACGAAAATATATATTTAAATGTCATAAAGCACATTTAATATTTATAAAAAATAATAATATTCAAACCATTGTAAATGTTTTCATCGTGATTATAACCGACATTAATTCATTGACTTAAAAGTAATAAAATAATTAAAAAAGAGACTGTTGAGTGTTGAGCTCACCGAAAGAGGAATACCGAGAACCGCAAAAAGAGTTAAAGCACCGGCCCGAACACCACTAGACGGTTCATGACTTGGTTCACCATTAACCATCATAAACCGCTGTTGCGACTCCGCCACCTTCGCCACCACAACCGTCATAGCCAAACACACCGCAAGTAACATATTAACCCCACCCCACAACCGCTTCACACTCCCACAAACCCGCGTCATTCGCTCTATTCCCAACGACACCACACCCAACACCACCGAATTCAACAACAACCCGAGCGCACCCGCACTCACTCCTTTGCGGTATAGCTTACTATCAGCTGACTTACCCCCATAAACCTCCCGACCCATCCAATCGGTATCGAATAAAAAAAACGGAAACCACGCAATCCAATTCAGACACGTCACCAATAATAATATCCACATGGGGCGTGACAACATTTTAAACGCCCCCATAATTTCCTTAAAGAAAACCAAACTATTTTCTTCACCCGCAACGTTTTCGGGTACGAACACGTCTTCTTTTAGTGTGAGAAGTGCGACAATCGTAATCGTTAACAACAATACAATCGCTATGAGAAAACACGTCTTCAAATTAGCACAATACACATCACAAGCGTGTGTTTTAGTAAACTTAAAATATTTATAAAGATTATTATACGACCCCGCCGCATACCCCAAAACATTACCCACAGCCATAAAAAACGAAAAGAGCGAGTTCCCGGTTCGAATTCTTCTATAATTCGAACCGGAAAGATCCGCTAGTAACGCCCTACACGGTCCTTGAAGCATATTATTCGCCACGTCAAGAATCCAAAACCCGACTATAAAAATAGATATCGCGCGGGGTTTTGGGGTATTTTTCCCGATTCTATCACCGTATTTAACGCCAATGTCGGCCGCGTAGCCGATTAAAAAAACGGCTACAGCGACAAGCAATGCGCCGCCCGCGATAAACGGGCGGCGGCGGCCGAACCGGGACGTGCACCGATCGCTGTAATACCCAACGAGCGGTTGCACGATCATCCCGGATATCGGTCCGCAAAGCCACATATAAGATGACCATTTATGTGGGATCCCCAAGAGCTGAACGTAAGGGGTTAATAAGGATAGCTGTAACGCCCACCCAAACTGAATACCAGCAGCAATAGCAGCCACCATAATAATCTGCCATATCGGCCGTTGTGGTGGCTCCGATGAGACAGCATCCAGTTGTAACGAGGTAGTCGGAGGTTGATGGGACACAGACATTTTGGTGTTTGTGTTTTTCATAATTATAATAATAATAATATTAATTTGAGGGTATTGGATAGTAGTATAATATTGAAGAGGTGGGTGGTGGTTTATATAGAGATTGGGGGGATTTGGATGGGTTGTTTGTACAATTGGTTTAAATAAATGTAAGAAGTGGATAATTCATATTCATAATTCTTCTTTTTTTTTTTCGTGTATTTGTAAGAGATATATGAGTCTAGTCCACCTAATAGTCATAAACAGCATTAATTGGCATTAAGGTTTGTAAGCTGTTACAATTAAGGGGGATTAATCTGTATCAAGATATAAAATCATTTCATTTATTCTCACGAAGATTCCATTTTTAAATGCAAAAAAACTTCAACAGGTAATTTCTATTATTACTATACAAAGAATTCCATTTTTAACTTATTTCACTTTTGACTTTATTTTTTTATAATTTTTGCGGGTTTTTTTTCTGCTTTTTAGTGTTTCATTAGTAGGTAGAAAAACAAAAGTATAAAAAAATAATAAACAAAAGAAGGTAGTTAAAGTGAATTAAAAATGAAATTTTATAAAATTATAAAGTTTTGAGAGAAAATAAATGTAAGATGGTCATTTTATAATTTCTTTATGATACTTAAATCAAATAGGATAAATTAAACTCGTTTATAATAAAATAAATTAATTAAAGTGAAAAAGTTGGTTTGATATTTTTTTCACTAAGTGAAGAAATATATGTAATTCTGGTTTTGGATTTGGTATAAACATGTACTCCGTAATATTTTGCAATAGTGGATATTTGCAAATCGATAATCGGATTGAGTTTCTGTACGATTTTATATAAATATTAGAAGTGGATAAATTGGTATATGCAAATCGTACTAATATCCGGAACAGTGAATTCAATTATCTTAGGTCGAGTGGTTAAAGATTCATTTTCTTATTATGTAATATTCTAAATGTTTGGTTAGTTTTATCTAACGGTTATCATTTTATAATAAATATCTGTTGTTAAAAGGAAATGTTAGAAGTGGATGATTTTTATAATGGTAAAGTGTATTTGTTAAAATAATATATTTTTTTATATTATTATTATTATTATTTTCTCTGTTGATAAGATAAAAATTATTCCACGGTCATGAATAGCATTAATTGGTGGTGATTTTAATTTGTCAAAACGGTTGAATTAGTATTGGATAATTCTTTTCATACAAAGTGGTATTAATTGTTGTTTAATTTTATCCATAACTGTCGAAATGGTAAGTGTGGCTATTGTCTACAAAAAAATGCGTAGCTTAGTGCTACAAATGGGGGGCGAATTGTGACACGTGCTGTCTATGAATTTGTTTTTAGGGTGTAATGGTATAGGGGCTACAAGTTGGCCTACAGTATCTTTTTTTTATTATTTTATTTTTATAATTAATTTAATCAAATAAAAACCAACTTATTTAAATAATTAAATAAAAATGCATTAAAATTAAAAAGAAATACAAAAAAAATAACTAAAAAAATACACAACTAAAAATATAAAAAAACATAACTAAAGAAAAAAAATTTAAAAAAAGAAACTAATATCCGTAATATTAGCGCATTTTTTCACGTCGTCGTTGAAACAATAATGCGGCTTCCTCGTGAAACCCCTCCGCTTTTAGGGATTCGTAGTCGTCTTTCATTTGACGTAATTCCAACGTCTGGTTCTTCTTGTTGTTTGTTGGATGCTCGAATGTCGTTTCCTATTACGGTGGCATTTGTTTCCAAAAGACCGACCAACTCGTTTATTTCATCGGGCGCCGTATTGAATCATGTTAACGACAAACCTTCCCCCTTATTTTTTCTTGATCTCCCAAGTGGTCGAGGCAACTCCTCTACTTCTTCGTCATCGGCTATATTAACATCGTCGGCTAAATTAATCGTGTCGTCCATGAAGAAGCTACGAGCATCGGAGGGTGTGTTTGGTGTGCTCGGATTTGTCGACGACGATGTCTTCGACCTTTTTGAAGGCCGGGATGAGCCGGCTCGTCGGGCGACCGGAACGGTTGGTGTCCCGTTCCATTTCGCGCAACCGCGTAGTTTTTCCAAACAATTCAAATACTTGATCGGTTTCCCGAGTCGCTCAAGAGTTTAGCCCTGAGCTCGAAAGTCGCTCAAGACTTGAGTTATAATGTCGACGTCGTTATGCCCGCTACGCCAGCCGAACCCCTGCAACTGGTTAATTATCCCGACAAATTTTTGACAATCGGCGTTAAGCCCCTTCCAGTGGGCTTGAACCGCTTCTTTTCCCCAGTAGTCTTCGGGTTTATTGGTTATCGTGAGCCAAGCTTCAAAGACTTTCTTCCAAAACACCACGGTGGCTTGAAAGTTATCTACAAATTAAAATTATTTGTCACAATTAGTATACATTTTAATAAACACTAAATACATTTTTAATAAATACTTAATATTAAAAAACTTACCGACGTTGGGATCCTCCGAAATGACAATCCAAGCCCTTGCGAGGGCCACCTCCTCCCCATCGCTCCAATGCTTGTATGGATCATGTTGCGCCATCGGCTCCCCCGATTGTTTCTTTTTGTGTTTACGGGTCGCCTTTTTGCTTGAACCGGAGGCCCGTGCCGTTTGTGACTCCGGTGGTGTAGCCCCGAACACCGGCATTGTGTTTTGGGGCCTGAGAAAATTGGCGTACATGTTTAGGTTCGGGTCGGAAAATTGAAACAGAGAGCTCGGTTGGTTATACGGGTTCCATTGTAAGTTCGGTTGGCTCGGTTGCGAACCATACGTTTGACCGAAAGCAGGGAATTGGTAGTTAGGTTGGTTCAGGTTGTTTTTAGGATTCATTTTGCTAATTTTTTGTAAGAATTTGGGTGCTAATTTTTTGTAAGAATTTGGGTATGAATTGTGTATAAAATGGAGAAGAATAGTGTATGTTTATATATATATATATATATATATATATATATATATATTGTTTAAATTAATAATTGTTATTATTTAACATTTGACCGTTGTCAACGGTCATAAACATATAATATTATTATTTTCAAACTAGCCGGCTACAAATATAAACTGCCCCCGCCCCTTTTCGCCCAGTCATCAACGGGGGGCGCGGTGTTCTAGCCCCTTCGCGCTCACAACTCGCCCGAGCCCATGCCCACAGGGCCGGCCCAAGGGCCGTGCAGCCCGTGCAACCGCACAAGGCCCAAAAAATTTCGGGGCCCAAAATTAAAGAATTCAGAATATACAATAGATAAATTAGATACAAACAAAAACTAACTAAAAATGTCTTGTAGCTCACATGGTATGCTCCATTATTTACATGATTGATGTTGGACTCAGGTTCAATAACTGGTAACTGCACTTTTTTTTCCAATTTTTCCAGAACTTCTATTGCATATTTTATTGACTTCAACATTGTTTTCTTTTCTTTTTATTGCTTGGGTCAATTTTTTTTGTTTTTATTAAGATCTTTTATCTTATATATAGTTTTTTAAAGCAGAAACCCATAACTAAAGCTATAAAATTCAAATTTCGTGTAATTCAAAGAACAAAAGGTATTGGTCTTTTTTTTCCAATATACTAATCCGAGCATTTTTTTTGTTTCTCTTCAAAAGTAATTTCAATATATAAGGGGGCAATATTTTTTACTTGCACGAGGCCCTTGAGGTGCCCCGCATCCTCAGAGACGGCACTGCATGCCCACTACACATGACCTAACTAGCAAGAAGCTAGAACTACATGCACCGAAAAAGAAAAAAAAACGTTACACTTACAAAGAAAATAACTTATATTATATTATTTGATTTGTATTATATAGTTTATGTATTCATAGATGTTAGGGAAAACAAAAAAAGATGGTGATGTTTAGGGAAAGACTAAGGAGTCAAGGACATGAGTGAGTGATTAACAGATAATTAACAGATAAGTGTAACTTACTCCAAAGAAAAACATTTAATCTATATATCTGTTCGTCGCAATAAAGAATAGTAACATTGAAAGATACTAAACCAACAAATTAATATATTCCTGTAGTTATATTACATTGTTTTCTTAAAAACAAAAATTGCTTTTATACTCATTTTTAACTTTATTGCATCTTTGAAAACTTAACTTTTCTTACTTGAAATAAAATGGAAAAGATAGACAGATGGTTTTATAACTAAAGATTATGTATTTTAAATTGTGCATTAATAAAAATTCAACCCACTATATTGAATTTATGGTATTTGACATTAAATAGTTTCGTATCAATAAAGAATCCCATAGTTTAAGAGACTCACTAGATAAAAGGTAACGAATTAAAAATTAGTATAATTAAAAATTTATACTAATGTATCTTTTCCATGTATAGCAAGCAAAATCAACTACAATTAATTTTTATGACAACCTTTCACACATAAGTGAGTAAAGTTAATTATCAAGTTTATTTTCATTTGTAATTTTTTAACTTTTTTAATTTTTTTTTCATTTTTATCAAATTGCCAACTTGATCTAAATAAAAGAAACTTTACAAAACTAAAAATTACGTGTTTGCATATATCGTGTTGGTCGGTTTGAAAAACATTACGCAATTTGTCTATAAATTTACACATGGCATCCTTGATTGTGTTGCAAAGTGTATCTTTAACCAATAGATTCTGACACGTTATTGATGAACACGTTGTTCACGTCTACACACTTTGCTACATGTCCGTGCATGCAGAGTTTGCTAATGCAACGCAACTGTTTATAGATTATCATATTGGATATCACTTCAACTTCGCCTACACACCTCTTATCATAGTACAGTTCAATATATTTATTAACATACTTTTTTGGTGTTTATATTGTTAAATAATCAATGTTTTTAGAACCGGACTTTATATGAAATTGGTCCTCTAACTAATCCACCGATCAGGCCACATTAAAAGTCCATTGCCGTCATAAATTATATAAACAAAAGAACCAAACTTTATATGGAGGTGGTCTTCTTACTCATGTCACACTTTTGGTTGCCTTTGTGTTTGGTTAAATTCAAATTGTTTGTACAGGAATTTGAGCAATGCTTTAGTTTATACAAAGCATTTGTTGTTGAACAAATATACAATATAGAAAATATAACATAAATTCAAATGTTTAGAAAAATACTTAAAAATATAAACAAGTTTAAAAACATATGTAATCAATCGCATTCAACATGCATGAATTATTGAGTAAGATCTTTTTCCCAAAAGCTTGAAGCTAGAAGCTTCTAAAAGCTTCATGCCAAACATACGCGAAGTATTTCAAATACCAACTTTCTTAAAATTTTAATATAGTAAATTACATTTGATGTATAAACTAGCTAGTGTGCACAAATAATATATATCATATATGTAAGTGTATTAAGTGTTATGAATGGAAATTCTTGTGTGCAAACTATTTATGAACTCATTCTGATAGAGATGTGTATCAATTAACTTCATAACACTTTCCCAAGTGTTATTAGTCCATAGTCAGGGGCAGACCTATATAGCAGGTACCGGGTTCACAGGAACCCTTTGTCGGTTTTTAAGTAGAACGTTTATATAAAAAACTGCAGTCTACCCATGTAAAAGAATGCAGTGAATCCATACACAAAATGAACAAGGAGTCTGCTGGTTAAGGCTTTGCTTTGTGAGTGATTGTACACAGGTTTGATTCTTCTTTGCAACGTGTTTGATGAGTATTTTTTTAACATTGAAGGTTCCATTCTTTTAGCAGCCCACGCACAACATAGGCACTCTCTATGCTTTATCTTTACTCTAATGATGGATCTGACTTCATTTCATTTTATTCTTTTTTTTAAGTAGATTTACTGTTTAAAAAATGTAGTAGCATAGATAGTAGTTGCAACTTGCAGTAGCTCAAAAATTTAAGTAGCAAAACTATTCTGAATCAGTTATCTTGTTCTTAGATTTCATATGTGTAGCAGACCACAATGATTATATTGTTCTTAGATATCATTTTACCTGATTTCAATTTGATTTATACAACAATTATTAATAACTTAATAATTAATATGCCCCTTTTTTGTTGTTGGTTATAGAGGTCTTTTGAGCTTTTATAATGTAACATCGAGAAAATTTCGAGTTCAAATTATAAACTTTTCAAAGTTAAGGGACCAAATTTGCCAAAATTCCAAACCTTAGGGTATAAAATGAAAATTCTGTATTCTTATCCTATCGCGTTACGCGACGGGACAAAGGACAAGCCCATCACGTATCGCGATGAGGCTTGGTCAAAGGTTATAGATAGAGTCAACGACACACGATCGTTGTTGAGCCAATGTCATCGCGTATCGCGATGACGTGGCCTAACACCTCTGGCACAAGAGCTGCCATGTGTCCACACATGGCACACCGTCTACCACGTGTTCGGACACGTGGCATGTCGTCTGCCTCGTGTTAACACGTCACACCGTTTGCCACGTGGTGACACATGGCAGACCTACGTTGTGACTGGCCAGGGCTACGTCGCGGTACGCGACGGGTGCCTAGGAGGTCGTCGCGTACCGCGATGGGACTCCAGGTTTTGTCTATAAATAGCAAGTCCGGGATCTCATTTCTCCACACCACATTTCTGTATCTCACTCTCTCTCTAACATCTCTCTAGCCATATTATCATACCTCGAAGTCCGTGCCTTATTTCCTCGATAAACGTGCTCCGATTCCCTCATTTTGTGTACCGACGATTCCTCAAGTTTGTGCCACCCTCCACCCACATATCAAGAAGGCGTTTGTTATTATGGCAATGAGTCTCGAGAATCGTGCCAACGAGTGTTGAAGATTGGCGTTCATTGATTTGCGTGTCATGGAAGGAGTGTCGAGAAAAAGGGTTGATCGAGAAGTGAAGCAGCGTGGGAGTGCTGCTCGAATCCTTAGGGTTTCCAAAACGCCAACAAGGTTAGGCGTAATGTCAAAAGAATATAATAAAATATTATATTAAAGGCTTAAGCCCTAAGTCGAGGTTATACTTGATACCTCGATAAAAGAAAAGAAAACATAACAAAGAAAGAATAAAAGGCGTGTTGTGATATATATATATATATATGTGTGTGTGTGTGTGTGTGTACAAGTATATATATTCTTTGTTATGAAAAAAATTATTTAAGTAATAATGAGTATTCTTAAATAATAAAAGAAAAGAATACGTTTCTTTGAGAAGAAGAAACGTCGGGTTTCATAAATAAACTAAAAGTTTATAATTACTTTTAAACTAAAGGTTTTTGTAAGGCCCCGAACCCGGTAGCCCTACTTTAGCGTCGGATTTACTCATAAACACAGTTCTTGCAATCAGAGTTAATTAAAACTTTCGCGGAAACGTTTACTTGAAGCATTCGTTACAAAACATTCAATCTCTTCTCTGATACTATAAAACAAATCATTATATTTAAAACATCTTTTCTTCCATCTTAAGATGACAGCCGTTCAATCCATGCCATGTGCCATCCTCATGCTAGTTCTTTGGTCTGATCACCTGCGTGCATACTAAAAGTCAGCTACGCTGAGTGAGTTCTAGTTAATCAAGCAACTTATCATACAACCACTACATACATCATATACGTATCCGAAGACACATAATCCACTATCTAACCTGCTCACATTACCACTTAGCCTCTTTTTTACGCCTACCACTTTGCCACCTTGCCACTTTAATAACGTATAACGTTATGCCACTTTGCCACTTTAATAACGTATAACGTTATGACACTTTGCCACTTTGCCGCTTTAATAACGTAGTCACGTATAGGCTTACCCTACCACGTACTATCGTCGTGCCACTAACACTCTTACTAGACTCTTGCCACTTCTAACACGCTCTACCTCTACTTGTCTACAACACGCTTCATATCATTTACATAATAAGCAAGTCACATCAACAATCATACACACATAATAACGATGGCACGTACAGGCTTTCCCTATCACGCGCTCACGTTATGCTACTAACACCCTTACTAGACTCTTGCCACTTCTAACACACTCTACCTCTACCTGCCTATATCACACTTCATATCAGTTCAGTATTTACATAATAAACAAGTCACATCATAACATTCATACACACTATCAACCACTTGGAATTTACTATCCTTGGCGATACGTGCAATATCCGAAGATCGTTCACGTACCGACAAACATTATAAAATATATACCTCGTATAACATCTATAGCATGCACTTACCACTTAAGGTAAGTGTATTCACACTTCACATCGAGTATGCACACAGCCCCGAAAACATAACAAGGAAATGGGGCTAGAAACTCACCTGAACTCTGCTTCTTCCTTCGATAGTTGTAAATCCCTTCTTTAACTGAGCTCGGCTGACTGTATAAGTTACACGTATCAATACTCGCCTGATTTAATCTGGTGGCCTAGTATTAGATTACTTTTACTTATCGTTTTAATTTATTTTCTAATCGAACTTGACTTTAGGCGAAGTTAAACCTTAGGCGAACTTAGCTTTAGGCGAAGTTAAACCTTAGGCGAACTTAGCTTTGCAGGTGAAGTTAAACCTTAGGCGAACTTAGCTTTAGGCGAAGTTGTCATCAGGCGAACTTAGCTTTGCAGGCGAAGTTCATCAGGCGAACTTAGCTTGCAGGCGAAGTTGTCGGCTGCAGCTACTGTTCGTCCTTAATCATCTTCGTTTCTTAACCAAATAACTCGATTTAGGTATCCACGGAATCATCTGACCAGCGCCTACAAACCCCAACCATCAAATCGACCTAACATCGATGTTTAAAGGGTGCGATTTAGGCATATAGGTTACGGGTTCTTTTATCAATCGATTAACCCATCAAATCGTAACCATTTTCAGTAAGTTTAGCTTTGTTGGATTCGTTTTTACCATACAAACACAGATCTATCATTTCTATACTAATCCAACCTAAACGAACAAGTTCTCGATATAAACGTACCGTAAATGAGTCGAACTACGAACACGAGCTGGTCTTGTTGCTTTGGTTCGTCACGACGATCTAGCACCAACGAGCTCGGGTCCTCGCCTTTGAATCTTGGTTCGGGTTGTGTGTTTTGGGGTGTGTAGAGATTAGGATGGATAAATGGATGGAATGGAAATGATTGGGGTTTAAGGGGGTATTTATACTCCCTTAAGCCCATGGACCGAAGGCCCATATTTCCTTTTGGTCCCTATCTAATCCCATCTAACTATCCTACTAAGTCTTCATATTTTGCTATTATTATTATCGTTCCACTAACTCGTTTATTTCACCCGACAAAATAATATATTAAATATTACTTTAGAAATTTCGGGATGTTACAGTTTTCAAGTAAAAGAGATCTATGAACTAAAGGTTCATCGAGGTAAAGGATATAAAATAAGACTAAAGGTCTTAAGCCGGATTATATATCCGACTAACAAATGGTTATACTCGTACTATAGGTGCGAGATAGAAAGGGAAAGACCCCCGGACGGTGTTGAAGCCGATCCCAAAGCGATAAGGTGAATACGCCCCCAAACTTTTAAACTTGTATTCAAATGAGTCAACATGTTATATGAAAATGATTACAAGGGACTACGTGTCCCTAAAACCATTATAAATGAAAGTATAAACCTAGCCCTCAGGTTGTGGTATACGTGTGTCTGGATCCTTACATATATGGTAGTACGCGATGGGCACATCGAACCACCCTGATCAAAGGACGCTTTCCCGCGGGAGGTACGATCATTGTGTATACTTACGGGTACTTAACTAAATCGAACGTTGCGGTGTTTGCTGAGGTGACCTAGAGTAGAGACTTGAATTTATAAATGTGTTATTTAAATTTGTTATTCCAAAGCCACGATGGGCCGAGGCAGGCTAGTCTCGAGGGGTAATAAAGTAAAAGAAAATATTTTAGCGTCAGCATGTTCACCAACATTCGTTGCTAACGTATTTTCTTACATTTTGCAGGTGAACAAGGATAGCGCTTGGAGTGTCGAAGTGCTATATTTAAATCCGATGGTTCAGATCTTTTGTTTGAAACCTTAATATATAAATGGTGGTTTGTAATTAAAACAAATAATCTTTTTAAAACGGGAATCTTTTATAATTCCGTCTTTTGTAATATTATAACTTTGATCCTTATATTTTGTAAGTCTTCCGCTAATCGAACGCAACACTGATTTATATACAAATATGATACCAATTATTGGGTCACACGCCTAGGCCTTAAGTGGGGGTGTAACAGGTTGGTATCAGAGCCATCGATCTTAGCGAATTGGGTATCATAAAACAATACACAAGCTTCGATCCAAGTATAGGAAATAATTGATTATTTGTTTTAGGGATAAGATTCGCTGGTAACCTTTTCTTTCCCTCTACATTCTAAACCACCCAAATGATTAGATGTCATTCAAAAATTGGATGGAGAACTATGTACGAAAGGCAAAAAAGGCTGGAATCGCCGAACCTTTTTCCCGAGGACAACATGAGTGATGGTTATTATGAAGCATACTTCGACCAAGATGTGGAACATGACTTAACCAAACTTGTGTACTACCCCGGAAGTAGACACTATCCCATAGACGTTCCCGATAGTCCAACAAAACAAAGAAACGAACCACCAAGGCACTCAAGCTACCATCCACCAACAATACCCATGTACTAACCCTTGAAGTACCGACGTACCATCCATCGGAGATCCCCACTTACCAACCATCAGAAATACTGATGGTCGGGCAAAAGTCGTGTATATTATTATAGTTTTTGTTTACTTTTAGTATAAATATTATGTGAACTTTGGTACTTCAAGCGTATTTATGTGTTTCAGGATACTTGACGTTAAGGACGCTTATCGGGATGAATTACGGGCTTGGAACGAAGATATAGAAGACTCATGATGATTGGCACGCTTTCCTATGCAAAATAAATGAAGAAAATAAAGAAAATTCTGTCAGACGCCTTTAGCGCGGTGCTAAAGGGTCCTGATGGTGATGTCAGCGTATCTCTAAGATCATCAGAATTTTGAGTCGTTAGCGCGGCGCGAAAATCACACTCCTGGGATGTTAGCGACGCGCTAAGATCCTCCTGACGGGAAAAATAACCCTAACTTTGATATAATCAGTTTTTCAGCCCCCATTCGAGCTATCCTTCATTCCTTTAACCAAGTACAAGCCCTAGGACGATTTTCCACCATCCCGAAGCCTCCGGTTCGTCGTTCATCGCATGCTTTCATCCTCTCATCAGATAAGCGAATCCTTCGTGATGCCGATGTCAGGCTAAACCATTGTATTCACTTTAGGCTAGGGTTTTGTGTAAACTAACTTTGATCAGATTCTATGTTTTGAATGCTTATGAACTTGATTGAATGTCTTTAATCTTGTTTTACATTATGAATTGATTGTTTAAACAGTTTATGATTTTGATTGTCAAACTTTGCATCACTTTTCTGGTTGTGTTCATCACATGTAGGGTTAGCTCTTATGTCATTGAACCAATAATCGTTAATCATTGCTTATAATGATTTTCATATTTTAAACTGGTAATTGGGTAAACCGGAGTTCAGTTGTTTCAACAATTCGGTTAGGGTATCGTTTGTCCTCACAAACCAACTGTTAGGTTGAGTAATTACTGCGCAATTAATCTTAAAGAATCTGTGATTAGTCGGTTATAACTTTACCTGAACCTGAAGTGAATCTTTCTCTCATAATTGTTTACAGTTCGTTTAAAGTAATCGTGTGTTATTATAATCATCTTTATAAACCGCTTGACATCGTCTGTCCACCTTAGTTAATTAATTAATAGTAATGAACTTTACTTGCACTTTCCACTGATTCCCTGTGGAGACGACCTTACTTACACGTACTAGTTATAGGTATTTAAGCTTCATAAATACTTGTTTTTGATTAGAGCACGACATCTACGTCAAAATGGCGCCGTTGCCGGGGAATCAACGCGCAAAGTGCTAGTTTAGCTTAGATTTTAATTTTTGTATAATTGTTTCTTCGTTGATTTTACGCTTGGTATTTGTGTGTCCTATGTGTAGGTAACTCAAGATGACGTGGAGTTGGGTCTATGAACCACATGAAGGATATAAGGCCGTAGAGGACGATGACTTGTACCGTACACATTCATATCATGGCCCACCTTCACCAAACTCTCAAGGCTTCTACGAGTCAGATAACCAAAGGAGCTTCAACCAACAGGGTCTCAACATGCGGTACCAAAATTATTCATCGCCTCAATCTGATTATAAGGGTTATTTTGGGTCAACAACAGGTAACCATGAAAACTCGTATCAAAGCAGTTCTCAATCTCAAAAGAGAATTAATTGTTACCAGTTTGAGGATGATTCGGAGTATGATAGTGATGGGTCCGATATGCCAAGTTTTGTAAGTTATCAAGAGGAGGATGACTACTACTACCATGAACATCCTCAACCAATATACGAGGAAGTCTCTCAACATTATAATCATGGTGGTACATATCAAAGAAATTATCAACAAGATCAAGAAGATTCTTTGGGTAACAAAGAAGTGTCTTGGAAAGATGTTATGGATTTTCTGAAGGAGATGAAGAGAGATCAAGAAGCTCACAATCAGGCTTTAAATCAGAGTTAGAACTCCAGGAGATGTTTAATGACGCTCAAGATAATCTGGTGAGTCAACTATTTGAAGAGGTGGCTCAAATTGAACGAGAACAAGAAAAGTTGGCTAGTGGTGCCATGGTTGATGAGGAAGTGATAGAAGAGGCTCTTGATCTTTCAGAGAATGAATTTGAGGACCTGGTTTTGGAGAATAATACCACATCAATTCCTCTAGTTACCGAAGAGCCAATGAATGCATCAGTTGTGGTTGATGATGAGGATATAAAGGGGGAGAGTTTGGATCTTTTGGGGCATGAAGTTGAATGTTTAGACCCGATTGAAGACATAGTAACCTTTAAAGAACTGGTGACTGAAGTAACCTAGGTGAATCCTAGTCGTTCTCCCATTTTGGTCACGCATATAAATGAAGATTGGGGTGATGGTGCAAGTTCAAAGAAGAGAAAAGTGAGTTTGGAAGACCTTGAACAAAATATGGTGAAGTGGCCTTGTATTCGGTTTACACACATGTCCACCACAGAGAAGAAGGTATGGGCACAAAATTTTAATTACCGAGCATACACGGGAAATTCGGTGGGAAAATGTTCGGTTCGACCACGATCGAATCCTAGTGTTTTAATCTCAAGAAAGAGGGTGCGGGCTCGATGTGTGAATTACCAGGCATATGTGGGAAACGTTGAAGGTAAATGTTCATTCACACCGACTCGTAATTGTTTATCAGACATCTTGAACATAAAGGAAGAAGCGGAGCCGAGGTGCGTCAACAACCGAGCTTTTACAGGGAATTCGGTAGGGAAGTGTCCGCTTAGACCACCGTAAGCGTCATACCAGGTAACGGTCTGGCTGAAGACCTTAACAAAAACTTAGTGCTAACCGAGAGGCAACCCGGATTTTATTTTCAATTTGTATTTTATTTTATTTTTTTGTAGTTTGTTTAACCGTTATTTTTCAAGCATGCCATTGTAGCAAAAGTCAAGTGTGGGGATGCAACACATGGAAAAGTCGGAGTTTGCAATGTTTTGGTAAAGAATCATCTTGACATGAGTTGCAGCTACCCAAGGAGCGTTCATACTTTGCTATGATTGATTCAGGTACGTGTATATATTTGTTGTATTTGAACTTTGTGGGTGTAGTTCACTATAAACCCTCACGAGACCTCACTCGTCCACCCGGGCTACCGGGGGGTTTAAAGGGCTTGTTATGCAATCGTGATTCCTACGAAAGTGAGTTAGGTCTTTTAACAATTTTACTAGTTTAACAAATTTAATTATGAAATTTATATAACTTGGCTTGGTAGTTAAAATTAACGGTTTTGCAATCGGTTTAAAAGACCTATCCTAATGGTTGTGAGAAGCATGCTTCTACACGTGTGAGAGTTTGCAGATACTGTTGAGTGAATTAAAGAGCCGGGTTTGTTGAGCGCAACCAAGAGTATATTTGAGTGGCTTATTTTTCTTATCAGGTGATTTTGTTTTCATAATTCTTTTTGTTTTATTAGTTTTATTGTTAAAAGTGTAATTGTATAGTTGTATAATTTTTAGGACCATCACATTAAGCCCGGTTTTAAAATTTATAATCAGTCAATTTTAACCCCGTCATCATTAATGTTCTTTTAAATGCTAAATTTTAAACATTGAGGACAATGTCAACCTCAAGTATGGGGATGGGGGAAAAATTAAAATTTTTGCCTTAGAGTGCCTTGATTGTGCGCAAAAGCCGGAATTGTAAATAATTAATTGCCATTATTAATGCCAAGTAGAGGTCTTTGGTTATGGTCAGTTTTTAAGCTTCTCGAAAGTCTTCCCATGCAAATGTTTTTCAAAAAGAAAAATAAAATGGACCGTTTAGATGGGGATAATAAGTCATGGGGACAGGTACACATGTTTATATCGGCAGCCTTATTCCTCTGGTACGCGTGTGAGTTGACCACATATATATAATACACATATAATACATAGTATATACACATGTCATACGAGTGCCGTTATAGAGAGTAACCAGTATGTCCATGATATCTAGAACTTGGTTGTCTCATGCATTTTGAGATCTTAATACCATCACCTTGATGGAGAAATAGGACTGTAGAAACCCACATTATAATGGCCTTTACATATAAAAATAAAAAAATAAAATAATACTCCCTACCCTACATTTTCCCTTAGGAGCCAAGTTTGTGCCTTTTCCCTTTCGTTTGTTTAACCCACATTACAAGCCGTGTTTGCCTTGGCCTTTATTATTTTTAACCCTGTGGATGAAATTCGGTATGTCAAGAGTTGTATATAAGTTGTTTGTCGATCATAGTACACAATGTACATATGTCTCGATTCAGTGGTTTGTATATATTGATGTTAGTGATTGTTTAAAAAAAAGAGAGAGAAAAAAAGAAATAAAGAAAAAAAAAGTTGGAAAATCAAAGAAAAGCTCAAAAAGAGTCATGTTTGAGTTAGTGTCGTTTGTAAATAATATTGAGTGAGTTGTTTGTTTGTTTGAATAAATTGGGTCTCATCCACCATAAGCTACTAAATAAATTCACTTCCACACCCTAACCTAAGCCACAACAAAACCCTTAGTTCTATTCTCTATGCAACCGGTGGGTAATGGGTGGAGATATGACTTGCTTCCAAGCTTATTACATTTTGTTCATACTTGGTATAGAGGGCAGAGAGATACTAGCACATTTTTTGCTAGTCCAGATATTAAACCGAGAGGAGAGATGTTATATTATGAGGGGTATGACCATGTGTGCCTTAACCGGAAACAAAGTACACTTGTTTGGGCGGTTCCATAGTTTTAAATTGTAACATTAAATTATTTGGTGGGTTATCAACCTTGACAGTGTCTGTTCTTGGGAATTGGGTATATGACCTTATACCTCACTAGTATTAATCGTGGTAATTTATGAATTCTCGATCGAGGTGTATGTGTTGCTTGAGAGTTTGCTTGAGGGCAAGCAAAAGATAAGTGTGGGGATGTGATGGTCGGGCAAAAGTCGTGTATATTATTATAGTTTTTGTTTACTTTTAGTTTAAATATTATGTGAACTTTGGTACTTCAAGCGTATTTATGTGTTTCAGGATACTTGACGTTAAGGACGCTTATCGGGATGAATTACGGGCTTGGAACGAAGATATAGAAGACTCATGATGATTGGCACGCTTTCCTATGCAAAATAAATGAAGAAAATAAAGAAAATTCTGTCAGACGCCTTTAGCGCGGTGCTAAAGGGTTCTGATGGTGATGTCAGCGTATCTCTAAGATCATCAGAATTTTGAGTCTTTAGCGCGGCGCGAAAATCACACTCCTGGGATGTTAGCAACATGCTAAGATCCTCCTGACGGGAAAAATAACCCTAACTTTGATATAATCAGTTTTTCAGCCCCCATTCGAGCTATCCTTCATTCCTTCAACCAAGTACAAGCCCTAGGACGATTTTCCACCATCCCGAAGCCTCCAGTTCGTTCGTTCATCGCATGCTTTCATCATCTCATCAGATAAGCGAATCCTTCGTGATGCCGATATCAGGCTAAACCATTGTATTCACTTTAGGCTAGGGTTTTGTGTAAACTAACTTTGATCAGATTCTATGTTTTGAATGCTTATGAACTTGATTGAATGTCTTTAATCTTGTTTTACATTATGAATTGATTGTTTGAACAGTTTATGATTTTGATTGTCAAACTTTGCATCACTTTTCTGGTTGTGTTCATCACATGTAGGGTTAGCTCTTATCTCATTGAACCAATAATCGTTAGTCATTTCTTATAACTGATTTTCATATTTTAAACTGGTAATTGGGTAAACTGGAGTTCAGTTGTGTCAACAATTCGGTTAGGGTATCGTTTGTCCTCACAAACCAACTGTTAGGTTTAGTAATTACTGCGCAATTAATCTTAAAGAATCTGTGATTAGTCGGTTATAACTTTACCTGAACCTGAAGTGAATCTTTCTCTCATAATTGTTTACAGTTCGTTTAAAGTAATCGTGTGTAATTATAATCATCTTTATTAACCGCTTGACATCGTCTGTCCACCTTAGTTAATTAATTAATAGTAATGAACTTTACTTGCACTTTCCACTGATTCCCTGTGGAGACGACCTTACTTACCCGTACTAGTTATAGGTATTTAAGCTTCATAAATACTTGTTTTTGATTAGAGCACGACATCTACGTCAAATACCACAGTACTACCCAACTGGATACCTACCAAATCCTCACCCATCCTATGTCTTTCTCTCAAACCGACCAATAAAAGAAGAACCAAGATCCCCATCCTCCGTCTGGATGCAATGCCACTCTTATTAACGAAGGTGGTATACCGGAAGCTCCACTCTCAACGAAGTCAACTCGCAACCCGACAATGGCGAAGGGTCGTCCCGCAAGCCCAAGATGAGAGTAATGATGCCCTACGAAAGTTTCAAAATGCCCCAATGATCAACGAGACCACCCAGCATATGGAGGAGGAGGAACCTGAAGAGGAGGAAGAACCTATGGAAGAAGAGGAACCAGAAGAGGAGGAGAACCCCAAAGAAGAGGAGGATCCTGAGGAAGAGTCTCAACAGGAAGAAGAGCATCCCAATAATCCCAATGAGATATCAACGTCAATGGATGGATCACTCACTTCCCAAAACCCGAGCTATGGTTCTGTTAACCCATATGTTCAATATCTCGAAGCTCTCAGGAACCAAGCTTCGTCAAGCTTCCCACCATTCCAAGGATAAATTCCCTCAATTCAAGAGCAAGCTGGTGAGATCCGAGAACAAAACCAAGCTGCTAAAACTTTCTTCTACCTTTCATCTGACATGACTGATGTCCCGTATCCAGAACCAAGAAATTACTACGAGATGGTGACATTGGGGTACCGCGACCCACCTCCAAAATATGGATACCCCAACAAGGTCCCACAGTCATATGAAGAGCACTTGGACCGCGCTCTGCACGAAACAAATGATTGGAGGAAGAAGGTGGTCGATGAAGGAAAGAAAAAGAAGAAGATGGGAGAAAAGCTCCTTCACAAGTGTAACAAGCTAAAAAAAATGGTGAAAAAGTTCTTAAAGGGTTGAGGTGATGAAGAAGGAGACAAGATGGAAGTATGTCTGTAAAATAGTTGTATATGTTATATGTTTAATAAAGAACGCTGAGACGTTCTTATGTAAAGATAAGTCTATAAATATATATATTTATATTTATAGACATGATATATATATATATATATATATCTTTGTGTTGTACAATAAAATATATATTAATTATGATATATATTGTTATGAATAAAATGTTGTATTAAAAAAGAAAAATTTGTTGAATTTCAGATATAAATCGAAAAGAAAAACGATAAAAATGTCTGAACAAAGTAATAACAACGAGAATGTATGAAAAGAGCAAGAAATAAGAAAAGAAAAGGGGAAAGACCCCGTGGATAATCAAGAAGAAGAAATTCCGAAAAATATATGAATAAAATACAAAAGATGATTAAAGATGCGGTGAGAGAAGAGTCTATGGCTAGGTCTCAATCGAGAAATTCGAAACATTCTCATTCTGTTAATCCTTCCCGAAAATCTATTTCTAAACCTCGTTCTAGACCTTCACATAAGGAAGAAAGTGTTCATGAGTCTAACCCCGATGGAGAAGTTAGGAAAAATTTAAGAAAATGAAGATTAGTGGGTGTTCGTTTAAGAATTTCAAATACTATGGACCGAAAGAATTCCACGGTGATAAAGGAGCCATCACAACCGTGAGGTGGCTTGAGGAGATGGAAACAATTGTAATCACAAGCAAGTGTACGAACGAGGAGAAGATTCATGGGGACGAATCTTCGTGAATACAACACCAAGTTTCACGAATATTGTCGTCTAGTTCCCCAGCTAGTGAATCCAGAATCTAGCAAGGTTACCAGGGGACTGCCGCGGGAAATCCGCAACATGGTGAGGTCACACTTACCACAAACCGCCGACTCCGTGATGGAGTTAGCTGGTTATTTGATGGGCGGCATGGTCCGCAACAAGGAAGAGGATAAGAAGGTTGTGTCAACCAATGACCAGAGAAGGACTGGAGGAAACAATCGATTCAAAGGCAAAGGCGTAAACCAAAGCCGATTCAATTCAAACGCTACGCCATGCAAGACATGTAGAAGATATCACAAGGGTCGATGCAATTTCGCTCCGTCCTCCAAAGTGTGTGAAAATTGTCAACGACCGGGTCATAATGCTGCTGACTGCTGGAAAAAGAAGATGACATGTTATAATTGTAAGGAGATCGGGCACTTGAGTTTTGAATGCCCAAAGAACAAACCCGCGACTGGTGGTGCGGGTGGAAGTGGCAAAGACAAGAAGGGAAATGCACGAGCCTTTGTACTTGATACAAAGAAAGCCGCTGACATGCCGGAAACCATTACCGGTACGTTTCTAGTCAACGACACCTATGCTAGAGTTTTCTTTGATTCAGGTGCCAATTTAAGTTTTATAGATTATAGCTTTTGTAGTCTATTAAACGAACCTTTAACAAAGTTAGATAAAACTCTAAGCGTCGAGACTGATAGTGGTGAAATCGTTAAGATCTCCGAATCCCTTGAAAACCGAAAAATTCTTTTAGCTGGTTATATCCTGCCTATCCAACTCTTACCTATGGCACTTGCTGGTTTTGATATTGTATTTGGTATGGATTGGTTATCCAATAACCATGCCCGTATCATCTGCAATAGCAAAACCGTTGAACTTCAAGCCCCCGATAAACGAACGATTCGAATTGAAGGGGACAAAGACGCTGGCCAAGTTAGCATAATCTCCATGATTAGGGCTAACAAATGTTTAAATCAAGGATGCTTAGCATTCATGGCCTACGTCACTGAAGAGTCAAAGCCAAAGGAGATAAATGACATACTTGTAGTCTCCGACTTTTCTGATGTCTTTCCTGATGAACTTCCCGGAATCCCTCCCGGCCGTGAAGTAGAGTTTAGGATTAATCTTATTCCCGGTACCGCTTCGATCGCCAAAGCTCTGTATCGCTTAGCGCCAACGGAAATGAAGGAGTTAAAGAAACAACTCGATGAGCTACTAGAGAAAGGTTTTATCCAACCAAGCTCGTCCCATTGGGGAGCGCCAATTCTATTCGTCAAGAAGAAGGATGGATCCATGCGTATGTGTATTGACTATCGTGCGCTGAAAAAAGTCACAATCAAAAATCATTATCCACTCCCTCGAATCGATGATCTTTTTGACCAACTTCAAGGTGCTAGCTTCTTTTCAAAAATCGATCTGCGTTCCGGCTATCACCAACTCAAAGTCCAATCCGAAGATATCCCGAAAACTGTGTTTCGAACAAGGTATGGACATTATGAGTTCACGGTCATGCCGTTTGGACTTACTAATGCGCCAGCCGCGTTCATGGACATGATGAATCATATTTTCAAGCCTTACTTGGATAAATTTGTGATCATATTCATCGACGACATACTTATTTATTCTAATTCTAATGCCGATCATGAAGTCCATCTCCGAACTCTGCTCGAAATTCTTAGAACCGAGAAATTGTATGCTAAATTTTCAAAATGCGAATTCTGGTTACAAGAAGTACAATTTCTTGGTCACATCATTAACGTCAATGGTATTCAAGTCGATCCCACTAAGATTTTAAAGCTATCTCTAAGTGGGAGATCCCAAAATCGCCAACCGAAGTCAGAAGTTTCTTAGGTTTGGCCGGCTATTACCGTAGATTCATTGAAAACTTTTCCTGAATCGCTGTTCCCTTAACCTCCTTAACTCGCAAGAACATCAAATATAAGTGGGGAACAAAGCAACAAGAGGCGTTCGATAAACTCAAACAAAAACTCACCCAAGCACCTATCCTGGCCTTGCCATAATATGCAACGCAAGAAAGTAATCGCGTACGCCTCTCGTCAACTCAAAGTACACGAAAAGAACTATACGACTCACGATCTAGAGTTAGGCGCCATAATCTTTGCACTTAAGATATGGAGGCACTATCTCTTTAGAGTAAGATTTACCGTGTACACCGATCACAAAGGTCTAAAACACATCTTCGATCAAAAAGAGCTTAACATGCGCCAACGTCGATGGATGGAAACACTCAATGACTATGATTGTGAGATTGTTTACCATGAAGGCAAAGCCTACGTCGTGGCTTACGCCTTAAGTCGCAAGGAACACGAAAAGCCAAAAAGAGTCCAAGCGTTGAGGCTAGAACTCCAAGTCGACCTTCTCGAGCAAATAAAATCTGCCCAAATTCAAGCGATCGCTGAAAACCAAATCTCCGACGAAAAACGTAACGGCACCATTGACTCTCTAGTCAAGGGTGACGATGGTATCCTTAGACTCGACAATAAAATTTGGGTATCAATCGCTGGGGACTTGCACGAGAAAATTTTGAATGAGGCTCACAAATCCAAGTATATGATGCTTCCCGGGAGCTACAAAATGTACCATAACCTCAAAGCAAACTATTGGTGGAATGGAATGAAAAGGGATGTCGTTTCGCATGTTGCGAAATGTTTAACATGTTTGAAAGTCAAGGCTGAACACCAAAAGCCTTCGGGATTACTTCAGCAACCCGAACTTCCCGTATGGAAATGAGAGTTAATAACCATGGATTTCATTACCAAATTCCCTAAAACGGGTCGACAACACAACGAAATTTTGGTTATCTTGGACCGATTGACAAAGTCCGCACATTTTATACCCATCAATGAATCATACTCTATGGATAGATTAGCGCATATCTATGTAAACACCATCGTTGCTTTGCATGGAGTACCGCTGTCTATAATCTCTAATCGAAACAGTCGTTTTACGTCTCATTTCTGGAAAAGCTTCCAACAAGCACTCGGTACAAAACTAAACCTTAGCACCGCTTATCATCCGCAAACCGATGGGCAAAGCAAAAGGACGATCCAAACGTTGGAAGATATGCTCCGAGCTCGTGTGATCGATTTAGGTGGAAGTTGGGATGACCACTTACCCCTAATGGAATTCTCGTATAATAATAGCTATCACACAAGTATTCAAGCCGCACCATTCGAGACGTTGTATGGTCGAAAGTGTAGAACGCCTGTATGTTGGTTTGAAACCGGAGAAAATCAATTATCTGGACCCGAGATAGTCCAAGAAACCACCGACAAAATTCCCCAAATCCGAGAACGACTTAAAACGGCACGTGATCGCCAAAAGAGTTACGCCGATGTCCGTCGTAAGCCGTTGGAATTCAATGTTGGTGACAAAGTTCTTTTAAAAGTCTAGCCTTGGAGAGGTGTTGTTCGCTTCGGTAAGAAAGGAAAGTTAAGCCCTCGATTCGTTGGACCTTTTGAGGTACTTGAATGAATCGACACCGTTGCATACCGATTGCCCGAGGAAATGCAAGGGATACACGATGTATTCCATATTTCGAATCTACGAAAATGTTTAACCGATGAATCTTTAGCTATGCCATTAAAAGACGTTGAAATAAATGAAAATTTAAAATTCGTAGAACGTCCAATTCAAATAGAAGATTCGAAAACAAAGAAATTAAAGAAAAGAACATTGAAAATTGTGAAAGTTAAATGGGACTCGCGTAAAGGGCCCGAATATACAAGGGAACTTGAATCGGAAATGAGAAAGAAATACCCCCACTTGTCCTTGTAAAGCAATCTCGAGGACGATATTTATTTCAAGGTGGGGAGGATGTAACATCGAGAAAATTTCGAGTTCAAATTATAAACTTTCCAAAGTTAAGGGACCAAATTTTCCAAATTTCCAAACCTTAGGGTATAAAATGAAAATTCTGTATTCTTTTCCTATCGCGTTACGCGACGGGACAAAGGACAAGCCCATCGCGTATCACGATGAGGCTTGGTCAAAGGTTCTAGATGGAGTCAACAGCGATACGCGATCGTTGTTGAGCCAATGTCATCGCGTATCGCGATGACGTGGCCTGACACCTCTGGCACAAAAGCTGCCACGTGTCCACACGTGGCACCCCGGACACGTGGCCACACGTGGCACGTCGTCCGCCACGTGTTAACACGTGGCACACCGTCTGCCACGTGGTGACACGTGACAGACCTACGTTGTGACTGGCCAGGGCTACGTCGCGGTACGCTACGGGTGCCCAGGAGGGCGTCGCATACCGTGATGGGACTCCAGGTTTTGTCTATAAATAGCATGTCCGGGATCTCATTTCTCCACACCACATTTCTGTATCTCACTCTCTCTCTCTCTCTCTCTAACATCTCTCTAGCCATATTATCATACCTCGAAGTTTGTGCCTTATTTCCTCGATAAACGTGCTCCGATTCCCTCATTTTGTGTACCGACGATTCCTCGAAGTTTTTGCCACCCTCCACCCACATACCAAGAAGGCGTTTGTTATTATGGCAATGAGTCTCGAGAATCGTGCCAACAAGTGTTGAAGATTGGCGTTCATTGATTTTCGTGTCAACGAAGGAGTGTCGAGAAAAAGGGTTGATCGAGAAGTGAAGCAGCGTGGGAGTGCTGCTCGAATCCTTAGGGTTTCCAAAATGCCAACAAGGTTAGGTGTAATGTCAAAAGAATATAATAAAATATTATATTAAAGGCTGAAGCCCTAAGTCGAGGTTATATTCGATACCTCGATAAAAGAAAAGAAAACATAACAAAGAAAGAATAAAAGATGTGTTGTGATAGATAAATATATATATATATGTGTGTGTGTGTGTACAAGTATATATATTATTTGTTATGAAAAAAATTATTTAAGTAATAATGAGTATTCTTAAATAATAAAAGAAAAGAATACGTTTCTTTGAGAAGAAGAAACGTCGGGTTTCATTAATAAATTAAAGGTTTATAATTACTTTTAAACTAAAGGTTTTCAAGTAAAAGAGATCTATGAACTAAAGGTTTATCGAGGTAAAGGATATAAAAATAAGACTAAAGGTTTTAAGCCGGATTGTATATCCGACTAACAAATGGTTATACTCGTACTATAGGTGCGAGATAGCAAGGGAAAGACCCTCGGACGGTGTTGAAGCTGATCCCAAAGCGATAAGGTGAATACGCCCCCAAACTTTTAAACTTGTTTTCAAATGAGTCAAACATGTTATATGAAAATGATTACAAGGGACTACTTGTCCCTAAAACCATTATAAATGAAAGTATAAACCTAGCCCTCAGGCTGTGGTATACGTGTGTCTGGATCCTTACATATGTGGTAATACGCGATGGGCACATCGCACCACCCTGATCGTAGGACGCTTTCCCGCGGGAAGTACGATCATTGTGTATACTTACGGGTACTTAACTAAGTCGAACGCTGCGGTGTTTGCTGAAGTGACCTAGAGTAGAGACTTGAATTTATAAATGTGTTATTTAACTTTGTTATTCCAAAGCCACGATGGGCCGAGGCAGGCGTAGTCTCGAGGGGTAATAAAGTAAAAGAAAATATTTTAGCGTCAGCATGTTCACCAGCATTCGTTGCTGACGTATTTTCTTACATTTTGCAGGTGAACAAGGATAGCGCTTGGAGTGTCGAAGTGCTATATTTAAATCCGATGGCTCGGATCTTTTGTTTGAAACCTTAATATATAAATGGTGGTTTGTAATTAAAACAAATAATCTTTTTAAAACGGGAATCTTTTATAATTCCTTCTTTTGTAATATTATAACTTTGATCCTTATATTTTATAAGTCTTCCGCTAATCGAACGCAACTCTGATTTACATACAAATTTGATACCAACTATTGGGTCACACGTCTAGGCCTTAAGTGGGGGTATGATATATAATATATATGAAAATGTTTTGCCTAACTTGTGGGTCACTTTGCTAATGAAATATTTGAGGAGGTGAATAAAACTTCCAATGATAGAACTATATGATAAGTTGATGACTTTTAGGTCACTTTAACTTTGATGATTTATTTATTTTAATACTTCTTTCTAAATTGTCATGTGCTATATTTGTTAAAATGCATTCCAACCCGAAATAAATGTATCATATTCTAAAACTACATCTTAGCGCACCCGACTTGCTGTCACGTATAATCACTCGGCTACACTATAAACTTTATAGGCCTCAATATTAGAATTACCGGACCCGAATTGTGGAACTGACCCAAAATTGTGTATGTCCGGCCTTTATGAAATTAGAGTATTTAACAACAGTGAGCCCACAAGAAAAAATTCTTAATCTGCCACTGTCTATAGTGTCACCATTCTACACTCATGCCTAAGTTTTGTTGAGAATCTCTTTAGCTGGATTGAAACCTTTAAATTTCTTAATGGCAAAGAGAGCTAGATGAAGACTAGTTATGTCACGTTGAGCAACATTAGCAATTGAGGCTTTAAAATACTCTTGACTTTTTTTGGTGGTAGACAATTGTTCGATCAAGCTGGATTATTGCACTAACATGAGCTTAATTAGATATGAGAACTACTAAACCCAGAAATCATAAATGCGTCCAAATAGGACAATGATGCCGAAGTTGCAACTTCATGAATATTAGAGAAAAACAATGTTTTAGAGCAACATCAAACATGGTTCTTGCCATATAAACAAGTGAACAAAAAGCGACATAAAGAGTGGTACGTGGGTGTCTAAGGGCTATGCACAAGAACTTTAGACTTGACTTGGAAGAAACATGTGATATGTATGGGTGCTCATACGTCGAGTGGCGTATCATACGCTGGTCTAGCAACAAAAGTACGTAGCGTATTGAACCAACATAGATAGTATTGATTATCGTATGGGTGTTCAAGCCCAACGACGCATCATACACCACTTTGGCGATTTTGGTGGTTTTTAGTCGGTTTGGATCTATTTCAAATGAGAGAATTTAGGTTTTCAACATATTATCATCTATATAGAAGTTAGAGAAAAGTTGAGACGGGAGAACCTTATGTGACAAAGAGTTTCTACATCAAATTGGTGCGATCACTTTTGGAATCGTCATAAACACAACCGGTGTAGGGTTTTTATGTGTCATTTCATTCGATTTGAGTTAGTAAATTGTACTGGGAATGCATACATTTGTGTTTGGTGAATCATTTATAAGTGAGTTCACGTTATTGATTTGTGTTTGACTTCTTAAACGATTTAAGTTTTATTTTTCTCGCAATAATGCAATGTTTAGGAATGAGCACCAACCTTTATATATGTACCTTGCACACTTTAACCATATTAAATAAAATAAAGCTAAGGGGTATACACCAGTGGACAACCTAGGTGGCAACCATGTAGTAGCCACTCCTCACCGGTCTCACTTGGAGCACTACCCCCCCCCCCCACCAGTCATGCGTGATCTGAGATCACTGATGACGCTCAGTCGCGTTAGTGAGGATGAAGGATAAGTGTGAAACCAAGACAACAACTTTTTCATCAACTAATGAAGTCTACTTACCCAAACAACTATTCAAAAAAATTTATGTGTTGGAACATTTCGAATTCATATTTCTAGGTTATTTCTCTTAAGAGAAATTAAAAAAACAATGATTTTTATCTTTAGCAATGACATTTGACCCTTGCCTATTTAAAAGATATTAAAAGAAAAATAAAAGGTCTTCTTCACACATGATTGGTATTTAGTACTTTTGAAATATATGAATTAATTTTTTAAATAACTTTACTTTATCCATTTTAAGCTAGTTTATGTTTTCTATATGATTCAATGTTGCCATGTTGGGATATCTCTTTAGGTAATATTCTACTAGTTTGAACTCAAATAATATTGACAAATATATAGAGTTCTTAATTTTTATAAACCCATTTGAGTTTTATAGAAAAAATGATTGAAATAACTTTTGTTTTATAAACATTTCATTTAATCGATATCTCAAGATTTTTGAATAACTTTTCAGTAGATTTCATTCACTCGTCTTATATTCCATATTTACATTTGGATTGTTTGAATTGATTTGTTTGTCACGTGTGACCTTGATTCGATTGACTTGACTTTTTTATTTGTGGAATAATTGAAGTGTTGAAAGATTTGTTTGCGGCATATGAACAAAAGAAGACTTAATTTAATCATCATGCTATGATGTTAATTATATTAATCATCATCAAAAGAGAACTTTTTGAGTTCTGATTAATTTTGCAATAACAAATATTATAATTCTCAAGTTTATGGTATAACTTTATAAAAAAAATGTTAACATAAATAATAATTATTTTAGTTAAAAAAAACTGGTGTAACTAGTTTCTATGAAAAACTTTACACAAGAGGCAAATTCCCTATTTTACCCCTCCCAATTATTATAAACAGTGTTTTAAAAACCGGTTCAAACTGGTCGGTTGAACCGGTTAAACCAGATTTCGCATAACATGCCGATATTTTGAGCCCGGTATATTTGATCGGTTTGCTAAAACATCGTATCGGCGGTTTTTTTAAATACCGGTTTTTACCGGCAAACCGGTTTTAAGTACAAGAATTTTGATATTTGCGGCCCATCTTTTTTCAAAATTACATTTAACCCAACAGTTAACATTTAAACATGTAAACTTTAAGACTATTTTTTTTTTAAAATTGAGCGCTTTGTATTATTTTTAATATAGTTTAACTTTTGAATTATTTTTTGTTATGGAATCATTTACTTTTGGGTTAGTTTTGGAGTTGAAGTTGCATTTATAGTAAATTATAAGGTAAACTATTCAACCGGTTGAACATTTCGGTATAACCCGGTTCAACCGGTTGTACCGTTTTTTAGCCCAATCCGGTACAGGTAAAATGCCGGTTTTTAAAACATTAATTATACATATCCAGTTAATTATCATCGCGCTAACTTTAATCATTAAATCGAAGTGATTAAAAAATATTCAGTTTGCTTCTCATTAATTCTCATACGATTCTCACTTTGTATTTTATTCTACATGCATAAAATGTGTAGATGCAAAGTAGAAAAATCTATAAACCACTAAACAACGTATATGCTAGCGAAGTGTATAGACACGGAGTTGTAACAAAGTGTGTATGTGATAAACATTATTGAGTTAATTATAATCTAACAATATAAGGTAAGAGATGATAAACAAAAGGGGAAAACAGACATATCCTGATTTGGGTAGTATTACGCGTATACTAAGTTTTATCATTTAGGTTTCAAAACAATATCTTTGATGTAAATATATAATTACCCTAAGCACTTATATGACAATTGAAATCGTGTTTTAAGGGAGAGATGGTGCATGAATGATGCGACAACGCGGTACCAACGAGAACACCACCTCGGTACTACAGCATTTAAAGATGGACGGTATTGTGATGCCGACCATGACGCTTGAAGAGTAGCCAAAAGTTCCACCATCCCACCGATCACATTTTAACACACAATCATATTATGATGCATTAGTAAACTCCTAACACGTGGCTGTCCAACAAAACAAGTGCATTGAATTAGTTGATATTAATGTATTATCATGTAATTAATTGTTATTATTAATGGATTTGCCAGCCAACAACTTTTATGGAAATTTCAATAAGAAGCTTTTATTTCATACAATTAAATTAAGTGATGATATAAATGTATTTGACTATTTTTCTATTAAAAAATATTTAGCATAATGTGGTGTTAACAAAATGCATTAAAAGTTATTAATGTTGCATAATTTGTAAAATAAAAGGTTAAAATATTTCATTTATATAAAAAAGTATTGAAGGATATGAGATATGATAATGATAGTCATTAAGTGTCGTAGGAGTGGAGGGAGGGAGGTAGGTAGGAGGTAGCGACGCGGGTCAGATTGCAGTGAATTGTAGTGCCGAGCATATACTATGTTAGCAAGATGCTTGAACGATCAAAACAACTCGATGTACAACTCAAAAACATAATAGAAATATTTTTTCCATTTGTTTTTAATGTAGTACAATCCGTTTCTATTATTAAATATTTTACTTTTGTTAATTTCATTTATTAATTATTATTTTATTCAAAAGTTTTATGATTTCTAAAAGTGTGTTCATTTTTTTATAATACTATTAATAATAGTAGTAGCAATACATATTTTACCTTTTTTATAACTTTCAAAAGTATTTTCAATTTTTTATATTAATGAAATTAGTTTTTGATATAAGTCTTTATGAATACTACAAAAACATTTGTACTAACAAAATCGAAAATGTATGAAAAAATATCAACATTTATTATAAATTATGTATGCTTAGGCTATGCGTAGTGGAGGGGCTACAAATGGGGCGAATTGCGATACGTGGCGTCCAGTCAGCAAGGGATGGAATTTTTTTTTTGGTGTAATAGTGTAGGGGCTACAAACTGGGCTCACAATATCTTTTTTTATTATTTTCTTTTTATAATTAAACTAAACAAATAAAAACCAATTTATTTAAATAATTAAATAAAAATGCATTAAAATTTAAAAGATTTACAAAAAATGCTATCAGCTCCCCCGATTGTTTCTTTTTGTGTTTACGGGTCGGATTTTGGCTTGAACCGGAGGCCCGTGACGTTTGCGTCTCCGGCACCGTCACCGGCTCCGACTCCGGTGGTGTAGACCCGAACGTCGGCATCAAGTTTTTGGGGCATGAGATAGTTGGCGTACATGTTTACGTTCGGGTCGGAAAATTGAAACGGATAGCTCGGTTGATTTATCGAGTTCATCGAGTTTCATTGTAAGTTCACGTTCGGTTGGTTTTGCGAACCATGGAGTTGAGTGAAAGCAGGGAATGGGTGGTTCGGTTGGTTCGGGTTGTTTCTAGGATTCATTTGCTAATTTTTTGTAAGAATTTGGGTATGAATTGTGTATAAAATGGATATAAAATGGAGAAGAAGAGTGTATGTTTATATATATATATATATTGTGTTAATTAATTAATTTTTTATTTTTATTTTTACTTTTGACCGTTGCAACGGTCTAATTATTATAATATTATTATTAATGAAACCTCGCTGACGACAAAAGAACCCCGCCCCGCCACTTTTCACCCACATATCACCGGGGGGGGGGGGGGGGGTCCCTCCTTCTCGCCCAAATCATTGCCCAATTACACATTGCCTTATGTATCACAAAAGAAAAAAATAATGTTATTAAAACGATAATTTATACATGGAACGATTTACTTTATGGTTTAACTAAAAATAATATGTTGACAGTAGACATATTACACACATCCACGTCTATATTTAAAAAACTAATATACCTTGAACTAAATTTTATAATAAGACTAATTTGTCTCTTTGTCTCTTTATTTTAAGAAGAAAAAATTCCAATATGTCTCCTTGTGATATATCAGCGGGAGATGAATTGACCATTGAAAAAGAATTTACGCATTAAGTAACAATGTATTTGTTAATTTTGTAATATGAGCCCCTGGTTGAGTGTATTGAACCCCTGGTTGAGGGTACTTTAGTAATTAGACAAATAATAATAATAATATCTAATAATAATAATAATAATAACAATAATAGTAATGATAATAATACTAGAGCAGCTCATCTTCATCATTATCATCATCTCAACCATCATCATCATCTTCTCAACTCTCTCATCCCTCCCCGTTGCCACCGTTGCCGTCGTCGTCCACTGGAAAACTTCCCACCACCAAACCCATAGGTTTTATACAATAATTTGAACAAAAAAAGCATAGATCTAGATCTAAGGTGTGGATGAGATTTGAAAATAAATATGGTGATGCCACTTTGGTGAGCAAGAATGGTAGCGCATGGTGTTTGGTGAGTAGTGATGTGATGATGGAGGTTGAAAATGTAAAAAGGGCCGGAATCCGATTTTCCGGCAGCCGGTGGCCGGAATCCGATTTTCTGGCAGAGAGGCATGAGAGGATGGCAGTTGTAATGTTTAATGATCGAAATACGATTTTCGGCTGCGGTGACGGCGATGGCGACGGGTTGCGGGTGAAGAAGATGGGTGGTGGTGATGAAGATGAAGATATGGTATGGCGAAGGAATGGTGGTGACATCGGCGGTGATGGGTTGTGGGTGAAGAATATGAAGATGAATGATGAATATGAAGATATGAGTTTGTGTATGAATGATGATGTTAATTTATGTGTTTGTATAAGATTTATGGGTTAGGGTTCTTAGACGGAGATGATGGTCATGATTTTTTGGGTTTGTGTTTGTGTTAGGGTTCTTGGTGTTCTTGATTTTCTGGGTTTATGTTATTGATGTGTTTGAATGTTAATGATGAAGATGAAGATGAAGGGTATAATAGTAATTTAACCAATTATTAACCATTGCAGGGAGTATTCTGATCATAATAAACACTGCATGAAGCCAAAGAAAACCCGCCCAGTAAACACAGGTGCGCAAAATGCGCAAATTCTTTTTCAGTGGTCAATTCATCTCCCGCCGATATATCACAGGAAGGCAAATTGGAATTTTCTCTTTTAAGAATTGGAATAACTTTTGTATCTGGTAAAAAATATCTAAAACAGTAAATTATGGGCTTGACCACTATGATTTTTCTCATATAGTTTATTTGGACCAAAAAGAAATTTTAAGATGAATTAGAGCATGTTCGGTATTGAATTTGAACATAGCTTATTAGCTTATTGATTCTTTCAAAAAACCATTTTGAAAATTCAGGATTTATGACTTTTAGAAAACTGTATTTTAACTCTTTCAAAAAAACTAAAATGAAAATGATTTTTGTAATGACTAAACACCTTTTAACTTATTGGCTTTTTAAAAAGGCCAATAACGTGTTTTCAAACTCAATCCAAACATACTCTTAATAGTTGACGTTTAACTTTGTTACTAGCTAAGATAATAAATGGCAAATTTCTTTATTATTTTCTTCTTTCTATTCATTTATTTTTCTTTAATTTTTTATCATGTTTATTTTGTAGAATACTTTTACATATAGTTCACTATTATTATGTTTATTAAAAAATTTTTAATCACTTATATTTTGGCTGATGATTCGGTTCTTACTTTCTTAGGGGTTGTTTGTTAAGCATATGAATGGGATGATTCAGAGACAAATATACCCTCATTCCTTTTCTTCACCACCGTTCTTCAAAAGCATCATCGATCTTCGCCATCGTAAGACTGAAATTAATCATGGATATAAGTAACAATCGATGTGAAATTAAACTTGTTCTTATACAACAATCCATTTCTATTGATGTAAGGGATAATGGATGTTAGGCTCTTCATCAAGATCCTATAAATATGATTGTGCTCACCAGGTTATTTATGTTGGCTGGAAGATAGCTATGGCGAATTGTTGATCGATTATCAGACTTCCAGGTATAATAACTGTCTGTCTTTAGGGTTCAGTTTCTGTCTTCAAATTATTCAATTTCGGGCATAATTGTTGTTGATATGGTTTACATTAGGTAGTGTATTTTGGTCAAATAGAAGCATACCGTAGCCATATGAAAAAATAGAATGCCAAAGGTGTATTTCATTAAATAACACACCATACGAGCAAATCAAGGCAAAATACATGCCATACTTAATCATCAATAATTAATTCTAAACTAGTTGGTTCACCCGCCGGATTGGGTGTCCGGTGTACTTAAATAGATCTAACTGACATAACATTTTAGATAGCTCCCATATTAGTTATGATGGCGTGTGCTGCATGATTAACATGTGTGCAGTGCACTTACATAGATGTTCCTGAAACATTTTAGTTATGTGTATATGGCCGTGTTGCAAAACCATCTAACAAAAAGTATTATTTTCCACTAAACCATAACTGGGAACCTTCAGGAATTTAGCGTATTGTTGAAGTGATGAAGAATCGTAATTAGCCAATGTTTATCTACTATCTCCCGCCATTTGAGACGACTAAACATGACAGCCAATACAAAGAAGAAGAAACTCTAGGTACACTCGTTTGATAATTATGTTTTTTATTGTGAATCATAGCTGAACTATATAAATTGCTTAAGCTTTTTGTTGGTCATTGTTCCCTGCAACTTTCTGTTCTATAAATCCAAATTACCAAAAACTCTACAATATCACTTAATAGTAAAGAAACATGCTAATAAAAGGTCATGTTAACTCAATTATTATGGTAAACATTTTGATATTGGTTAACTTGGTCTTCAACGGGTCAAGTGGGTAAACATTCAAAATGGGCGCAAATGGAAACAGGGTGGGAAGTGGGAACGAGCCAAATGGTTTAAGTTACACAAATTATATTTAAAAAATAATCACACTATTGAAACAAAGTAACAAACTAACAGTGTACTCATCATGCTACCATTTGCTTAAACATATCCAATTTATAACAACAGCAGCTTGCGATTTTAATAAGATTTGATTTCATCATTTTTTTGTCGACATCATCTTCCAAATTGAAAATTGCGCCATGTTCATTTTGATGCTACCTGTAATCATTCTTCAATGTTTATATTTGTATTATGGAGTCTTTGGTGTGATTAAGGTGCTTACAAATGTTTTAAGATAATGTTTGCGACCCAAATAAATGAATTTGAAAAGGAAATGTGCTTCCCATAAAAGGCTCGAGCTTGGACGCAATAACTAAATAAGCTTTGTTTGAGGTTTGGCTCGAGCTCAATAGAGCTCAGCTTATTTTGAGTTTTTTTAGCCCAATAAAATCAACTGTAGCTCGGATAAATTTGTATTATATATGGTTGAAAAGTTTTCCGAGTCTACTATGTTTTACCTTTGATCATGTTAAAGTAATTTAGGTCGTAAGAGTGTCAAAATCCAATGTGAACAGGTGTTGCACAGAAAGTGCTGCGCTAAAATTGGGCGTTAAGTACAGCTACGGTGAAAGCCTTTGACACGCGAGTTGTTTTGTGTTTATTGTTGAGCTTTGAGCCATTGAGCCATTTTAGGAGTTATGCTTTCGGAATGCATTGTGGTGCTCTTAATAGTTAATGGCGCAATTGAAATTAATAATGAGTCCTCACTTATCCATGACTAATCTTGACTAATCTTTCGTGGTTATAAATTGTAGGTAAAGCTAGTGTGGTTGTTTTATTAAAGTGAGTGAGTCAAGTGGACTAACAAGGCGTCTTTAGGTAAAGTTATGGTATGCGAGGCTGGAGATCAAGTCTTCAAAGCGGATCGGCGAAGTTGCGAATTGTGATATTTTTTTTTATAAATGGTTTTATGTCTATTTGATCAAGTTTAAGATATAACATGCTATGACGTATATTTCGTAGTTGCTTTAAGTAATTAGTGATGGGCCTCATGTGTTATCGAATTAGCTATATTTTGTGAACTATTGGTTATTAAACAGGTTTTCTTCTTCGTATGGATTACCCGTTATACAAACTAGTCATGTAAAAATTTTCTAAAATATGTTGTTAAGAGCTCTGACTAAACAAATATATTTCATTCAGCATAAAATAGTTAAGAAGGGTAAAATAGTCATTTTGCACATTCATTCAGATGTCTAGCCATACAACACTTACTGGTTTAGCATTTATTGGCTTAGAGCCTCTTAATCATTCAGACCTCTTACTGATTCAGCACTTAATGGCTCAGCACTTGCCAAACAACCCCTTAGTCGAATTCAAGTCTAAATCAAAAGTTAAACGGGCTACATAGAAAACGTTCGGACCAATGTATTATGCATATGAACTCATATGGACCGTTGCCTATGAAGGCCAATGGCCCAAAATTCATGACCGACCTATTATTATATAATATAAACAAGAAGTTTGGTGCCGCAAGTGCCCTATTGGGCCGCTTGGCGGCACCGAATTGATTCACAAATTTTGTTTTTTGTTTTTTAGTTTAGTAATCGTAACGACGTAATGGTATCCGACCAAATTTCAAAAAAAAATTGCCGTTCTATTTTTTTTCTTAATTTCGGGATCGACAACGGTTGTAACGAACGTAACGCAACCGACCGAACGTCAATTTTTTCTTTCTTTTTTTGTTTTAGTTCGGGATCGACAACGACCGGTTTTACCAACGCTCGATTTTTACCAACCGACGTCACCCCGTCGGTTCACCTGAAGTTTTATAAATATTTGTTTTATATTTGGTTTTAATTACAGTCATTAATGCACGTCACCGAAACCGACCGAATACGCTTCGATTTACCGGCTCAACGTTTGGGACCTGCAACGTTTAGGTTTTACCACTGTCCGAGTTTACCAACCTGTCTAACGCAACGCGCTGGGTAAAAATCTAGTTATTATTATTATAAATTAAAACAAATTGACTATGTAAAGTCCATATTATTATTATTATTATTATTATTATTATTATTATTATCACCTATGAAGATTCACCTAAAAGATCTTGTTCCAAACTTTCTAGTATATATATAAAAGAGAAGTTTATACCATTTTGATTTTCTTTTTTAGTATTGGTAGCATAGCGAATGTAACGAGATCCTACCTAACATCAATTTTTTTTACGTAACGGAAACAGACTGAATTCGTGTAAGCTCACTGCATTAATGCTCGGGACTGACAATAATAGGGTTTTGATGCCATTTGTTTTTTTTTGTTTTAGTTCCGGTACCATAACGAATGTAACGAAAACTGACCGGATGCCAAATTTCTTTTTTAATTTTTGTTTTAGTTCCGGTATCGTAACGAACAAGAAAGAAACCGACCAAATTCACGTCAAATCACTGCCTTTTTTTTAATTCCAGTACCACCGTAACGAAAACCAACTGTCATTTTTGTTTTAATTCTGGTATCGTAAGAAACCAACTGAATTTACGTCGACTTATCATCTCAACGCTTGAGTTTTACCACCACCCAGATTTTACCGACGTGCTCGACGCAACACGCTGGGTAAATTTCTAGTTCTTTACAAAGTACAAACTACAAACATAAATTCAAACCACAATATTCATAATAAGAAAAATCCAAGTGAAGATGTTTGCCAACATTCCTTAAGTGGAAATCTCAAAAGGGTATATCTAGACGTGGCAAATGTGATCCATGGATTGTATTAAAATGTATATAATGGGTCAGAATTTGTCAAACTAAAAAAATGATTGAAACGGGTCAACACAGGTTGACATTTCTCGAGTTTTTTTTATGGAACGAGAAAAACGACGAATTTTTTTTTAGTATTTTTACTTTTTTTAGTATTTTTACTTTTTTTAGTTTTTGATTTACATATCAAGTTATAATTTTTTAATTGTTTTTTCTTTGAACTTTTTAATGAGAGGGTTTTTGAAATCTCAACCCATTTTGATCCATTTCAAAAACCTCTCATTGAAAAATTCAAAAAAAAATTAAAAATTACAAAATAATAACTCGAATATAAATCAAGAACTAAAAAAATAAAAGTAATAAAAAGTTTCCTCCATTTTCTCGTTCCATTAAAAATAATAATAAAAAAAAAACCTTCAAGAAATGTCAACTCGTTTGACTCGTTTCAATCATATTCATTTTTAGTTTGACTCATTATATACGTTTTAATACAACTCATTCAACCAATGGGTTAAAGTTATCACCCCTATGTATATCTGATTCAATTCAGATCCGTTTCAAAACAGAGTGTGCAGTTTTTACATTAAGATATGGGGGCTTGGAGAAGCATATCAATAAATCCGTATGGACCAATGCACTTTTCGAATAAGGCAGAAGGGGTTATTCATTGGATTGCCTATGACTAAATTATAACCAATAAATGGATTATTTCATATGAATTGACAAGGGAACAATTCAGGCGTGTAGATCTTCCAGATAGTGTAGCAGGCCTTAGATATCTAGACATATCTAAGCTCAATGAGTCTCTTGTTGTGCTTGACTATGAAAGTGACGCATGGCAACCTATTTGTGAGGAAATATAGAGTAGAAAAGAAGGATTTATAAATTTGGTGAGTTTTGATTGGGGATGAAGTTGGTTAATATATATAAAAGGGATATTGGTTTTTAATACTCCCAACTTTCGATTTGTCACCCACCACTCCCAACTTTCGATTTGTCACCCACCACTCCCAACTTTCACCCTATTTTCCTGTACCACTTCCCGTCTAACCTCGTTAATATTTTGGACTAACAATGTCATTCAAAATTTCAAATTAGTTGAGGGGGGTAAAACAGAAATTTTATTTTTAACACACAACCTCCATTTCCGGTGACCTCGTTTTTCCGACGACCTCTTTTTCTCCGACGAATTTGAGTTTTCCGACTATCTCGTCTTCAATTTCAATGACTTGTAAATTAACATTCACGCTGTAGTTTTGAATAAAATTTACATATCAAAAATTGTGTTTCTACTAGTAGTAATTATGCATATAAAAAACTGATGAGGGTTAATATACATCCTTAACCCATTTATTTATCATTTTTTCTCTAATAACTATTTTATTTATTTATTTTAAAAAAAAAGTTAAGATACACAACTATGTTAAAAAAATGTTTATTCAAAATAAACTATTTTTTGGTGCCTTAAACCAGGGTTGACATTTATCGAAAACCGGTACCATACTCATACTGACCAAACAACATTGTGGTACCAATATTCATTTTTTGTGGTTTTAAGTTTCAATATGCATTGTTGTTTTCGAGAATTTAAAGTCCTCGACCAAGCCAAAATAAAAGGGCCTGTAGACTTTAACGAAAATTTTTTATTCGCTAATATACATGGATAAAACTTTTATCGACCGATTTATTATAAGAGAAATCATTTGGAGCATGTAATTATCTAATAAACAATTGCAAATAACCTTATTTTTAACACCAATAACATATATATGTAATATGTATAAAAAAGTTTGTGCCCCCGAAATTTATATGCCTCGGCCAATGATTCGGCTTGCACACTCTCCGAGCCTCCTATGTCAATATGAGTCGGTTCCAGTATTCTTGCACTACTGATACTGAACCGGTGTTGTAATTAGTACAATAATCGGTTTAAGTTTTTACTTATTTTTTGTTTAAGAATTAAAGCATGATACCGATCTTGGAGTTGTATTCAAAATAAAGTATAAGTTTTATCAGCAGAATATTGTCAACTAGTTGAAAAAGTTAATTGCTTGAATATAAAAGCTTATACTTTATTTTGCGAAAAAGCTTGATCTAGCCGAGTTGAAACGAGCCCAAGCCGAAAAGTAAGCTCGGTTAATAAACAAGCCCACACTTCACGTGTCAAGCTTGAGTCGGCCCGCAAGACTAAACGAGTCTGTCATTAATATAATTATTATCATATATATTTAATAATATATAATGTATGAAAAAATAACCAAATAATATATTTTATGTTATATTTTAAAAATATATTACAAATTAATTAAGAAATAATAAATTAACCAAGTCGAGCTTAAAAAACTATTCAGAAGTCGTGATTAACCTTTCTAGATATTAATTTTGAAATCCAGGGACTAAACCTTAGCAAAGTAAATTATTAATTAACTCTAATATTAAAATGAAAAAAAGATAAATAAATAATTTGGTTTATCATCATCATCAATTATCATTACTTGAGAACTCCAGATTCCAGAAGGAAGCTTACGTGTCAGGCAGCACAGTAGTTGATCTTGATTAATTGATTTGATCAATCAATCAATCAATTATTAATTTAGATGGATTTGTCTGAACTGTGGGCCATCTTCGGACCAGGCGTTGCCGGAGCTGTATTCGGAGCCGGGTGGTGGTTTTGGGTGGACGCCGTCGTTTGCAGCTCCGTTCAAGTCTCCTTCCTTCACTATCTTCCTGGTTCTCTTTATTTCTCTTGTTAGGGTTTGGTTTTCTTTCAAGTAATATGAATTTAATTATTATTATTATTATTTTGGTGGTAGGAATATTTGCATCTTTGGCTGCTTTGATGTTCAATTGTGTTAGAAGAGAGGATATTGATTACTCTCCTTACGAAGAAGGCGAATGGAGGTTCGAGTTTTTTTTATTTGATTAATTTGTTACTAACTTTGATTGAGCATTTTAGTTTTTGGTTTTTGCCCCAAATTAAGTTATTTAAGCCCTAAATAGATATTGTTTTTTTTTTGAATGTGGAAGAGGAAGTTAATTATGATTCTATACCTTTGTTATTGTAGTGAATTTTACTTAATCAACAAAATGAATGTCTTTCGTGATGTTTGATTTGATCTAGTTTCTCTTGTAAGATCTTTCTAGTGCTATGTTATAAATGTTTGTTGCAAAATGAATATTGGACGTGTGGGAATATAGTAATATACATTTTTAAGCATTCTAGGTTCTTGAAGTGTATGCAGTTTTATGAAATAACTCGTTAATTTTGAGCTGGATTGAGTATACCATGTTATGTTGATGGCTGATTGAGAATGTGCAGCATTTTTATTGGTGGTGTTGGTTGTATTGTCTTGCTTGACTGCTATTCTTTTGTTTCTTATGATGTTAATATTTAGGGGTACATATAGGAATAGCTTTTGCTATTGTAGTTTTTGGTTTTTGCCCCATATTAAGTTATTTAAGCCCTAATTAGATATTGTGTTTTTGAATGTGAAAGAGGAAGTTAATTATGATTTTATATCTTTTGCTATTGTAGTGAGTTTTACTTAACAAAATGAATGTCTTTTGCAATGTTTGATTTGATTATTTTTCACGGTTAATAGTGCTATGTTATAAATGTTTGTTGCAAAATGAATATTGGACGTGTGGGAATATACATTTTTAAGCTTTCTAGGTTCTTGAAGTGTATGCAGTTTTATGAAATAACTCGTTAATTTTGAGCTGGATTTAGTATACCATGTTATGCTGATGGCTGATTGAGTATGTGCAACATTTTTGTTGGTGTTGTTGGTTGTATTGTCTTGTTTAACTGCTATTCTTTTGTTTCGTATGATGCTATGGTGATGATGATTTGAGATCTGCTAGCAGTTAACCTAAACAATATAGTGCACAGATAAAGGGGTAGGAGGTAAATTAAAGAGTCAATAGATATAGTAAACCAATGAATCTGTTCTCATTGATGTAAACAAAAATAATCTTCTAATTTTTACTATAATGTTAGTTTAGTAGTGCAAGGGTAATTAGTGTTGGTTCAGTTGGTTCATGTAGTTCTAATTTCAATAGAGTTTTAAGCTTGTTTATAGAACAATGAGTTGTGCTTATGCCGCTTTTAGGCATCACAGCTTCACAAGAGCATGCTCGTATCGGAAATTATTATTGTAGTTTCTAAGGGTTTTTTGTATGCAATAGTTACATACTTACATATGTATATACGATAGGCAAGGCACAAAATAATAAATATTGGACACTGCAGATTAATGCCCATATCTAAAGTTCTAACCTTGAAGGTGTATACATCATACATTGTTACTTGATGTGCTACCATTTAGGCCAAGTTGTTTAACCGGTACAGCAGAAGGATTAACATTTAGTCTATTCTTATTACTGGACACCACACATTAATGCCCCATTTTTATATTGCGCTCTTGGTTTAAAAAGGCGCGCCTGAGGCGTGAGGCGGTTGAGGCGTTATGGAAAACGCCTTATTTTACGTGAGGCGAGAAAAAACATGAGGCGGCCTGAAGCGGTGCATCGGCGTTGAGGTGTTTGAGGCGCGCCACTTCATGTGATGCAGTCTAAATTAGATTGAAAATGTAACTGCTTGAGCCGCTCATCTGCTTAAAATATTAACGTTCAGGCCCATCTGTAAAACATTACCCAGGCGTATTATATGTATTTATCATTCTATTTTCAGTTCAAATCACTCTTTAATTTTCAAATTCAAAGTTCATCTTCTCCAAATGTCAACCTTCAAGTTTAACTTCTCAATTATTGCTCCCATCTTTTTAATTGGTTCAAGTTATCTTCTAATTATTACTCATCTTTTTATGACTCAAGAGGTATGTTTTCTTCATCATTTGTTTTTACTATACATTTATACTTTCTTTTATTATTAAATGCTTGTATAATGCATTTTTTTATTTTTAATCGGATCGTTTTTTTTAGAATTTATAAGTGTTTTGCAACTTATAAGTATGCTCCTATAATGATTAAACTACGTATTAAGTATTCATGTTTAGTTTTATAAAGATGTGTTATCTTTATGATTGATTAACAAATAGAATATGTCATGTATAATTAATTTTGTTGTATTTTATAAATTGAGCGCCTCACATACGTGAAGCTCTCGCCTAGCGCTTCCTGCCTCGGCTTTTTGGACCAAAACGCCTCGCCTAACGCTTTTTTAAACCAAGATTGTGCTTAACTGATTTTAGCTAATGGGTGCTCAAAATGCATATGCTTATTAATAGTTGTGTGAGTTATTTTTAATATAAGCTGCTTAAGAGTAATTATGAATCCTTAAGAAGACCTGGAGGATAACTTTAATTTTAACCTACATACTGGTGCTGATATGATCAAGTTGTGTTACTTGAAGAAGGTTTTCAAAATATCAGACTGTTAAGTTACTTTATCTCTATAGTCTATACACTCCTAGACTAACTGAACTAGTAGCATTGAGATCCGAGGTAACCACATCACAAACAAATTGTCAGTTTACTGGCATTACCACTAATGTAGTTGGTCTGTGCTAGTGAAATTTCATCTGAATATGTGGATCACCATCTTATTGTTGAAATGTAACTCCATCAACCGGATTTGAATGTGTCAACAGAAATGTTTTGTGATGCTATTTAATGAAGAATTTAATAGCGAGCATATTATATAAATCATGGCTTGTCAGTATCATACTATCATATATGCACATCCATATAGAAGCCCTGGACGCCAGTATCCCTAAGCACTTTGTGTTTCTTCAAATTATCTTCAAGCTTAAAAGACCTGAAAGTTAGATCTGCCTTAGAAATGTAAAGGCTTTCTTGTACCATGTACAATTTCCTGATCATTTTGGACCTCATTGTTATAAAGAACATCAAGAATTTGATGTAGATGTATAAACGATTTTATCATAGTTTGATAGATTTTTTGCATTCTTACCCTTAATTCGTTAGAGGTTTATCTTGTTGATAGAGTAGGTGACTTTATTTTGGAGTTTTGTTGAGATTAGTATGGAAGCTTAACTTGATTTTCACCTTTTTCCCAAACTGAAAGTAGCCTACCAGTGTCACTTGTTTCTGTACTCTTGTTACTTGATTATATGTTTGTACTTCACTTTTGATTACTGTCATGGGATCTGCACTCGCTTAACATGGAGCACAATTTTATTACCTATAGGCATTGGACTATTAAATAGAACCTGTGATTTTCAAACATTTTTATTGTCTTCTGTAAGCTTAGCTTATAACCTTCGTTTTATCAAATTTCTAAGTTATCTTTCCTGAAACATGTATGTTTTCAGCTTAGCTTATAACCTTCATGTTGTAACTTGTATGTATTTATACTGTATTCTATCATTCGTGTACTTTATTGTGTCCTATACAACCCGTGTCCCAATAACTGGCGTTTACTGTGTGTAATATTGCAGGTTGAAACTTTGGCTTTTCCTAGCGTATGTTGTGTCGTTCGTCTCATTGGCAGCATCAGTAGGGCTGTTGATACAAGATGCACTTGTGCCTGAGGGCCCTTCAGCTTGGACGGGAACTGCTGGTGTTTTGCAGTGTGTGCTTGTGTTAATAAGGTTAGGCTTTCTGTATTTCCCGGAAATATTTTGTGTTCCTTGTCTTCCTAACAAGATATTTAACTTATTTATAATCATTGATGTGTAGTGGACTTGTGTATTGGACGTCTCATTCGGAGTAAAGAGTGAAGTTCTCATTTCAAGGTATCAGGTGTCATTTGTGGTTTTATATACTCATGCTTGTACATGTCTGTTGATGATAGTGAGACAATCTTTGTGACCTTTCTTAAGGTAAAAGTGATCGACTGAATTATATGTTTAGCTGATGTTTTCTCCTGTGTGTCGTTTGTCACCCTTTTGTTTTTTATTAAACTGATAAAACATAATGGTTAAAATTTTGATATTACTTGTTGGGTTATGAAGGCCTTTGGGCCGGTTTTATTAGGAGGCCCAGTTTTGGTTCCTAATTATGTTTAACCCTAATACTGTTTATTATATATATCCCATCATGTAATTGTAATCTTTGTTCTGAGCTAATAAGAAAACCTAGTTGCAGCCCGTGGACGTAGGTCCCCGCGAACCACGTTAAATTCTTGTGTCGTTTATATTTTCGTTTATGCGTGTTTATCGTTGTGCATGTGTGTGCTGTTTCGCTTCCGCGCGCCGCTTTGTTCCTAACAAGTGGCATCAGAGCCTTGGCTCGTTGAACACACAGGTTGTTGCACTGGTTACGATTTCACATATTAGTTTTGGATTCCGTACGATTTCAGTTCTGTCGAAATAGAGTTTCGGTTTTGGTTTTGGCTGTCGTGTTCGAATCTGAGAAAGTCGTGGGTATCCCTTGATTTCGACTGTGATTTTCTGGTTCGTGAACTAAAGGTTGCAGGTGTGACTGTTGCGTGGTGGCCGGCCCATCAGTTTTCCGGCGATTCGGCGAAGGAGGAGCAACCAGAGTTGACCAGGTTATGTTAGCCGGATAATGCTTTAAGGTCGCTGAACAGAATCGTGTTAACGATCGCCGGTGACGGAGGCTGTTGGGCAGTTTGCCGAATGCCGAGCCACCGTGGTTCGACGGCAAGTGTGTTAACCAGGTATGTGTAACAGAAGTTGCAAGTGCAGTTTATTTACAGTTAGTTGATTTATCGGTTATTGCAAGAGCAAATCGGTTTATTTGGCAGTGTTCTGTTGAACAATCGTCAAGTTTAGGCCCGTGCCCTTGTTGTGTCTGTTCACTGTTTTCGATTTGTTCTCGTTTGTTATTGTTATAACTGAAGACGAGGTGGTTATGATCGGAATGTTGACGGTTATGGATTTTGGTTGATTGGTTTGTCATGTGAACTTGGATATAGTACTGGTGATGGATAAACTTGGAGAAAATGGAACCAGCGGGTGTGCTGGTGACGGCATAATTGGAAAAAAAAATGAGGTTAGTGGCAAGTCATGTTAACTATTGCTCGTTTGGATGATCTTTCGGTTAGGGTTTGAGTTAACTGATCGTGTGTACGGTCATAGAACCCTTGGTACCGCTTGATTTTATGAAAGTTCTACTGTTGTTATAACTGTTTGCCTGTTAGCTGGTTCGAAACTGTGATTATTACTTCTTGTTCGTTTGGAATTGTGAAGTTATATCTTGTTTGGTGGTGATCAGTGGTACACCATTTGAGAGGTTCATAATCTCGTGTTGGGTAAAGTTATTTGCCGGGATAGTACGAGTGGGGTTCATCTCATGGAGTGTTGGTGTGGCATGGGTTGGGATAACAGAAACAGTGGGAGCTGGGCATAGTCGACTTGATAGGTTGCGTAGAGGTGAGACATTTTAAGAGTCGATGTCGAAAGGTTTGGAATTCTGCTTTTGAGAATGTATCTGGGGTTGATGCATTGGGACTCAGTGAAGGCGGTGACGACTCTTGGGTTCAAGATTATAGTATGCTTTATTTGTTACTCACTTCAATGAAGCATTGTTGAATCTTTTAATTAAAGACTTTGGAAGATACGGTCTCTGTATCGTCGGAAGAAGAGAACCAACTTTCGAGTTATAAAGTCTTGGCTCGCTAAATCGGGTAGAGCTAAGGGGTTTCAGTTTGCAGACATGAAGCTTGGAGCCACAGTGATGTTAGTTTGAGCGTATTCGGAGGAGGTCTGAACATGTTCGGGGTTTTGGTAACAGTGGGAGCACGCAGGTGTGTTCTAGGTTTGTTTCCAAAGGGACGTTGGGTTCGGAGGACCAGGAATCCGAATGTGAAAATCTCTCCTGGTATAGTCTGCTGATTTGGAGAGTGTTTATCCTCTGGAAGTCTTTGAAGCCGGTTGTGTGAGTAAGTGAGGGTCGGTTAAGATTGAGGATGAGTCATTGGCGAGTTTTGTCATGGCTGGGTCTGGGATGACCGGATTGGAGTTCTCGGGAGCTTCAATGGGCCTTTCAGGTAACTGATGAGAAGGGCGGCTGCAACCAGGGTGTGGATTGGTAGAAATCTTAGTTTGTTCCTAGAGAACTGGAGGCTTGGAGAACTTCTTTTGTTGAAGTTTTAGCTTGTTCTTGGAAATGGAGGCTTGGTAGATTTCTATTACTGAAGATTACTAGAGTTACTGGATGAATGAGATTGTTATATTTACTTGGATGGCAGGCTGGAATTTATCGCAAGGCCTTCAAGTGGGAGATTGTTGGGTTATGAAGGCCTTTGGGCCGGTTTTATTAGGAGGCCCAGTTTTGGTTCCTAATTATGTTTAACCCTAATACTGTTTATTATATATATCCCATCATGTAATTGTAATCTTTGTTCTGAGCTAATAAGAAAACCTAGTTGCAGCCCGTGGACGTAGGTCCCCGCGAACCACGTTAAATTCTTGTGTCGTTTATATTTTCGTTTATGCGTGTTTATCGTTGTGCATGTGTGTGCTGTTTCGCTTCCGCGCGCCGCTTTGTTCCTAACATTACTAAACGCCACATCGACTAAAATTGTTCATAAAGATGGATTTTGAACATGTAGGAATGTAGAATTGGAGGAAATTCACCTTAAAATCATTAAGGATGTATTGACAACTGTATATAATAGAATGGATAATGTACTACAGGGATAACAGAGGTCTGAATGAATGCTTATAATGTGCTATAGGGCGACAATTGAGCGATGCACAGTAGGAACATAATGTCTCGGTAGTAGCCAGCCGATTTTGTCATGAGAGAACTGGAACAAGATGGCTTAATACTGGTAGGTGGCAATTAAGAGGACCAAAAGCGGACTTATACCATGTGTATGTGTAATCTAGTAAAATCATTGATGTACATGAGTAATGATGTAATATTATCTACTAAATACAATACAATGGATACACATAACAAACCAATCTAGGATAACATTAGTAACATAACTAAAAAAACAAACTTAACTTGATATCCTTGATCATATTTATCGCTAATACAACAACTCATTCGTGCTTCCTAATCATCACTTGATCAAACATAATCTTTCTGACTTCTTTACATATGAAACTACATCTATAAACAAACAAACTACCATTAACCCAAAAGAATTAATTTACAAACCAAACACACAACGCCAGAGAACGAGAAAGATTTCTCACAGCATCAACAGATCCGTCCCCGAGGGAGAAACAATGAAAAGAATATGATATGCTCCAATAAGAACTTTAACAGACCCAAAACTCAAGTAGTCAAAGGACTTTGCAGTTTCATCATAACCTCATAATGTATCATTTGAGCTATTGCATCTGTCACAAGAAAGGCATGTAACGCAATATGTAAGTGTAAAAATAGGTGTAAAACATACACCGACACCTTGTTTGGTTCTACTTAATGATGAATTCAAACCTGATGTTTCAAGGAGTATGCAGATTGCAGATGCATGGACTACGGAAGCGGTATTCTAACAAACGGATGGTCCAAGAGTTGACCAGCGGTCGGGCGGTCTTTTGGATTAACACGAAAGCACTGAAATATGAAATCTCTTGCTTCTCTTGAAAGATTATCTGCAATTGGTGGAGGACGACCACTTCCGATTCTAAATAATGCAGCCATCTGCTCATCACAACAATAACAATATGCTGTCAATTAACTTATAACCAAATGCATACATGCATCTGAGGGAGAGAGGGAGAGGGGGAGAGAGAGTAGCATACACATTCCATTGGAGAATAGGGAATACTACGTGTCAACATCTCCAAGACGGTGCAGCCGAGGCTCCATATGTCTGCTGCAAGGCCATACCCTTTATTTCTAAGATTAACAACCTGCAAAGTTCATTTCAGTAAGAATGAGAAACAGACTTAAATTAAAAATTAAACTATATATATATATATATATATAGGATTTGGTTCATTTCAGAAGTGTTCTTATGGTGAGAAGTGCGAGAAGAGATTATAACCAATCAAAAGTTTTCTATTTAATTTTGGATTATTTGATTGTAGAAGTATATTAATAAAAAGTTTAGGTGTTTCTTTTTGTAATTAATACTAATTAATGTTAAGTTACAAATGACTATAATTTAATTTTTATTTTTTAGTTTGATTTAATCTTTCAAAAAATACATAAGACAAAACCACCATAATCATACTACAAAAAAATTACATTAACGATTATAAAAACAAATAATTACACAAATCAAAACATTAACCTACACATAAAAAAACTAGTTCATATTATCACCTACACATATCACAATATTAATATACATGCACATAACTAGTTCATGATACCCTACACATATCACAATATTAACCTATATATACAAATTTACTTCATATTATAGCCTACCCATTTGTATTTACCTACACATATCACAAAATTAAACCTACACAAACAAAACTTGTTCATGATATCGCATACAATTAATAGTATTAACATAAACTTGTAAAATATTCGCAATGTAGGAACACATCATGTTTTTCATTTTTATATTAATTATGCTATAATCTATCTTTTATGCGTATGCAATACGAGTTATGTGTAGGTGAATATTATTTATATGTAGGTGAAAATAAAATGAACTACCAATTTGTGTAGGTGAATACGAGTTATGTGTAGGTGAATATTAGTTATGTGCTGGTGAAAACAAAAGAAACAAAATTTGTGTAGGTGAAAATAAGTTGTGTTTGTAATACGAGTTACATTTTGATAAAAATGAAAATAACTAACAATTTGTATAATTAAACATGAGGTATATGTAGATTATTGTGTTACTTGTGTACATGATCATTTAATTACAATTCACCTACATATACATTAATTTTCATATATAGGTACATAAAAGAAAATTCAAATAAATATTATGAAACCATGATTGTAAAAAATTCTCTCAATTATATTTCATTAAAATTGTTCTAGATGATGTTTTATGTAAAAGTCAATTTATCTTTTCTAAAATTTGTAACTTTCTATAATATTTAATATGGAGAATAATTTAGGAGTAATTAGGGGAATCAATGCTTTGAACAAGTAGGAGATAATCAATAGCTGAGATCGACTTCTCGCACTTCTCGCTATAATATCACTTCTCGCATGATCCATCCCCTATATATATATATATATTGTGACAAACCTCAGGAGCCATCGAGAACGCGGTTCCCTTGCAAGACTTCACGTCATTGAATTTAGTGGCCTATATAAGACAAGGAATAGTATAAGAGATGTATAAGAGATGAAGACGAATAAATATCACAAAGAAAATAATTTAATAAATCAAAAGTGAAGCAACCTTAGCCAATCCAAAATCTGCAAGTTTCACCGAGCCATTAGCATCAACTAATATGTTTGCACATTTTACATCCCTGGTACACAAGCAAGAACATTTCGACATTAGAAGCCAATCATGTACTCTATGAAGCCCCTAGTACAACCAGTTGCATAAATTAGCTGTACCTGTGCACTATATCGCGATCATGTAGATACTTAAGACCACGTAAGATCTGGCGTGTGTATGAGGAAACTTGAGAATCCAGAAGATGATATCTTTTATAGAGACTTAAAAGAGAACCTTTTGTCACAAGCTCAAGAAATATATACAGCTTGGACTCGTCCTGCAAGCCAACCACATCATGTAAATATCAAGCTATTACATTCAAATATTGTAATTTAAAACAGAAGGTTAAGCCCATGAAGCATCGAACTGATTATAATTGAAAGCAAACCTTATAAGTCCCATAGTATCGTACTATGTTTTCATGCTCAAACTGACTTAAAAGATCAATTTCCTGGACAAATAAACAGAGATGAGATATCATAATTTCACACTAAGATGCTAAAACAGTACAATACATACGCCTTGCATACCTGTTCAAGTTGAAAAACACTTTGCCTTCCTTGTTCCCCTTGATCAAGCAAAGAGACTTCCTTCACAGCAATAAAATATCCACTACTGCAAGAACAAAAAAACGTAACCGTAAAAAAAATGTTTCTTTGGTGTTAAACTGTTAACAGACAGTAAGCACATACTCGCAAATGCCTTCATATACCGATCCAAACGACCCACGCCCCAAAAGCTGTCCCCTTTGCCAGCTAGTAATCTTGACATGCCTGAACCTTCCATTAGTGGATATATTCGACCCACAACCGTTCGGCGAAACACTGGACGGAGGCTCCGTGGTAGTACTGGACGAATCATCATCGTTCGAAGTCGTAAAAGAGCACGACGCTGAAAGCGTCGTCCTTTCAAACCGCCTCCTAACATTATCCAAATCCAAATCACCTTCACCTTCTTCTTCTTCTTCTTCTTCCTCCTCCTCCTCCTTCTCATCACACAAGCTTTGTAACAAGGCTTTCGATATCGACGGAGGCGACAAAAGCGGAGGCCGTACACCATTAATCCCCTTCCCAATTCTATTCCCATCACTAACCCTAACCCTAACATCATCATCATTATTTTCAAGTAATTGTTCAATTTTAATATTATCATTCAAACTGGAGCTCGGAATATCCGAGGTGGACCGGATCTTACTAGCTTGCCATGACGACATCGGGATCCCTAAATCCTCAGCACTCTCCAGCCCTAAGCTACGGTAAACACTCTCAAGCTGATTGACATCATCAGTTCCATCAATCCTAAAACTAGTAGGCAATTCAAGCGATTGAGTACCTCGAAACCGCGAAGAAGCGTCTTCGGAATTGAAGTCGTAGTCAATGTTGACCGTGCATTCAAACGCTCTAGCTTCGGCTTACGTGGCTTTGGCTTCTTGGTGGTTCCATCACTGCTGTTAATAAGGAGGAATTGAGGTAGGTGACGCATTGAGAGACACGGAGGTCTGTTTGGTTTGGAAATTGGTTCATTAATGGGTTTGGATTAGGGTTTCAGTCGTCGGAGAGAGAGAGAGAGAGAGAGAGAGATGAGTAAACGCAGGAATAATAATGGTGTGTTGGGGCTTCAAAATATCGCTACCGCAGACAGTTAGTTCTAATTTACTTTCGATGAAGTTTCCCGGGAAATTAAAATATAATATCAATATCAATTTCGTAACCATATGATGATAAACATGAGGACTTATTATATTATTATAATAAAATAAAAATACTTAATAAGTAAAGCTATGAATTATAGGGTGGAGTTTTGAGTGGTTATGAATGTAAGTTATGTGATGGAAAAAAAAGGATAGTGAATTTTTGTAAATTTGTAGGGTGGAAAAAAAAACAAGTGACTTTTTGTAAATTTGGGGAAACAAAGTTTGTCTCTTGTTATTTTTAATATTTGTTGAATTAGTTGTGAGTAGAGGAAGAAGAAAATTATAATCATAAAAATATAAAAAAAATTGTTTAATTGAACATGGAAGAATAATATAGTGTTTTTTATGTAATTGTAGAGATTAGGGGATTAATTGAGAATGCTCTTAGTATTACCTTTAAATAAAAACAAAATTTAGTTTTATTAAATTAAAAAGAAAAAAAAAAGTTAGCATTCGGCACATGCTAAACAAGGTGGGGGCGGGTTTGGGTACATGGCTGCAAATACCTGGGGTACTATGGGAACACATGCATCGAACACCGTTATTTCATTTTCAGGTAACTTTTATGTGTGTTATAACCTGCAATTTTTCGTAAATTTCGGAGAGGAGAGAGTGAGATATATGTGTGTAAGGAGAGAGAGGGGGGGGGGGGGTTCACGGGTAATGGAGCATTGACTGTAGGGGGTTTAGGTGTCTCATGGACAATTGGTGCGTAGTTGGCTAGTGATTGGTGTTTCGGCGAGTGGCTACTGGTTGTATTCCCTTTTTTCTAAGTTATTTTTGTAAATTCTTATGTTCGTATACTAGGGTTGTGGTTTAGTGACAGAGGCAAACTCTTTTATCTTAAGGACCTGTAGTTCTGGATTCGAGTCATAGGAATTAAAAGAAAATTATCTTTATGTTTTCCCCCCATCATGTTCGTGGTGTTTTTATGATGGTTTTGGACCTATTACGAGATACAAAAGTGAGAAAAATTAGGTAACGTTTTATTTTAGTTTTAGTTTTTTTTGCTATATATATCTTATTTTGATGATAGTTTGTGACATTTTGTTTATTTCTTTATGCTAATAAATGATAATGAACTGTGAAGTTTAGTTTTAAAATTTTAATCACATTTTTATGTTTAAATTCACAACATTGTGTTGGCCTGTGATTATTTAGTGCTTCTGAAAACATTTTTTTTTCTTATGAGTTAATGAGTTATTATTATACATACTTCTTTTGTTTTCTGTGTAATGTTATGTTTCTATTTTGTAAGACCAACCTTGCCGTTGGCAAAAACGAGTAGAAGACTAGTGTACTTTGTATATTGAGGTCTGAGGTGGTATTATCCAACTCAACTCATTATGGAGCCTACTCACATCCAATTATTGAAAGCTAATAATTAGTGCTAAAACTAGTTATTGTTATGATTATCTTATTATTAAATCACATAAGTATTTTATTAAAAAAAACATGTAGGAGGAATTCCACGTAAATAGTCATGATAGACCGTAAACGGGGCATTAGCACTTTTTATTGGGTACTAGAATAATTCTTACATATGCTTTTATTTACATATTTACATGTAATATAGCAGACACATAACCTATGCATATATTGGTTAATTATATGTATGCAAGTCATTTTAAATGTATTACTTAATGAGTATCTTTACAGAACTGTTAAATTATTTAAGAACTTAAAGGAACTCTTGAAACCTAACGTTTTTTATAAATTATTTTGTATGTTAATGTTAATTAAGTGTACTTTTATCATTTTTTATATCTATAATTACGAATACAAATTTTGAAAATTAGTTTTTATACGTATCTATGTTTTGTTTTACACATATGTAAATTTGTTGGTACATAAATTTTACACATATGTAAATTTGTGATTAATATATGTAATAATTTTTTTTTATATAAAATATAATAAAACTACTCTTAAGTAATGTTAATATGCAAAAAAAAGTAAAAAAAATTTTGGTTGTGTAGAGTTCTTAACCTTTTTAGAGTTCTTAATTGATACCAACCATATATATATATGAAGTAGATTTATCATAAGAAGTGTAGAAAGTGTGTTTTCATCATTATATCTATTAAAACACACTGAACAAAAAACACACTTTTCATATTCACCGTCAGATCAACATATCTAACGCATCAGATTACTTCTTACACTTTTTAGACAAACTCCACTTCTTATTTTAACCCCACCATATGTATATATATATATATATATATATATACTAGATTTAGACCCCGTGCATTACACGGGACGGGTCAACCTTTACATTACAATTTGATAATATGATGCAAATAAAAAACACAATTAAACGTAAGCAATACTCTCATGCAAACATATTAATATATACATGTGTAAATGAAAACTATATTATTTGTAAAGTTTGTAAGAATTTTGCCCACCATAGATAAACATACCCCATTGCCCAATCCAAAAACCTTCTTTTTTTTTTGTCGTATGTCGAACTTGAATTCAAGCTTATATTTTTAAATGAAATCTTTGACATATCAATATTTTAATTTTGATATGAAGAAAAGTATATATTTTAATGTGATTATTGTTGATCAAAATCTTTACTAAAAATAACTCAATATAAAAAATGAAAAAACGCCAAAATAATCTCCAAAAGTTACACATAATTTTACTAATAAATTTTTTGGGTTGTAAAAACAGTTCAGATTATCAAATCTGTATTAATATATATATTAATTTTAATTTTTAGTCAAATTTTAATTCTAATGAATATAAATTTGAAAATCAAAACAAAACAAAACAAACAAACAAACATGGCACATAGCACATGTTATATTAATTAAGCAAATATTTAAGATGCTTGATCAAAACACATCTTATATTTACTAATAAAAGTCTATGGCATGTAAATACAAATACTATGTATTAACATACACATATATACGTATTATTATTATTATTATTATTATTATTATTAATCATCATCAATGTTGACACTTTTGAAATTTAAATTTTAATTATTATCCAGAAAATCTGTTTAAAATGAAATATCTTTTATCGGAAGGAAAGTTCTGTTTATATTATAAATATAGAAAGGCTGACCGCATAAGATGCACATAATTATACTCCGTATTAGTTTTCAATAGTAAAAGGCAATTATATGACGTGACTTTATTTGATAACTCAAATAACAAATTGTTTTAACCCATGAATATATCTAGAATCAAGGAGATTAAAGATTAAGAATTTTGGAGGGAAAACATGATCAAAAATTAATATGGGACTGACATGTGTTACCAGGATTTTTTTTATTAGTAATGTAAGAAATATATACATATATATATGCGATTATAATTGTTATTGACTTAAAAATATGTGTGTGTATCTATATTACATTATAATACATTATAGACAAACCAACTTATTTATGTAACAACAATAAAAAGTAAACCTTTTTATATTTTTTAAGATTGAAAAATGAATGGTTTATTATGTCTACGTCTCTACGCGTTCTTGAAATATCATCTTTAAATCCATAACAATTATAATCGCATAATATAAATAATGTTTGGTAGGTATAGTAAGAATGTCTTTATTGGCATCTTCATTTATACTTCCATCTCTAAATTTAGGGATATAAGCTAAATTACCACTTAGTCAATCTCTACAATATAAAACGAGTTTACAAATCAAAAGTGATTTTCTAAATATAAAGATTCACTATTCATATCATATATCTATTGTAAGTAGAAGTAAAAGAGAAAATATGAGTTAATCAAATTGATATAGATATGAGAAATGTGATGTGAGGCTTCTAAAATACAAATTGATATACATATGATGGGATTTGATCTAATATAAATGAAATTAACGTGTTAATTGTGAAAATCAAGTAGGGTAATTATGTAATTACATCATAGAGTAATTACTCTATTTGTATATATAATTAATCTACTTGATTATCATAATTAGCACGTTAATTTCATTTGTACATTAACTTTCCCCTACATATGATAACCCCCCCCCCCCCCACTTTCATTTAATTACACAATATAACTCCACAACATTTTAATATGATAACCTTTAACACGACAAGAAATTAGATTTGTCTCGATCAAGACCTATCTTGATGACATGGTGTTGTTGAGATAGCCTTGCTATCTCAAGGACTTATCCTTGACACAGGGTTTCCCAAATTTATCAAATTGAAATCATGTTTAAACATGTCCTTGAAACATAGTTAACTGAGTTTTTAATATATTTTTTTGTTCTGTAAACAAGTCCTTGAGATAGGAGTAGGAATTCCCCAAATATTTTCAACACTTGCAAGTTCCATTAATTACACGATTAATCCACAAAATTTTAATGTGGTAATTGTAAATTACACAAACAACCTTACGGATTTATATTATAGTACAAATAGATGTCGTAACAAATTAAATCGACACCGAACGAGTTTCTGCTAAAAAAACTTATTTAAATATTTAATTGTTTTATTAAATAATTAAATTCACCTGTATATATACAATTTCATGAAACAAATCTTTCCATACACACCACCCACCCTTCTGTTAGCTTCTTTATGAAATGGAAGAATAAAGTAAACCCTCTTAACGAAGACACGTATAGCTCACATGCAACATTCACCATCCCACGTGTCATCTTCTCTCCACCGCCGTCTTCCACGTCCACATATGTCTGCCACTCTCATCCTTTAAATCTGCACCAAACATCTTACAAGATCTTCTCTTGTTTCTCTTCAAACTCTTAAAACACACCAAACATCTTACAAAACAAAACAACAAAGGGATCATGATAAACGCATTAGCAATAGGTCTTGTCTTAACTTCACTGCTAGCAGCAGCCGTATGGTCTCCATCTTCTAGTACTCACCACGCTGACGACCACCGTGAGGTGATTGTCAAAGAAGGCCACCGTGTGGTCGTGGTTGAGTATGACAAAGAAGCTGATGGCAGCACCAAGGTGCTTATTTCACCACCCGACGACACCGACACCGAGAAACCGCCTTCCGAAGGCATGTTTTCGGGTCCGAAAGAGCTCGTTTGCGACGCGTACGGCAAGTGTAAGCATAAAATCGCTTCCGCTTTCGGGAAAACGAAAGATAAGGTCGAGGAAGTCGAAGAACAAGCGAAAGAGGCGGTCGGGAGAGTATCGCAATCCGAAAAGGCTGCAGGGCATACGATTGTTGAGTCGTTAGGGAAAGCGAAGGACCCGGTTGTTCATGGGATCGATAAGGCGAAAGAGGTAGCGGGTGACGTGGCGGACACGGTGAAAAGCGGTGCGGTGAAGGCGAAAGACAAATTAGATGTGGTGGCGTCGGCTAGAACTTTAGGGGGAGATATAGAAAGAAACGTGACGGGTATAGGTAAAATCCAAAAAGCCGCGAGAGAAACCGTGGAGAGTGTACAAGGAGCCGCGAGAGAAACCGTGGGGAGTGTACAAGAAGTCGGTGAAAAGAGTTTAGGCGAAATTTTAAAAAAATTAAAAGAGGTGACAAATGATGTATTTTGGTATGTCCTTTCTCGCGATAAGGTTAAGGCGGTTGTCGGGTTGATTCACATGTTGGGGTTTTCGACTGCTTATGGTATGAGCGTGTGGGTGACGTTTATTTCGAGTTATATTTTGGGGAGGTGTCTTCCGAAACAACAGTTTGGGATAGTGCAAGGGCGGATATACCCGGTGTATTTCAAAGCCTTGGCTTATTGTATTTCTGCTGCTTTGTTGGCGCATTTAGCGAGTCAGAAGAAGGATAGTTTAACCGGCGTGAACGGGTCACAGGGTTTGAGTCTTCTTTCCGCGCTACTGATGGTTTTGGCCAACTTGTTCGTGTTCGATCCTAGAGCCACCAAGGTACATAAACCGTAAATCTCCGTTGCATTACGGCTTGCTTATATTTGCTAGCAGGATAATAAAGAAATTTCTAATATATGATATATTACTGAATGAATCAAAATATTACAGTCTCCTTAGTGTCGAGTGATACATTTAGTGTCCACTTAGCGTTGGGTGATAGATTTAGTTTCGCCATAGCGTCAAGTGACACGAAACCCCTTCGTGTCGCATTATAAATTTAGTATTACCCATAGTGGTGAAATATGAATTTGAGATTAAAATATTTACTGAAGAAATTAGATGCTTAATTGAAGTAGAGTACAATATGAATGTTGTTTGGTAGACTGTGTGTAGTGGGCGGGTTACAAATTGGGCGAATTGTGACACTTTGGACTCAATCAGCAAATGCTAGGAATTTGTTTTTGGAGTGTGGTGTCGTAAGCTAATATATATATACATACTACACAAAGCATATGTAATAATAATATAATTATCATCTTAAACAAACCAGACGACAAAAGGTCCCCCCCCCAATCGGCCAACATTTCGGGGGGGGGGGGGGGTTGTTGTAGCCCGTATCGCCCACAAATCTTTAGCCCACTAAGGGTGGCCTTAAGGGAGTTACGGAAATATTTGAATGTTTTTCAGAGTGTAAAGTAATACTAATTTATGGAGGTGTTTATTTAACTTGCAGACTATGTATGAAAGAATGAAGATAGAGAAGGAAGAAGGGAGAGGGGTAGAGAGCCCAACTAGAGACAGGGTAATCGGCCCAGACGGGTTGCCACCACAACATGGTGGTGCAACCGCAACCACAACTACAACTGTGGTGAGGCCTGGCCGAACTTATAGACACACGTTGGTCGATAATGGTGGACCGAATGCGGTGAGACCACTAGTGGCGGAGAGGCAAGACATGTTGGCCTTGAACGCGAAGTTGAAGAGGTTGAACACGTACTCGTCTGTGCTGAATGGTTTGACTTTGGTCGCTCTGACATGGCATATGGCTTACATGGGTCGACGTTTTCATGCTACTCGGTAAGAGGGCGGCTTCATGCTCTACTCGGTGTAAGAGGTGGGTAAAAGAGGTTGCATGTACGGCGACCCTTGATTCACTTGCTGCTTTTTACAGTTGTAGATTTACACATGTTTGTATATGTAGTTTTTACTATGACTGTTATTGCTTTGTTCACAATTTGGATGTAGTTTGTGCTTCTTTAGGAAGGTTAGTTTGTGTTTTCTATTATGGTAAATTTTATTTCTTGTTGCTTGTTTAAATTTACTGACATCGTTGTATTTCGAACTTAGTACACTTGGAGGATAGTGATGTTTTGTTATAAGAACTTCGTAATATTATTAATTTTGATCTTCGTTTTGAGTTTGTAAATTACTGTTGGTAAATTTGACCAAATGAGATTGATTACAATTTCAGGTATTTGAATGTTTGGCATAATATTTGCTACTATAGTAGCAAGTCTAAGCATCTTACAAAGTTAGTAACCCACAAGGCCATGAGGAATTAGCAACCAGTGTAAAATTTGGAACTAGCTAGTCGGGTGACCAAGAAACCAACGATCGGCATGATAACAAGAAACCACCAGTTTCTCTTGGACCAGAAGAAACCAACCAGTGGTCACCCAACGATCGGCATGATAACAAGAAGCCACCGGTTTCTCTTGGGCCAGAAGAAACCACTGGTTTCTCTGGTTGTGGGAATGCGACCAAGAAACTATTAACTATTAATGTTTTGAATATATTATAAAACCAAAAATTGTTCAATTACAATGAAAGATAAAAATACAATACAATGACTAATATCTAGGGATACGGTTAAATACAAATTATATGCAAGTTAATTGTGTGATATCTAGGGATATGGTTAAATACAAATTATATGCAAGTTAATTGTGTGAAGACAATCACTTCAACATATTGACCAAACATGATTTGCTCTTTCATAATCAATTGATTTGATTACAATCGTAGATAGAAACCACCAGGGTTTCTCTTGGTGGGTCAGACACATGTGACGAAGAAACCACTAGTTTCTCTTAGTGATCGGGAATGCTCGGCATGTAACCTGACAACTAGATGTTGGCAATACAACAAACTTACTAACCATGATCTATCATATCAACTCTTTTAACAAACTATGTCCATTGTCAACCTTCTATAAGTCGGTAAGCGTCAAAAATCATATTTGAAACACATGAAGGTGTTTTTAGACTTGAAATACTTGAAACACAGGACGGCTATTTTTAGACTTGAAATGCCCCGCATATTTACTACCAAGATTTGTTGCTATATGTTAAAAATATTACTAACGAATCATTCATGATAGTCAACACCTATTGGCCAGCGATGTTGGGTGGTGTGGTACAATGGTGGCAACAGTGTTGGGTGGTGACGTGGTGTGGTACTAGGCAGTGGTGGCCGGCTAGTAATGAAGGTGGTGTTGGTGGCTTGGTGGTGTGGCGGAACCCACTATAAATTTTGTCTATTTTTTATAAGATTATTTTGATGTGGGAGACCCCATTATCTATTTTTCTTTATTTGTTTATTTGTTTGTTTTGTGTGGTGAACCCACTATCATTCTTATCTAGGCCTGTAAACGAACCGAACGTTCGATGAACTGTTTGTGAACCGTTCGGCAGGAAGTTCGTTTATGTTCGTTTATTTAATAAACGAACGAACATGAACACAAAATCTGTGTTCGTTTAATTAAATGAACGAACGTGAACAAATGTTCCGTTCGTTCATTTATGTTCATGAACGTTCGTTTATGTTCGTTTATGTATTAATAGAAAATAATTAAATGTTATCTGAATATGTTATTTGCTTAAAGGTTTTATATTTGTTAATTTTTGTTCATTTATGTGTTTTTAGATTTAAGTTTGTTTATGTTTGTTTGTGTTCATTCACATTGGTTCATATATGTTTATTTATGTTCGTTTATCTTTGTTTAATTATGTTTGTTTAGATTTTAAACAAACGAACACAAATGTCCATTTTTAAATAAACGCACAAGAACATAAATATTTGTTCGATTAATTATAAGGTTAAATGAATGAACACGAATATGACCTTGTTCGTGTTCATTCGATTTATTTATGGGCTTTCAAATTCACATTGATGAATACATCGGTCTTATTCTCTAGCCTCTACTTATTTTATTTGTGTTCGTTTGTGTTCGTGAACCGGTCGTGAACACATTAATTTTCTTAATGAACGAACACGAACATAAAATCTCGTTCGGTAAGAGTTCGTGAACCGTTCGTGAACACAATATTTTCTTAACGAACGAACATGAACAAGGCCTTGTTCGTGTTCAATCGGTTTGTTTACAGCCCTATTCATATCATCAAAAATTTAACTAGGTTAGACTCTGTTAGAACAAAGTTCGGTGAAAAAAATAGGTTGAAAGTTGGGATTGCCCTCGTACATTTCTTTATTTAGGATTTATGTTGACCAATATGTCAAAGTTTGAATTATTAAAGTCCAATTAATGTTTTAAAAAAAATAAAATTCTAGTGCTTTAAGTTTTAAAATTCTAGACGCACAATTTATCACACGTCAATCCCATTGTTAAAGACACTGCAATCCGTGTTGTCCTCTCCTTAGATGTTATAAATAAATAAAAAATTCATGAGCTTGCTGTCAACAATGCATTTCTCTATAGGCATCTAATTGAAAGTGTTTACATGAAGTCACATTGGGCTTGGTTTCATTGCCTTAGCACATTTCTTATCAACGAAGACTTTGCGGGCGAGTAGTCATGCTAACCCATCTCTATCTTTCTTCAAAAAATACTTTTGCATCATGTACCTATTGGTTTATCTTGATGATTTGATCTTAACAGGAAATGACCCATACACTCAACTCTTTCAATACTCGTCTAACTCAAGAACGCCATCAAAGATTTGGGGAAGCTCAAGTACTTTCTTGGGCTTGAAGTTACTTATACGTCAAATGGACTCTTTTTAAACCGATCCAAATATACCGCTAACATACTTACCCGTGCTAAGATATTGGATGCCAAACTAGCACTAACACTGACACCTTTAAGCACAAATGTAACCACGCGAAAGCTTTTATGTGCTCCTTGGTTGTGAAGCTTTCGTCGGTTAGCTGCTTTTTGTATGTTGCTCATTATTTTCTTCAAAGTCAGCTGCATATCATCTTCGTAGTGGTGACAAATAACGTCATTCGTCCTCCAAAATCAGATTTTGTAAGCTTACATTACGCTCATATTTTGTTTGTCGTGAGCTTCTAGCTTTGTCGTACGAATGTTTGTCTAGCGCTTATGATTGTTGCCATTGAATTTCATTGGCCTCATTTAACCCTTGATTCAAGCTAGATGATGTATTTCCATTTTCCATAGCATTTGCTTCTTTGATGGAGATGAATCCAATTTTAGCAAAAATAAATGTTTAATAAAAAAATAAGGTTTATATAAACATTACTGTATATATAGTTGTTCTATAACGGTTTTGAACGAACATTTTTTTCCTTCAAAACTCTCGGATATTTTTAGCCTTCCACGAGCATGAGGATACTCACGAACTCATGGCTCACTCGCCCGGGGGGGGGGGGGGATGTTCGCATGAGCTTGCTTAATGTGGCCCTCGCCCCACTCAAGCTAACAAAGTATAACACAAGGCCCTTATGGGCTTCAACTTAACCCCATTTAAATCATGCTCAAAAACAGGTAGTACATGATACTAATACTAATTAAACAAAATAATCATTTTTACTCATATACCAAGATCAACCCATAACTTCATTTATTTTCATATTATTCTCGTAGAGCTCTCAAATATGTAGTTATTCATTCTCAAGCGTTACAAGGGAAACTTGTACATTCCCAGAACCCGCAAGGTCTTACATTTCCGAAACTAGCTTATATTAGACACCATTATGACATATAACTTCCCTAGATTGTTTAAAGGGGAGTAGGTAACTGGCAAAAGCCAAGCATACACATGCAGTCATACTTCACTAGAGAAGTTTACACTACACATACTAGATAGATCCTAGACTTGACAGGAACACAAAATGGTTCCAATGATACAAGTGAGTGACGAACATCACATATTTAACCCTAATCTACTCGTTTCTAATAGTACTTTACGGTCACAAAAGAAGAAATAAAATTTGATCTCGGATGTTGGAAGAAGCACCATAGCACCATTGAGTCATTCTTTGAGATAACGTTGAAGTTGGATCACATCTTCACAAAGATCAATTCTTAACTGAACATGTGCATTTGTCTTGATGCTCCCTAAGTTCCTGCATTGAGTGAGTTTACATGAAACTAGAGTTATGAGTTCCTTAGAGATGGCACGTACGTAGTAACGCATTTTCTGCTTATAATTAGTGGGTCAATCACAAGAATGGTTATGTTTAAACAAAATGAACTGGCCAGCATAAAATAAGCATAACTTGCTCTACAAATGGAGCTACGGAGCTACATGCGCAGTTTGACCATGCCATCGGACCCGTATTCCTCAATCAGTGCTCCGATTTCATCTTAATATTCACACGCTTATTTATGTCCTTAATTCCATTATTTATTAGGCAAATTTTTTTGACAACTCACACACCCGTAAATCTACACCGTTTTGTCCACATTGAGACTCCTCACCACTTGGGAGTGACACATTATTTATCGCATTCGTACCATTGGGGCTGCAAGCACTTTCGTATTTATTAAGTAGCTTGTAATTTAAAAAAAAATTGGCAATACGCTAATACCTGCCAAATTTAAAAACTCATCTTTTGTAATGTTTCAAATATTCATTTTAATTGCCCGTTACCCACCCGACAAGTTAAATGCATCACTAGCTAGATCGGAAACATACATACCTGAATCTGTCTTTGCAGAAACTTGACATACTCCACCGCCTCGTCTAACATGTCTGCCGTATTGGTTTGCTGCATTACACACATCCCATTGCTCATTAGATCTTCTCAATTATTCTAACTTCTAAGCTAAAGAAAAACCAGTAAAAAAACATCATAAATGCCCCCGCAATCGTCAGATCGGGGCAGTCTTAAACTCCGAGCCAGTACTTCCAAGTCTTACATTTCCAACAGAAAAACATGATCTTAACATTCATATGATCAGGATTTAAGGTAGTGACACTGACACTCACAGAAAGATATAAGAAAATATATATAATTTGTATATATGACTAACGTCTAAAGGCTGTGGTACAGTGTATCCATTCAAATGTAAAGCAGTTTCTATAAAAGGAAAACTCTGACCAAAAGACACTGTCTTACCTTATCCATATTAGGAACCAGTTCTTGAAGCTTCCTTATCCTGTCACTAATTCTAGTCCTTCTCACCTTTTAATTTTAACACACAAATTAATCACCATTACAAAAAAATAAAATAAATAAATAAATAAAATAATAATTACCCGTTCAGCGATACTGCGAGGATGCGTAGCGCATCCTCGCTTAGCGCGTACCCGACACGGCACCGAATCCCCTAAAATCTTGTCCATGTCCGCATCCAACAACATACTTTGATCTCCACTCTAAAATAATAATAATAATAATAATACACAAATAAAGTTAGTGAAGCAAATTAACTTTTAATTATTAATAGTAACTAATTAACTACCAGCTGCGTGGTGAACTTCCCTCGTTGACTATTATTATCTAACCCGGGGTCTAGACGGTCTCTAGACCCCGAAAGATAGTCATCGAAAGCACCCGCGGTTTGGTAATTCGGAAGAAAAGCTTCCGGATTACTGATCTGCGAGAGGAACTCAGCGGGAGAGCTGTTTTGTCGCAGAGCGATGGGATTGGGTATCATAATATTAATATTTGAAGAGTCCCCAGCGGTTGTGGGAATGGAAGTGTGGTGGTGGTGGAGTGTTGGCTTCGGTGGATCAATGATGACATCTTCTTCCTCTTCGGATTCAAGTAACGCTTCGAGCCATGTGGCTGGAGCGGACCGGAACCTCGAGAGCCCGCCTGGACCGGGACCCGGACCGCCACCGCTTGTCGGTTGCATTTTTTTTTGTTTTGGTTGCTTAAGGAACTGGGTTTATTATTATCTTAGTAAGAGTAGTGCAGAAGAAAATAATAATAATAATAATATGATAATATAAAAGGAAGGAAAAGAAAATGATAAAGTGGGAAAACAGGTGGATGGGAGGAAAGAAATGCGACGTCACCGTGTCACAGGAGTAAATGCTTCTGCAACATCCGGCGATAAAAAAATTATTTAATTGATGGTCTAGATTTGTTGTTGAAAAATAGTGAGTATGAATTTTGGAAAAGAATTTAAGTATTATCTTGATTTATATATTTATACATTAAAAAAGAAAGCTAGTTAATTCACCAGGTGATTAATTTATGTTTTGTACAATAAAAGATGTTTTTCCATTTTGTTTTTTTATAAAAGGAGAGGAAGTTAATGTGAAAACTTTTTAAGCTTAATCAAACTTATTGCATGACTTATCACATGCATAATGGTAATGCTCGGACTTATGGCCGTCTTCGATAATTTAAATGTCTTAAAGAGCTGAAATAGAAAGGTCCGTAGGTCCTAACATATAACGAAATAAAAAGACCCTAAGGCTCAATATCTCAAATGGGCTATGGGTAAAAAAAAGATTAGATCTAAGACCATCCGTAGTGGAGAGTTATGGGGCGACTTTATGGCCCATAACTCTGGGAAACACCGCCCCCTGCAAGTTATGGGTTTTTTTTTTTTGCAAGTTATACACAAAACGTCCGATAATGGCACCAAAATCAAAAAAGAGCCGTTACTTTTACCTTTAAGAATTAAAAAAAACAAATAAACAAAGTTATTGAGGTTTTATGACTACACTTGTTTTTCGTAAAATACCATAACTCAGACTGGGCGCCACGTGACGTATAACGCCTAGGGGTGAGGCTTTATGACTACTCATGGTCTAATATCTAATAAAAGAATTAAGATTTATACCTAATTTATAATAAAAATATATATGAAATATATATAGAATTATGATTATGTGAGAACTATTTTGAAATTGAGAACTTTAAGAATCATTTTGGGACACAGAAATTTTTTTTAAATTATAAAACAAAAAAAACGAAAATAAAAAAAGTAAAAAAAAAAAAATTCATCCTGGTTTCATAAATTCTTTATTAAAATATCGGTTTAGCAAAATTATACATATATGTATAATACAAATTTTTAAATTTTATACAAGTTATTCTTTATACACATATGTACAATTAAGATAAATGATAATGTACATATGTGTACATTATGTAAATCGAGATTAAATAAAAATATACATATGTGTATAATTAAGGGTTTTTTTTATGAAACCGTGATGAAAAATAAAAGTTTTTGGTTTTTTTACTTTTTAGAAATTTTCATTTTTTTATATATTTTTTTTTACTTTTTAAAGGTTTTTTTTGTGTCTCAAAATGATTCTCAAAGTTCTCAATTTCCAAATGGTTCTTTTAAGATCCTCATCCTATATATAATGTTGTGCCCCCATAAATTAAGTGCACCGGGTGATCGTTGTTCAACCCTTAAGTTAGCTATGCTCGGACTTTTAGGATAAGTTTTGGCACGAATGTTGATGCTCCCAAGACTATACAGAAGTAACTTTCATCAATGTAAAAGACCCTTGTGAAATCCTTAGGTGCTGTTTGTTTTTGCAGACATAAACTGTCTGCAAGCTGATTTCATCTGTTTTCATGTCTGCAACTGAAGATGTGGTCTGAAGATCTGCAAGCTGAAAATATAAGACTGTTTGTTTTTATAAGCTGATACTGTCTGCATAACTGTCAAACTTATCTCACAAGATAGAAGTCATTTATTCAAGTTTCATCTAGTTTTTAGTCTTTGCTTGCCATGCCGATTTGGTTTTGGTGGGTGGTGGAAGGTGGTGGTGGTGGATGGTGGTAGTGGCGGCGGACGGTGGGTAGTGGCGGTGGATGGTGGTGGTGGACAATGGGTGGTGGTGATGGATGGTTTTGGTTGGTGGTGGACGGTGGTGGTGATGGATGGTGGTGGTGGTGGGTGATGGATGGTGGTGGTGGCGGTGATGGATGGTGGTGGTGGTGATGGATGGTGGTGGTGATGGATGGTGGGTGGTGGACGGTGGTGGTGATGGATGGTGGTGGTGGTGGCGGACGGTGGTGGTGATGGATGGTGGGTGGTGGACGGTGGTGGTGATGGATGGTGGGTGGTGGACGGTGGTGGTGGCGGTGATGGATGGTGGTGGTGGTGGCGGTGATGGATGGTGGTGGTGGTGGGTGATGGATGGTGGTGGTGGCGGTGATGGATGGTGGTGGTGGTGGCGGACGGTGGTGGTGATGGATGGTGGGTGGTGGACGGTGGTGGTGATGGATGGTGGGTGGTGGACGGTGGTGGTGGCGGTGGATGGTGGTGGACGGTGGCGGCGGGGTACGGGGGTGGTGGTGGCGGCGTACGGTGGGTGGTGGTGTTGGCGGACGGTGGTAGGAGCAATGGATGAGAGGGTGGCTGCAAAGGGAGAAGAGTAGGGTTTTTTTGTGAAGATGTTTTAAGCAAGATTTCCTTGCTTTTCTTTTAAGATGAAAGAAGATAACTTCAGATCTGTTTTAAGAAAAAAAACAAACAGTCTTCAAGGGTAATGTCTGCGCGCCTGCAGACATTAGCTCCCTTGAAGATGTTTGAAGAAAAAACAAACACCCCCTTATAGAATGTTACTAGTGTTGTGAGTTCTAGCACGATCACAATTGTTTATTTTTTTTTCTTTTTTATAAACGGAATGGTAACTCGGGCCTAATGAAATGTCTCTTCATAGTCTAGGTGTGTTTATACTTTAGACTAGATTTTAGTTGTTCATCACTTCTTCATTAGTTTGACGCTCGAGGATGGGGCCAACTAGTTCTAGGAAGAAACTGACAACTCGTAAAACCCCCTGACTTGCCTATGTCTGAGAACTCAACGGCATCCTTGTTAATTGTAGCAAGCTTTTTGTGCTGAAGTGGGATTCGAACTTGTGATCATAGGGTTAACAATTGTTGGCCAATAGATTTGGTTGATGATTTAAAATTTTAAATAGATCATAGCCATCTCTTTTTGTAGGAGATTAGTACACAAAATAGAGGTGGAACACATTTGACCAGACCAAAAGTTAAAGGTGTCGTTACTAGATCTTTCAACTGAATGGTTGGTTAAAACTTAAAACCCATTTGGGCACGAAGTCTTGCCTACCCATATGTGCCAAATGTTCGACACGATTGTCACTTGAATTATTAGCAGCCCAAGTGTGCCAACTGGTAAGCACGACCATGCCATTCAAGTTTTGCCTGTGACTCATGTAGGGTACGTGCTACGGGTCCGACCCGGATCTATATAGGGGCACATTTGTGCCTAAGGACAGACATGGCTGCGCTTGGCCAACTTTGATGTGTTTCTTCGTCTTTGTTGCTTTATCACCGAAGGTCTATATAGTCTTCTTACAAATTCTTAAATAAACAGAATAAAAGACAAATCATATGAAATTTTAGTAGAAAATAGTCAAATATGAATGTATTGTGTGATATAAAATATGTATAATTTGTGACACGTAAATTACATACCATGAAACACTTTATAATCAAGATATATGGACCGGAATCTTGAGCTAATAAAATTAAATCTTTCCGCACTAGTGTATTATCACCTTATGTGACAGATTTACATTAATTTCGTACTCTTAATGAGTTTAAAGAAAAAATAAAATGTAAAATGAGAGTCATGTTGATTGTGTTAAAAGAAGTCAAGATGCATGATGCATAAATATTTCTCAGTTTTAGTATCTACGGTAAGTCACCCCACTATGAAATCTCAACCAAAAACATATATTACAATTTGTATATTTAATATCTCGGTTTAAATAACAATGTAAGTAACACAAAAACATAAAAAAAATAAAAACAAAAAACAAAACAGTCAGTCTCAATATAAATGTTCATAGAAGAATAAGTACATTGTTTTAGCTAATTGTATAGTTATATTATTAATAACTTTAGTTGATAAGTTTAACATTATCCTACATATAAAGTAGGGATGAGTAAATTCTCTTTTGTACCGTCGGTATCAAATCGATACTAAAATTTTGAGTTTCGGTAGTGGTACAGTACTGGTAACGGTAAGGTACCGGTATTTCTCGAAATTTACCTTCAATACCGGTACCGAACCGAATATTTCAGTACCGATACAAAAAATTGTTTTTTTCAGAATTGAGATTTTCGTTACCGGTACCGGTCGGTACAATACTGGTATCATCCCTAATTTAAAGAGATAAATAATTGCTACAGTAGCACAATTATGTGTGCATATTAAACCCATCTTGATTTAAATGTTGGCATGTTAGGTCCCTTAAGTTCTATTTATTTTGCATCTTTAGTCTATTGGATCTTTTAGAGTCAGTTTCGGTTGTTTAGTCACTTGAGTTTTCTAAGAGTACAATTGCATTCCTTAAGTTATATGTGTCTGGCCGTTAAATTTATTTATTTTTTTTGTGTGTTGGCCACGTGGTTTGCCCAACTATTTTATTTTCACGTTTTCATTGTATTTGACTGATGGTCTCTGTATCATTTGTGCTTTGTTGATTTGCTTTTCACTTGCTTCGACCACTACGCTTTCTTCCAGTCATTATCTCGGTTAGGCCTCCACATTTTCGTCTGGTGATTATCTATTGCTTTTGGTTGAAGTAGAATGTCGATTATATTAGTGATGTGGTGTTTGTGCTGTTCGATTATGTATTTACTTTTGTTGTGTAGAATTGGTTTATGCAACATTTTGATTTAATATATAAAATAATTGACGGTACATGTAAGCAACTTTTGAAACAACAATAAAGAGGCAAAAAGACAGGAAACAACTACTAACGGATGCCTTTTAAATGTGCAGTGCGTAAATTATGTAAGTATAACAATACATGTAAATAGCTTAAAAACATGTAATAGGTACCAGAAAACGTTGTCGTTATGCACATCTAGTTCTATACAAACAAAGACAAGCAAACCTATACCAAGAAAAACTGCATTCAAAATTAAAAATCGACGCCAACATCTAGTTATTTTAACTACTAAATATCTTTACTAGAATTATCAGACATCAAAAATAAATATGTATAACCTAAACCGGACCGATGAAAAGACAATTTTAAAAACAAGTTTATATCGCCTAGTATAAACGGGTTATACCGATTGTCGCTCACTGGCCCGATAAATTTTAGTCCGATAATTGGGTGAACGGTTTATAGTCACAACCGTCAGAATTACCGGTGATACATGTATGGTTGTATGTACCATTGTGTCACACCCCAACTTAGGGCCTAGGCGTGTGACCACAAGTTGGTACCTGTTTTGTAAATATATAAGAGTTTATGGTTAATTTTAGCGGAAGACTTTTGGTTTGAATATAATATTAATTTACATTGAAAATTTACTCGGGAATTAAATACCCGAGTTTTAGTTTACAAAAGATATGTTTCATATTACAAGGATTTAGTTTATCAAAACGGAGCAATCTTGTAAGTGCTTCTATCTTCATTAAGACTCCAATCCTTGTTAATACTACTTATGCTTAGTTACCTGCAATGGGTTGGAAAAATACGTCAGCTATATGCTGGTGAACACGTATGACTCTATAAAATATTTGAATGCCATTACAATACAAATATAGTTTCTCTACAAGCTCAGTAGAAGCATTTCTACTTCTGATCTATGTACCACTGCCCTACACACACAATTATTCCCGAGCCACGTAGCCCTTAATGTGAAACTAGTTATGACCATTAGCCCGCGGCCACGTAACCTTTGAATGATTAGGCTGAATGGTTATGTTTGGATCCAGACACATGTGTATTCGGTCTGAGTTGATTTTATTTTCTAATTTGTATTATAACGTTTTAGAGATCACATAACCTCATGTAAACATTGGCTGACTCGTTAAGACAAACACCCGTTCATCTTATCGAGTATAAATATGTTTTGACTGATTAAAAAGGTTAACGTATTTACGTTATAAAAGGTTTGAACGTATTCACCTGTACCGTCGGTGTTGGAAAACCTTGACTGATTGATTGATTGTGAATGATATTTAACCTATACATAGTAGGTTCGTATAAATACTTGAATGATGTTACTTGATTAAGCTATGATTGTAAGCTTAACCTTGAAATCGTTTACCTTTGATTGTGAATGGAAACACTTAGTTTTTATGTGACGTTTGATGTAGCATGCTTTGGCTTAATAGGTTATAACACGTTGGTAAGTTTCTCCAGGTAAGTAAACGGGTCCCTCGGTTGATTGGGATTTGTACGATTTACTTTTCTTTAGGCAAGAAATTTACTACTAGTGATATCACCCTTACAGTTACTACATGCCCGTCAAAATATATCTTTAGGCTTGTGACACGTGACCTGTCATATCGTGCCACGTGTTGACACGTGGTTGGACACGTGTCATTTCTGGGTATGCGTGCAAGTCCGTCGCGCTACGCAATGGGCTTAAGTTTGCCCCGTCGCGTATTGCGATCGGTGAAGTTTTTTAAAATATTCATTTTTGGTCCTTATACTTTCTAAGTTTGTATTTTGGGCTAAATTTTATAGGGTAAAAGACGTTGTGTTACACATTGTGTTGGTTTAAGCCCAAGGTAAAATTTTGGGTTTAGACATTAGAGTAAAGATTTTTAGTGACCCATCCATAAACCATTTATCTCTTAACCTTTTGTTTTAACTAGACCTATAAACGGACCGAACGAATACGAACAAAGGGCATGTTCGTATTAGTTCATTTAACTTTAAAAGAATAGGAAGTGAACGCATATTTTGTGTTCGTGTTCGTTTATTTAAAAAATGAACATGTTCGTGTTTGTTTATGCTCATTAGTTTAATATCTAAACGTACAGTTCACGAACATAACTGAATAAAGGTAAACAAACATAAATGAACATATATGAACAATATAAAATCATTAAGTAGATAACTCTTCTTGATAATGTTTAACTATTTGCTATTTATATGTAAACGAATATAATTAACATAAATAAACGAACATAATCGAACGGACGAAACATGTGTTTATGTTTGTTTGTGTAATTAAACGAACACAACTTTTTTGTTCAAGTTCACTTTATTAAATAAACGAACATGAATGAACTTCCCCGAGCAGCTCACTGAACGCTCAGTTCGTTTACTATTAGGAAATAATCATGTGTATCATATTTGTATCTTAGTATTTATTTACGTTATCTTTATTTTTTTTAATCCTCCTAGAATAATGGAGAGATTGTTGTAATTACTCTTATATATTGAATTCCCCTCAACCAAGATTGGTGAGGTTGTTTTACCAAATCTTATATGGTATAAGCCTAATTCCTATTTTCCCTCCCACCACCGTTCCTTTCTCCTCTCAAAACCCTACTGCCGCCTCTAGTTTCCTGGGCATCTTCACCTTAATGGCGGCGGCTTCCTCTTCCTCCTCCACCTCTCATGATTCCTCTATCAGTTCCATGCTCCATATGATTAACATGAAGCTTACATCAACAAATTATTTACTATGGCATAGTCACATGTTACCAATATTCGTGTTTCATAAACTATCTGGTCATATTGATGGCACCTCCATCAAACCGGTACCAATCGTCACGGCGGACAACAAATCTGAACCCAACCCAGCTACGGCCGTGTGGGAAGAAAACGAGCAGAAGACTATCATTCTTCTCAATGCATCACTCACAGAAGAATCGGCTGCAGAGGTTCTCGGGATTTCTAGTGCTCGCCTGATATGGATGACTCTTGAAAGTGCCTATGCAAATTCATCTATTGAACGTGCTCATTCCCTCCGTGACAGCCTTCGCGTTCTCACAAAAGGCTCCTCTTCTGTCATCGAATTCGGTAAGAAATTCAAAACTGTTTGCGATCAGCTTGCAGACATCGGTCAGCCGGTATTGGAACTTGACAAAGTTCACTACTTTTTATGTGGTCTCGGGCCCTCGTTTGAAAACTTTTCCACCATTATACGAGCCATAAAACCAGCCCCTCCCTTTCGCGATCTTCTTTCTCAAGCAGAGAGCCATGAGCTCTTCCTTCAATCCATACACGGTTCTGGAACCTCTACTGTTGCATTCCATGCTCAGGAAGGACGATCATCTTCCTCTCGGGGTCATTACCGTGGCCAAAACAGTGGCCGTGGGGGTCATTATAACCGTGGGAATGGCTTTCAAAATCGTGGGGGTCACTTTAACCGTGGTGGTTGGGGCAGGTATCAAAACAGGAAATTAAACCCCTGCCAGTTATGTAATAAGACAGGTCACTATGCGAACAATTGCCCGAATCTTCAATCATATGCCACTGTTTCGGCTACCACTGATGAAGCATTGGCTAAAGCCTTCCATGCTCAATGCCATGTGTGCTAATTCTCCAGATTGGAATGTAGATTCTGGAGCCACTGATCATATGACCCCCTCGCTTGACAATCTTGATCAAGCAGCACCTTACTTAGGTAATTCACATGTGTTTTTTGGTAATGGTAAGTCCTTGCCGGTTACACACTTGGGCACTTCAACCATTTCCAACAAATTATTATTACGTGATATTTTGGTTATTCCTAACCTTACTAAGCGATTGTTATCGGTGAGCAAACTAACCTCAGATCATCCGGTTGATGTATTATTTTCTCAACCGTTCTTTCATATTCAGGATCGGAAAACAAAAAGGGTTCTCGTTAGAGGTGTATGCGAAAATGGTCTCTATGTTCTAAAGGATGATTCTCAAGCTTTGGTTGCTTCCATGGATACTTCAACATGTGCTTCTTATGAGCTATGGCATGCTTGTCTAGCTCACGTGCCTTTTAATATTATTTCTATTTTAAATAAGTCAGGTGTTTTATCTGTGACTTCGGTTTTGCCTAAACCTATTATTTCCACACCTTGTGAACTTTCGAAAAGTCATCGTTTGCCTTTTGAACTTAATGTAAAACGTGCATTGCATCCTTTGGATTTAGTACATTGTGATTTGTGGGGACCGACTCCCGTTTGTTCTAGAGATGGTTTTAAATACTATGTGGCTTTTATGGATGATCACTCACGATTTACTTGGTTATACCCACTTAAAACTAAAAACGGGTTTTATGGCATATTATCATCCTTTATTAATCTAGTTCAGACGCAATGCTCTCGTAAAATCAAAATGTTTCAAAGTGATGGGGGCACGGAATTTGTCAATCACACCGTTCGCAAACTTTTTGAAGACAACGGTACGTTTCATCGTTTCTCATGTCCGCACACACCAGAACAAAATGGCCAATCGGGACGCAACATCAGCATATTGTGGAGACGGGTTTAGCGATGCTTTTCAATGCAAGTGTTCCGGTGTCTTATTGGGTTGAAGCCTTCATTTCGGCTACTTATCTCATCAACCGCTTGCCTACCCCAACATTAGATAACAAGTTGCCATTTGAGATCCTTTTTTCTTAATTACCTCAATATGCTAATTTGCGGACATATGGGTGTCAAGTTTTTCCATTTATGCATGACTACTCTAAGCACAAACTTGAACCAAGTAGTATTCCATGTGTCTTTGTCGGCTATAGTACACAATATAAAGGCTATCGGTGTCTTGATCCTTCAACATCTCGGATTTATATTACTCGGCACGCTAGATTTAATGAAACAGTTTTTCCATTTAAAGGGCAACAAACAACCGACATTAATACTCTCCTATAACACATTTTTTGGATGATCTTTCTGGTCAATCACCTAAGCCTATGCCGACACCCACCTTGATTACCACACCATCTCCCACTACTGTTTCCAACCCACTTTGCAAATTATGTCCTACTACAACTTTTACCAAAAACCCTCTGCTAAATCATCCCTCACAAATCCCTATAGCCCAAACAAATGACCACCAACCTTCTGTAGCCCAAAACATTGAACCTCATGCCCAGCCACTTCCCAACTCTTCAGCCTCCACATCCGGCCCAACCATGCCTCCTTCAAGCCCAAGCCATCCCATTAACCCATCCGCTCAACCCAACTCGCCTGATCACATTAGCTCACATTCTACCCAGTACGCACCAAACAATACTACAACTACCTCCACTCACCCAATGACCACAAGGGCGAAATCGGGTATCTTCAAACCGAAGCACGTTGCCGATCTTGCTTCCTTGGCAACCCACCCACTACACGTTGCCCTTTCATCTGTGTCTGAGCCTCGTGGTTATAAATCGGATGCCAAAAATCCAAGATGGGTCACTGCCATGCAAGAAGAAATGGATGCTCTTCATCATAATAACACATGGACGTTGGTACCGCGTTCCCCGGACAACAACGTCGTTGGTTCTAAATGGGTTTTTCGCACCAAGTATCATTCCGATGGGTCCGTTGAACGATTTAAGGCTCGTCTTGTTGCTCAAGGTTTTACCCAAATTCCTGGACTCGATTACTCGCTCACCTTCAGTCCAGTTGTCAAGGCCTCAACGGTGCGTATTGTTCTTTCCATTATTGTCCTTTACAGTTGGAAGTTACATCAGTTGGATGTAAAAAATGCCTTTCTTAATGGCAATCTATCTGAGACAGTCTTTATGGAGCAACCTCCAGGTTTTTTCAATCCACAGTTTCCCAACCACGTTTGTCGTTTAAACAAGGCACTGTATGGTTTGAAACAAGCTCCTCGCGCTTGGTTCCAACGCTTAAGCGCCTTTCTTCTCTCTTATGGGTTTTTATGTAGCCGAGCAGATACTTCTCTTCATTTTTTTTGAAGGGTAACACTGCCATGTACTTACTCGTTTATGTTGATGACTTGATTCTCACGGGTAACAATGAGATGGTAATCAATTCCTTCATATCCGCTCTCAATCATGAGTTTGCTATCAAGGATCTTGGTGATTTAAACTATTTTTTGGGTCTTGAAGTTGCTTATACCGATACTAGTTTATTCCTCCATCAAACAAAATATGCAACTGACATCCTTCAGCGATCAGAACTGCTAGACTCCAAACCTGTTGCTACTCCACTTGCACCACATGAGTCTTTCACCACTCACGGTGACCCCTTTTCTGATCCCACTCGGTACCGCTCGTTGGTCGGTGCTCTTCAGTATCTGACCATCACCAGACCAGACTTGTCTTACGCGGTTAACCAAGTCTGTCAGTTTCTTCATGCTCCAGCGGTTGATCATTTTCAGTCTGTCAAACGTATCCTCAGATATGTTAAAGGCACTTTGTCGTTTGGCCTCACATTTAGTAGACATCACAAATCCTCTATTGTTGGATTCTCTGATGCAGATTGGGCTCGGTGCATTGAGACCCGGCGTTCGACATACGACTATTCTATTTTTCTTGGTGGTAATCTTGTTTCTTGGAGTGCTAAGAAACAACCTACTGTGTCTCAATCTAGTTGTGAATCTGAATACCGAGCGATGGCTAACACTGCCGTTGAAATTGTTTGGATCACTCACCTTCTTCAAGAGTTGCGAGCTCTACCTCCTGATCGACCGACTCTTTTATGTGACAACAAAAGTGCTCTTTTCATGACTCAGAATCCAGTTTCTCATAAACGGACCAAGCACATTGATCTTTATCATTTTATTAGAGAGTTGTCACATCTAGAAAACTTTGTACAAAGTTTGTTCCGACCAATCTTCAGGTGGCTGACATTTTTACAAAGTGTCTTCCGCGCGCTCCATTTGAGACTTTCCGTGCTATGCTTCGTCTTGGTCCGCCACCGTTCCGATTGAAGGGGGGTATTAGGAAATAATCATGTGTATCATATTTGTATCTTAGTATTTATTTACGTTATCTTTATTTTTGTTAATCCTCCTAGAATAATGGAGGGATTGTTGTAATTACTCTTATATATTGAATTCCCCTCAACCAAGATTGGTGAAGTTGTTTTACCAAATCTTATATTTACATGCCTAGTTATAACCTAGCAACCTTTGATCAATTTACCATCAAGTCGAATTACTCTCAGTATTGCCATCAAGCTACGTTTGGATCATTTTTTTTATTATTAAGGAGTAACTTTTGAATTATTTTTTTATTATGTACTCATGTATTTTCGGATTATTTTTTTGTTTGAAGTTGTATTTTTATAAAATTATATGGTTAGTTAGTCAACTAGGTTGAACCGTCTGATACAGTCCGGTAAAACTTAGGGATGGCAATGAAACCCGAATCCAATGAGAAAACCCGAAACCCGACATAAATGGGATGGGTAATACCCGACCTATTAGGGTTTGGGACGGGTTTGGGATTAGTTTTAAAAATTTTCGCGGGTTTGGGATTTCTAATATACCCGATAACCCGACCCGATTACCCGATAACATAAACCCATTTACCCGATTATATACCCGATGTACCCGATATAGCTTACTATATTATATATATATATACTATATTCCAAATATATTATTTGTCGAATCTTGTTTATGTTAATTATTTGAAAATTTTTATTTTTATGGTAACCATCTTTGTAATCGATTAGTTATATTTTGTCAAAATCCAGCGGGTTTTGAGCCGGGTATACCCGACGGGTATTTTTTCAAAACCCGATAAGAAACCCAAAACCCGAAGGGAAAACCCGAAACCCGACGGGTAATTACCCGATTAAAACCCGACGGGTAATTACCAGATTAAAACCCGACGGGTTTGGGACGGGTTTGGGATGAACTTTAATAACCGGGTATAGGTTTGAGAATACGTAAACCCGACCCAAACCCGACCCATTGCCATCCCTAGTACAACTGGTGTACCATTTCTAAACTCAAATCAGTACAACCCGTTAGGTAATGCGTAGTGGGGCAATAAGTAAGGGAAATATAAGGGATTTTTTTGACCCCCCCCCCCCCCCGGTGGCCATGTAACGGTAAAAACAAAATTAAAAACTTAACATAAATACAAAGCCAACCATTTTCACCATTTCATATACCAACTCAAATATAAATGCCAAACTAATTAAACCATTTTCACAATTTCATACTTCTTCATCAATTCAAAACCTATTTTCACCAAGTTTTTTTTTGTAAAATGGATTCCCCAAACTCTTCCGACATTTGGGAACAACTAACTGAGGATACGAAGAAGATTGATCAGATCAACCAACAGACGTTGGAGGAGGAAGCTGAGATCATGAGTGCAACGCGGGTCGTCGCCTATAAGATAGCGTCTTGCTCTACTAGTTTTCGGTCGCCCCTTAGGCGATCGTATATCCTTCGAGATCGTGAGAATGCGAACGATCGTTTGATGAAAGACTACCTCAATGAAAAACCTAGATACGACGACGTTAAGTTTGAACGTCGTTTTCTAATGTCTAAACGTTTATTTTTGCGCATCGCGAGAGATTTGGAGCGGGAGTATACGTATTTTTAACAAAAACCCACGCAAGAGGATATTTAGAATTCACCGCCATTTAAAAGTGTACTTCGGCGTTGTGCATCCTCGCATACGGTAACACGACCGATATCAACGACGAGTATTTAAAGATGGCTGAGAAAATGATGCGAGACTCGTTGGAGAATTTTGGCATCGGTAAAATTTAAATTGTTTAAACAAATTGTGTTAAATTAATTATTTTTTAATTAAATTTGTTTTAATCATTTGTTATATAGGAATAATACAATTATACGGTGGACATTATATGAGGATTCCAACTTCAAACGACCTAACTCGCATATACGATGTACACGAAAACAAACATTCTTTTCCCGGCATGATCGGGAGTATAGATTGCATGCATCGGGAGTGGGGCAACTGTCCAACCGCATGACGAGGTCAATACACTTATGGTGGCCATGAAGTACCATTGGTTAGTTATTCAAGTCATTTGTTCACATGACCTTTGGATTTGGTCGGTCTACTTCGGCTCTGTCGGGCTCAACAACGACAAAAACGTTTTCAACGCGTCACCAGTGCTAGAGTATTACATCAACCGTAGCCTGCCGGTCTTACCGTTTTATGCCAACGCTACCTACCATCGTCACAGATACTATTTGGGAAATGAGATATATCCGGAGTACTCCACCATCATAAAAACATTTCAAGACCCGATCGCAGAAAAAAGAAAATACTTTAAGAAAAAACAAGAGTTCACGCGAAAGGATATTGAGAGGTGTTTCGGGGTTCTAAAAAACGTTGGCATTATGTGAAAAACCCATGTCGTGTATTATTGATGGCATAAATAGGCGATGCCATGTATACGTGTATCATATTACATAATATAATTTTAGAAGACAATGACAGAGCAATATGCCAACACTGTTTACCAGGGAGTGTTCGAGAACAATTCTCCGAACCAACCGAAAAACAACGAACACAAAACATTCACGAGCTCACATCAAGTGAGATACATAATTAACTTAAGGCGGATTTGGTTCAACACGTTTGGGATAATCATCTCGTTGAAGTCGAATATGAAGACGAGGAGGAGGACGGAGACGAAGACGAATATGAAGACGAAGATGACTAATAAAGTAGTATTTTTATATGTATTTTTTTTGTTTTTTATTTTTATTTTACTTTATTTTTCTTTTATTTAATTAATTTAATAAATTTTAATAAATTAATGGTTTTTATATTTCTTTAATTTAATTATAAAAAAATAATAATAAAAAAAGGTGCCGTTGCAAGGAGGGGCTACATATCATCACACCTCTAAAACAAAAACTCATCATTTGCTAGCTAACCGTCACATGACGCAAGTCATCCCATTTTATAGCCCATCCACTACACATAGCCTTAGTAAAAAATACAACCCAATACAACTAGTTGTAGCATAATTACCATTATGAAAAGTAAATATGCATACCCCGGGCTGATGAAACCACATAGTCTACACTAAGGGGGTGTTTGGGATTCCTTATTTTCATCAACTTATAACTTATAAACTTTTTGAAAAGTTAATAAGGTGTATAAGGTGTTTGGCAAACCATAAGGCCTTATGGATTTTAACTTATGGTGAAGGCAAAATAGATGGGCTTTGAAAAGTTAGGAATATGTAACTTATTAACTTAATGAGTTTGATTTACCTATTACACACCTCTTACTCTTAAACCCCATTACACCTTTTTTAAAAAAAAGTGTCTCTTTTGGTCATTTTGGTTTTCACCAACATATAAGCTAATCAAAACATTCTTTTAAAAATTTCTTTTCAAAATTTTATAAGTTTATAAGTACTTTTAATCAAAAGTCATTTTTTCATTTAAATAAGCAGTCCCAAACACACCCTAAATGTGTGGGGACTTCCATATATGGAAATAGATACATACGACCCCTACCCCCAACTCTATGTATTGTATGTTCACGTTTCGATCAACCGATTATAATCATTGATGGGCCCATGCTTGTGACACTTTTGTCCTCATAGTAACCGTTATTTCCATTTTTTTCTACACATTTTTCATTTCAAGATATTGCGTGTATCCTTTCTAGTATATTTAAATTTTAATTTCACTTTTTTTCGAGTTACATGTATGGTTGTTATGGTCTTAATCTTCATTCACTCATTAGTAATATGTTTTATTGTTCATCAGTTAACATTCAAATCTTTTTCTTGCTAACAAGGGCTTAACTGTATCGATTGGCTTAATCACACGTCAAGGTGATATGAGTGTCGTCGACCAGGTTAGGATCCATAGTGTAGGAACCAAAAAGGGTGAATCAGTTCCTTTTTAATTTGTGTAACTAACGCTATTTGTTCCTACAATATGCCAAAAATCTCGCCTGCATTCTTAAGTATGATAAGTATGGCTAGAGGTGAAAAAAAACCCGTACCCGGAACCGTGACCAGAAAAAATACCCGGAACCGGTTTTTTTTATACCCGAGTATTCTATATCTAAAATCGGAACCGACCTTACCCGTAGGTTATGGATATAGTATGCATTTTGAGGTCAATACTCGTACCCGGAACCGTACCCGATTAATACCCGTAAATACCCGGACCCGGTCATACCCGATACCCGATACCAATTGAATTTCTAATACTCGAAATAATACATGAGTTTTTATAGTATATTTTTATGTTTACTTCACAACTTTTATGTTTAAGTTTTTGTAAAATGCATATTACTAAGTAAATAATTTGTAATTAAGTGGATTTATGGTTTTTGTAATATAGTTTCATTATTTTTATACATTACAAAGCAAATTTAAATTTTAAACAAATTAAAAAATGTATAAAAAAATTACAAATTCAAAACCGGGTATTAATATCCGGTCGTACCCGGTTCCAATACCCGAACCCGATCATACCCTACCCAGGTACATAGGGTTGAGTTTTTCTCCTCAATACCCTACCCGAACCCGATTTCACTCAATACCCGATTTTCCAATACCCGATCATACCCGAAACCGGTTCCTTATCTGAACCCGGGTATTAGAAAAAACCCGATTTGTGCACCTCTAAGCATGGCTATTGTGATGATATTGTGATATGATCGAAATCGTCCTACCCTAAGGGGGTGTTTGGTAGAGAGATTTGAGGGTGGAGAATTAGGTTTCTCTTGTTTGGGAGAATTAGGCGGAGAATTGGGCGGAGAATTGGTTTTCTCTGAGAATTGGGTGTAGGCAAAAAGTAGAGAAATCCAATTCTCTCCATTTGGAAGAGAAATGGAATTCTCTCTGCTTCTAAATCGCGTCTCTGCTCTACTCCGTTCGCGTATGATGATGATGATGCTCCGACCGGCGATGGTGATGATGATGCCGACGTCCGGCACGGCGGCCGACGCCGCAGCCACGTCCGTTCGCGTCTCTGAGCCAAAACGAAACCCTAAATCGCGAGGCGGTGTTGCGAGGCGGAACCCTAAATCGCGGTGTTGATGTTGCGCGGCGATGATGATGACGCTCTACTCCGTTCGCGGTGTTGCGACGCGTCTCTGAGCCACCATTTCTCCACCATGATGATGCCGCGGCGGAACCCTAATCACGTCTCTGCTCCCGTTTCTCCACCCATTTCTCTATTGTACCAAACAAAGGAAATGATTGTCAATTCTCCACCCATTTCTATTTCTCTCCAATTCCATTTCTCTCCCATTTCTATTTCCATTTCTTCCCATTCTTTTTCTCTGTACCAAACACCCCCTAAGTCCTTTGATATATTCGATGGTTTCCATCATGATTCTAACTTAACATCATAAATCTTAAAAGTTTTCTACTACTACGTAATATTTTAACTTTTAATGATTTTTGGGAAACATTTATTTATTTATCTTTTTTGGAAATTTTTGAATGACTTGGTTAAAGTAATTTATAGAAAGCTGATGTCACAACTATTGACTTTATAAACTCATAATTCATCAAGTATCCAAACTCAGGTTATAAACATTTAATTATCAATACCAAAGTTATTTTAAGAAAAAGAAACTAAAAATATTAGGTAAATTCAGGTTATAAACATTTAATTATTAGGAGTTGGTGGGTATGGTACGTGACCAAAAAAATGTTTTTTATGATAAGATTAATAAAGATATCCAGAGGCAATTTCAGGACCACAAACGCATTTGGAAAAACAATAACAATTGAGGGCAAAAATAAAACATTGGAAAATGTTTCCACTATCAAATTAAATAAATAAAAATAAAATAATTAAAAATACCATCTCAAGTTCTTATGGAGGGCCGAGATGAATAGAATCCCTACCCGCGAGGCGTTGAAGAGAAAGAATTTAAGGGTGGTCGATAACACATGCGGTCTTTGTGATATAGGTTGTGAATCAACTGACCATATTTTTACAGGTTGTTATGTCGCGGCCGTGGTCTGGGAGCATATTAGTCGTTGGTGCAAAGTGCCCCAAATTTTTGGGTTTTCGGTTAGAGACCTTCTTGAGCTCCATAAGTCGATAAAGCTCGGAGCTTTGGAGAAAGAAGTGTTCCATGGTATTATTATAGCTTGTTGGAGTTTATGGAAGGCGAGATACGAAAAAGTTTTTGAAGGAAAAGAGGTTAAGATTGAAAATATTATTTGTGATATTAAATCTTTTGGGTTTCTTTGGCTAAAAAATAAGGGTAGAAAGAGATCGCTAGTTTGGTCTAATTGGTGTAACTTTGTTTTAATGTAAGTTTTCGTTTTTTGGGCTGCTCTCCGGGATGTGGAGGCTGCCCCTTGGTGTTTTGGTTCTTGCGGTTTTCAGTTGTTTATAAAAGTTTATAGTTCAAAAAAAAAAAAAAAAAGTTCTTAACATGCCATCTTAGGAGTTAGGTCTAAAAAACAAATATTATCTTCAGACACGTCGCCTAAGATTCCTCTTTTAAAGAAAGTAAGAAACACCAACTTTTTTCACGTTGAGAACCCGTTATTAATAGATTTAGGAAATCCTGTCAAGTGTCAACACACTACTAACCGGGGGGGGGGGGTGATAAGCCACCCATCACGCGTGATGGGTAATTGAACTACGCCGCCGGTCCTTTCTTCAAGCGTGATGGGTATGGTTGCGTGATGGCCATCACGCAAGTGATGGGTTTGAGTGATTGAACTCTCTCTCTCTATATATACATATATATACACTCCAAATACACTCCTCTCACTCACTCAAAAACCTATATGTATATATATATATGTATGTATGTATATATACCAAAACTTATCACACCACACCACTCCACCACTACCAAATTCTATCAAAATGTGATGGATTTGGGGTTGATGACGTGACATAATTTGATTGGATAGGGTGTGTGATGAGATTTCCACCACCCCTCCTCCCTAATAAGGGTAAAATAAACTAATACTATTTACTTTGTTATTATGGGTATTAGTGGTGTATCAAGAATGATAGGAGAATTACATAGAGAAATGAATAAATGAGTGAGTGCCACCTCAAACTAGGGGCGGATTCAGTGTTCAGTCAGGGGGAGCGTTTGCATCAATTCAAGTTCATAGTTTCCTTTATAAATTTGTAATATATTAAGTCTAAAGACCCAAGTGACCCATCCCAAAATAATTTAGCGACCCATCCAAAAAGTTTTAGTGACCCATTCATACTTTTTTTAGTGCTCCAAACAAAACTTTTTAAATTTTAAGCCAAAATTTTTAAGTCTAAATTTAATTTTGTTATGAACAATAACAACTAAGCCCATATTAGTTAATTGAAAATTTTGAATTAGTAGGAGACGAATAGATTAGGGTGATGGTGGCTTCACACTCGGTTTGACCCGACCCATTTTGGTTTAACTTGTTTTAGTTTGAATTGACGAGTTCTATGTTGAACTTCTTTTGTACCCACTGACTAAATTTTCTAGATCTGTCACTTCCTCAAACATAAAAAGTTTATGAAAATTTATTATGAATGCATAGAGATTGATGGAGAAAAAAATTTGAAAAAATTAATAAAAATAAAAGGATTATCATGAATCCATGATTGGTTGATTTCTCTCAATGGTCAAATATCTCTCTCCCTTCCCCCTCTCATTCGATTTAATTAACTCGATTTTTCATGAAGGCTGGACATGGTAAATTAGTGTGGGTCTATGCCCGAATCGGGGTCATACCTCCCGAACGGTGCCCCAAACACCCTAACAAGTAAACCAAAAAAAAATTAATAATAAAATAAAACAATAAAAACGCGATTTTAAATTATCACACATTGTAGTTGGATTTATTAAACAAGAACAATTGATAAATATGGAAATATGCTTTTTGAATTATAATTGTTGAATATAAAATTAGTATTTTCCGTAAACTATTTATAAACATGTTTTGCGGTTCTAAAAAAAGGTTATTTAAGAAAACCAGGTTTATATGACTAAGCAGTAAACACATTGTAAATCCTCATAATTTGACTCCAAACTATACATCAATAGCTCATTAAGTTATAAACATTTTTTTTAACAACAAATATTACTCATACTCTATTACACACCAATAAATTTACATTACTTTATTAAGTTATAAGCAAATACAATATTATTATAGCCAAATAGCCGGCAAGTATTTGTTATGCATGAATATATCAGGTTGTTCACAAGCCTAGTGAAGGACAGTTTAGACTAGTGCCTGAAAATACACGTAGACGAGAGAGCCACAGACAGAACCAAAGAGAAAAAAAATGCTGAACGAAGAGCAATCTTGTTAATTAGATACGGAGAAATACTGTGGTCGCTTATATATTGCTTTTTATATGCATTAATTGTTAAAAAAATACATTTTTGGTCAATTTAATATTCTACTAGTCATATTAATGATGCTTATGTAGTTATGTACTTATGTTTGTTCTCTTGTTTCATGTTTTGGGCTTCACTCTCCTTGGTCATGGGCCTCTCAAGCTTGCCTTCCAGCCCATTCTTTTCTCCTCTTAGGCCCTCGGCCACTTTTGGTCTCTGCGTAACCATCAATCAATCAAACAATCTATCTATCTATATCTATACTCTCTAATAAAAAGCTATAAGTTTTGCCACTTGTCACGTCCACATTAAACCTCACCATTTTTAATAAATTTATAATAGTAAAATAATACTTACTATTTTTAAAATTTATGCTTTACTTTATATTTTTTTTATAAATATTTGATATTTATAAATATGTTTTACTTTAAAATTGTTTTAAAGACTATTGTACAACAATTGTATTAATAGTATTTAACGGGTTTATTGTTTATTATATACTTATTATTTATTAAATATTGTATTTTTAAAAACTACTCGTGTAGTACACGGACCTTAAACTAGTATCATATATAGTTTGCTATTTAATGGAATAAATTTACAATTTACTAAACTATTGTTTTGTATGTGTACACAAAATGAAATAACTATTTCTTATATATCTTCTATACGACCAAATAAACCCGTAATCTTTCATCATCACACTTGGAACATGGTTAATGAAGGTGTCAAATATCAATAAACAAATAAATATAAAAAATAATATGAAATGTATAATTTAATTAAAAGCTTAAACTAATATAATTGCCTTTGCACATGCACTTGTAACAAATGTGTTATGGATTTTAGACAAGAAATGAGTGGTATAGTGCCCCCCCTGAAAGAACAGATAATGAATCCCCATATTGTATCCCTGTCACTAAATACCACCACCTAAGGTTTGTGACATCAACATCACACCACAACCATCAACACATATCTAAAGAACTAAGCCAACTAAATACCATTTGAACTTGCATGATATAAAGCAACAGGCTTGTATCTTAAGAGTATCAAATTGTATACTAAATATGTTTCTTCTATCATTTTGGTGTCATGATGAATATAAGCATAGGTTCAAAAGTAAAGTTAAAGGGTATCTGACTTAGTTATGAACATATTACGTAATATAATACTTATCCAATTCAAACACAATTCAATTTTCTTTAGAAAGAAAATAGTAAATTATAACCGCCAAATTTTTTTTATCCTTTATCTTCTTTAAAAATGACATTTTTTTTCAGAATACACACACAAATTATAGCAAGGAGTAAGAAAGCATACAAAATTGATAAGTAAAAATTGAACAAGCATCATGAATTATAATCGATAGAATGGGATATTGCTCTACTCCATATCCATATCCATATCCATGAGTAAGTGTTCGACTTTATATCTTTAATTGTTCTTCTTTTACACGTCAAACATTTCGTTTACCATTCAGAGTAGGGTTTTTAAATAGTTCAAAAGAAGTAATAATCTTGGACAACCCATTGTGATTCAATAGGTTAGTGTTTATCTATATATTTATTGACTTTCTTCAAACGAGGTAAAATTCGGATAAAAAACAATTATTTTCTGATAAAAAAAGAGCGATGACATTGGAATTGATTATCGAAACTAATTGATTCGCCCTTGTCAATACCAATGACGACGTTCAAATACCCCGTGGCTCGAAGCTCGGTCGAAAAAAAAACCTCACTCGAATTACTGTTTACTAAGCGAGCCAGCTCAACGCATATCATTTCTAAACCAATTTTACCGCCAAATTGGAGCCACCGGCAATGGAATTCGAAACAACCGAACCACCACCACCAACACCACACGCTATGGACACAGACACAGTCCATCCTCCACCACCACAACAACCACCGAGGATCCACCGTCTTGACGAGTCCGTCGTCAACCGAATTGCCGCCGGTGAGGTGATCCAACGGCCGGTGTCCGCCGTCAAGGAGCTAATTGAAAACAGCCTCGATGCCGGTTCTACATCGATTAATGTGTCTGTTAAAGATGGAGGACTCAAACTCATACAAGTCTCCGATGATGGCCACGGAATTAGAGTAAAACCCTAACCCTAGTTCATGTTCATATGTAATTTTCCACAAATTGAATAATTATAAGTTGTGGAAATTGTTTGTTATTATATTCAAATTAGTTCAGTTTATGTGAATTGAAAAATTCAGAACCCTACCTTTGCATTTTATTTCGGGATTATAGGACTGTAGGGGTGCAAACGAGTGGAGCTGCTTATGAGCTACTCGAGATCAGCTCGTGAAAAAGCTCGATTGAGCCGAGCTCGAGCCTAAAACTAAGCTTGTTTAGTAAATGAACTTGCCCGAGTCCGAGCTTCACAATATGAGCTCGAGCTGGCTTGCGAGCCAAAACGAGCCTGTCATTAACTTAACTTTTATAATATATTTATAGTTTAATAATTCTATTTAGTATTATGAAAAAATAACTAAAAAATATACATCATGCTATATATAAAATTATAATTGAAAAAAAAATTCTATTAGAATAATATAAATATAAATATATGTAAGTTAATTAAGAAATAGTAAACAACTAAACAAGCCGAGCTCGAGCTTCAAAAACTACTCACGAGCCAAGCTTGAGCTTTATAAATAGAGACTAAAACAAGCCAAGCACGAGCTTGAGCTCTATGTAAGTTAAATAAGGCAAGCTCAGGCTCGGCTCGTTAGCACCTCTAAAATTTGTTTTTTTTAAAGTTAATGTAGAGGTGAATTTTCCCTAACATTTCATTTTAGTTTGAAATCCGGAAATTGTTTTTTTTTTTGTTTTTGTTTTTTTTTGTCGTAATGTAGAGGCAAATTTTCCCTAACGCTGCATTTTGTTTCGAAATGCGGAAATTGGCTTACAGTATGAGGATTTGCCGATACTATGTGAGAGGCATACAACGTCAAAGCTGTCTGCATTTGAGGATTTGCAGTCAATTAAGTCAATGGGGTTTAGAGGAGAAGCCCTAGCAAGTATGACTTATGTTGCTCATGTTACTGTTACTACAATTACTACTGGTCAGTTGCATGGTTATAGGTATGTTGTTTATGTTACTGCTTATTGATTGTGATTGATTTTGATTTTATTTTCGAATTTTCTGTGTTAGGGTTTCTTATAGAGATGGTGTGATGGAGCATGAACCTAGAGCTTGTGCTGCTGTGAAGGGGACTCAAATAATGGTGTGAATCTATTCCTTTGTATACACTCTCATGTGTTAAAACGATCTTTACATAGTGGTTGTGCGTTTTAAGCGTGTGTACATGCACGAATGCGTGTGGACTGTAGAATTATTGGCATGATATTAGCAAAATTCTGAAAATGTTACACCATTATTAGGATCTACGCCAATGTTTAATTAGCAAGATTCTGAGAATGTGAATATGTAAAAAGATTCTCTTTTGATTGATGCCACTCGTGTTTCTACCAGATTGAGAATTTATTCTATAACATGATTGCTCGAAGGAAATCTCTTCAGAGCTCTGCTGATGATTATCCAAAAATTGTTGATCTGTTAAGTCGGTTTGCGATTCATCACAAAAACGTGAGCTTCTCCTGCAAAAAGGTGAGTAATTTAAGGAGCTGTTGTTGCCTTTCAAACTAAAGTTATTATTTATATACTTCCCATATTGTATCATTGTTTTAATATGTTCTACATGTCTACTGTTACATCTGTTTAGCATGGTGCATCTAAAGCTGATGTTCACTCAGTTGCCATGTCATCAAGGCTTGATGCAATCAGATCAGTTTATGGAGTCTCGGTCGCTCGCAATCTGATAAAAATCGAAGCTTCAGATGCTAATTCTTCTAGTTCAGTTTTTGAAATGAGTGGTTATATATCCGACTCAAATTACTCTGCGAAGAAGACTACCATGGTTCTCTTTATCAATGGTATGTATTCAGTATTACATGTTTATTAAACTTTGACCTCTGCTAATTTATTGACTTTTATGCATAATTTTCTATTTTTGCAGAAAGATTAGTTGAGTGTACTGCTCTGAAGAGGGCAATTGAAATTGTGTATGGTGTGACTCTGCCCAAAGCATCAAAGCCTTTCATATATATGTCAATTACCTTACCTCCTGAGCATATTGATGTTAATGTGCATCCCACAAAGAGATAGGTAATGATATTTCTTGCATGTATCTTACTCTATATATTTAGGGTTTTTACCAAGTGGTGATAATCAGTTTGACTTTAGACTTCAACTTATATTATTTATGCAGGTGAGTCTTTTGAACCAGGAGGTCATTATTGAGAAGATACAATCAACAATAGAATTGAAGCTAAGAAACTTCAATGACACGAGTACGTATCAAGAACAAGTAGTGAGTAGTCTTTTCCCGTTACATTTCTCAATACGTATCATTAGTAGAAGGTTATGTTCTCAATATGCCAAATTACAGTGTACAATACTGATTGTATCTTTTGTTTTATGTGCTTAACAGGCAGTGGATACCTCTCCAGCCAGTAAAGTAGCTGCAAGCAAAGCTTCTCCTATAAATACATCAACTTCTGGTATGCAAAGTGATATGTATCTACTACTTACATTTATCTTAATCTTCTAACTTTTTTTTTGTATAAATTTAAAGGTTCCCAAAAATTATATCCGCATAAGATGGTGCGGACGGATTTACAAGATCCTTCTGGAAGGTTGCATGCCTACGTGCAAATAAAGCCTTCTAGGCAACTTGAAAGAAATGGTGCTTTGAATTCTTTGAGGTTATAATAATTGTTGAAGTTATAAATTGCTTTCTCCAATAAACAACCATGGGCTCATGCTTGCACATACTGTCACTTGACTGCAGGTCTTCAATCAGGCAAAGGAGGAATCCCAAGGAAACTGCTGATCTTACAAGTGTTCAGGAGCTTATCAATGAAGTTGAACATGGTTGTCATTCTGGTATGCAGACTAATTATTATTATTTTTTTTTGAAATTTGCATGATCTTGTGGTAGTGAAGCTAGTGCTTTTTTAATTTTTTGTAGGTCTTTTGGACATTGTAAGGAATTGCACATATGTTGGAATGGCTGATGATGTTTTTGCTCTCCTTCAGCATAATACTCATCTGTATCTTGCTAATGTTGTAAATTTGAGGTAATATACTAGCTTCGTTTATCTGTTTCTTAAAGTAATGATTACTAATTTTCAACGATTTAGTTATTATATTCTTCTTATTTTGAGTATTGTTATTTTGTAGCAAAGAACTCATGTATCAACTGGTTCTACAACGATTTGGTTACTTTAATGCAATACAATTAAGTGATCCTGCTCCATTACAAGAACTAATCATGTTGGCGTTAAAGGAGGAAGATCCAGAGTCAGAAGGCACTGAAAGTGACGACTTAAAAGGAAAGATTGCTGAAGTAAGATTGCTTTTCAATTGCTTCACTTTTAATTAGTATATCTGCCATGCTTTTTGCACTTTATGTTCTGTATATAGCTAGAGCTCAATATAAAAATGCTTCATGTCTAACTAAAGTTCAATCTTTTCATTGTCTTTCACACAGATGAACGTGAAGTTACTTACAGAAAAGGCGGAAATGTTTGATGAATATTTCGGCATTTATGTGGACCCACAAGGCAATTTGTCAAGACTTCCGGTCATACTTGACCAGCACACACCTGACATGGACCGTGTTCCAGAATTCGTTTTGTGTCTGGGAAACGATGTAAGTTTACACACACACACACACACACACATATGTAGTTGGATATGTTGAGACTGCAAGAACTACATTAACCCTTGTACTATATCATATAATTGTCTATAATGCTTCTACATTTCAATATGTTTAGAATTTGCTGTAGAAATAATGGTATGGATATTGTTTTTGTCAAAATGCACATATGCATCTACACTATGTATATGCACATGTGCACATTTTTTTACATTAAAAAAAAGACAGGAGAGGAGATATAAATAGTATAAAAATGTTTATCTTATGCTTTGGTCTAGGGAAGGTTACGTAACTGGTGGTTTTGTTTCCTTGTTTAGGTGGTGTGGAATGATGAGAAAGTTTGCTTTCAAACAATAGCTGCTGCTCTTGGTAACTTTTATGCTATGCATCCGCCTCTACTTCCAAATCCAACAGGTGATAACTCAGACTTTTATAAGAGAGGTTCTGAAGGTATGGATACTCAATATTAATCATAAAAACCAATTATACAAATTGTAATAAATCCAGTATTTTGAATCATTACTCTCTTGAACAAAATTGTAGGGGTTGATGACGAGTTAATATCAGAAGCTGAAAACGCGTGGGCCCAGCGAGAATGGTCAATACAACATGTCCTATTTTCTTCTATGCGACTTTTCTTTAAGCCCCCAACTTCAATGGCTGCAAATGGAACGTTTGTGCAGGTATGATTTTCCCATGGGTGTGAACTTGATATTCGTGTGTTAGGTTTTAGGCTAAACAGGTTGGAATTGATATGGGTAGCTTGCAGGTTGAGTGGTTGACCCATTTAAATCTGTTCTTATTGAAAAAAAACCGATGTGAACTCATTTGGGTATTATTTTACAAAATAAAAGTTAAAGCAGAATAGGCATCAAGTTTTATAGTTTGAAACTTTGGATGTAATTGTTTTATATGCATTTGAATTTTTGTTGTAAACATGTAATTTTTAAGAATTAAAATGTAATAAATTTTGGGTTAAACGGGTCGTGTTCTTGTCAACCCGTGAAAGCCGTCTTTTGTTCGGCTTCGTTTTTTACAGGTTCACCTACGAACACAACCCATTTGACACTCCTAGATTAGATCGAGCCGATATATAACTTATTAATATTATTATTTTACTTCCTAATATTTTACTTATAAAGTTGTTTACTCATATTCTGAGAACTCTGGCGATGTTGGATCTGTAGGTGGCGTCCCTGGAGAAGCTATATCGGGTTTTTGAAAGATGCTAGGCACACCCTCCTTTGTTTTGCACGTAGATAGCTTAAGGAGGTTATTGATTATCTGTATAAGATTTTCCTGTAAGTTTCTGTTCTAGCGCCTCCTCAAATTTCCATCACTTAACACGTCTAGTTTTCGTGCCTGGTGTGTGTACATGGTGGCAATTTCTAACTCATGTTCTTTGATTTTGGCATGTCTTCTTCTACATGTTTCACGGCATGTGTTTTATTCTATTCATCCATATATTTTTAGGTTGGTTTTACTTATATTAATATTTTTATAACTACTTTTGACACTTTTAGTAAAGTACTTAGTTTTACTAGATTAGGTTAGGCATGCGGCTTTTAATAGTTCACTTGGTAAATCACTTAGGCGAGAGAACTGTGCTAGTGATCCCGAACCATAACGGACATGACAGTGATAGCATGAACCTGGTTAAGTAGAGTCATGTGTGCACATATATTGTCAAATACTTAAAACTACAACTAGGTTTTTATAGTGAGACTACATTTTTATTGTGAGGTTTAAAGTTAATAAAGTACCTATCCACTTAAAGTTTCAGCCATTGAGGTTTCATCGAGATTTTCGTGTTTTCCAATCGATTTTCATTCATGTGGGGATTATCGGAAAAATAAATTAAAATATGATTTTCACTAACTTTAGCTACAAATAATTGTATTAATGTATTAGTTGTATAATTAACAATTTATGGGTTTCTGCTCTCCATGATGAGAGCTTCATAATGAGCTAAATTGTACAAAAATGGTTAAATGAAGTTAATATGAATGAGATATTGATGATAAGTAGTAGGTTTGATACGAAACATGAAAGAAGAAAATGAATTAAACTTATCCTACATAGGTAGCTGTCTTTGAAATTAAGTACGCCGGAAAGGCAAGTCCATTGCGGGCACTACCCTACTTATTTCGGTATTGTTGCAGAGCTCACTACTTTTAGAGTAGTGCTTGCTGCTTTCTGTGGTATTCGCCAATATCTTGTTTGACCAAGGAGCATCACATTAGCTTTGAAGCAGTTGCATGGTACTGCCATTTTGTAGACGTGGATCGGTTATTCCCGTTTGTCTCTATCTATTGGTGGGGAGGTATATGAAGGAACGGATCAGTGGATTGAAGAATTCAAGCTCGAAGACAAAAAGAAGTTGGCTTTTCCAAAGATTTACTGCTGCTTTCCCGGTTCTTTAGACCAATACCAATTGCAGGTGCATATTCCATTCGTGCATTTGCAGTTTCCTTTTCTTTCTTTTCCACTCAAGTGTACGGCATCTGCTATGCTTAGGCCCCTTCTTCCTTTCCCTAGTAAAAGAGTCCACCGCCACACATCATAGCGAGCCGCCTTTGTAGTAAGCTGGTGTTCATGGCTCACTTCCTATTAATGACTCAGTTCCTTCTTATGGTTACTGATGGTGCAGTTAGTAGTAATGGCTGCACTATTGATGGTGTTCCTATGGATACTTAGGCTTGGCTCATTTCATATTACTAACCGTTATAAACCAAAAGTGATGCAATCAATTTTGTTTATTACAAGATAAATGCATGTTGATTTCTTTTGTGTAAATATATGACGAACTTCTATATTTATTTTGAGATGATGGACACATAAGACCGTGTGTAGGGGCTTTAGTTAACAATAAGTATCATAATGTCACTGTCATGTAGGCGGAGAACATTCCCTAACATTTCATTTAAAACGAGTAATAGTTTAATTGAAAACAATTATTCTTTGATCTTTTCTTTTGTATATGAAAATGTAAGTGGAGCATTTTAATTGGTTGGAATTAAATGTGACCCCACCCAACTATTCCTTCCACCTCAACGTCCGCTATTTAAATCCCCCCCCCCCCCCCCCCCCCCTCAATTGGAGCCCCTCTCCTCGTAATGGTGTGTAGGGCAAAAGTTGTTCCTTTCCTGATATCAGGGGGTCTATTTCTCCCAATTGTTTTTGCAGATGCTATTATCTACTTTCTTCTTTTTTAACCAACGATCAAAGCTGAAAAGCCTTATGTTGTTTCGAGCTCGTTAGCTCATCTCCGAGTCTCCGACTATGCATTCGTTTTAGATGAAGCATGAAATCCTTGCTAAAGGATTTATTACTAACACTAACTCCTAGCCAACTCTTAGAACAATTTAGTTTGTATCTTACAAGCTACAACCAAACACATTGTTGAAGACATTGTTAAAGTCACTGGTTTAAATTCTTTTGTAAAATTGTTTATTCTAGAATGTTTTGTAAATGGTATCTAATACATTATTTCCTTACAAAGTATCACTAACAGACTAACTATTATTTAATTGAAAGTCATTTATAATTTCAACAATTTTAGTATAAGATGGGGTGTTTGAGTGAGCTTTTTAAACTTGCTTATTTGATTTTTGAAAAGCTTCATTGTGTGTAGAGGTTGTTATCAATATAAATATTTTAATACAATCCTTAATTTTTTATTTTAGGGTGGATGTTTACAAATTTTTCTTTTTAATTCATTAGAAATAAAGATTATGATAAAGCGATAATTTAATTTGATTTAATGAAAGCCTAAGTGATCCAATTTACAAACAATAAAACAAGAAAACTTCAAGATAAATATAAAACTACTTAAATTAGCACCTAAATATGTTGCTAATGATCTTTAATCCGTAAATTGAATCACTAGAACCTGCTAATAATTATCTCGTACACATGTAAAGAATGATCTGTATGAACTTAGTATCACTTAGAACCTACTAAATTTCCTTCATCTATGACCGGTTCAAGCGGGGAATGGCTAACAAGACTGGTTTCATGCCCAGTTTCCGGGTTGCCAAGAGATTTATAGGGGACCGGTTTCATGCCTGTTTCTCGCTCCGAACCGGTCGATACTTTCAATTTGATTGTAATTGTAAAAACTCTTGAAAAAACGAAGAAACCTATATATATATTTTTTCCTTTATTCATTGAAGTCAAAGCCGATTCAAATAAGGTAGGAAATGACAACTTGGGGGACAAGTTGTTATTTTTCAAAGGTTTAGGGATTTCATTTTGTGTGGGCATCATTGTATCCTTATCTTGACTTAAAAGAATATTTATTATTCAAGTATTATAACTGAAAATTATATAAATTGTCTTATATCTTATAATTAACTTTATATATAATAAAATTATTTGATTCTGATAGCTAGACGCTTGATTAACCACATGACTAAATATCTAAAATCTTCTTAACTATTCCATGTCATAAGAAAACAACTTATTTATCTACTTTATAGCCATGCTCCCACACCTATAGAGTTGACTAAATGTGTTGTGTTAATTTGATATGATGCGTTTAACTAAACCTATAAACTTTTATAAATTCTAACATCACATGAATATATGTTTACTAAGTGTATTAAAAGACATAACATGTTTAACACAATCAAACATAATTAGCTGATCCAATAACATGATTGTCACGCCACACTTAACACCATCAAAATACAAATAGTTACATAACACAAACAACACGACCTGTTTAACATGATCATTGGCGCAAGTCATTAAACCCAATATATAAATTAATTATAACTTTATGAAACACAACACATTTAAGTTGGTAATGCATGCAAAAGTTAAATTATACTAATCAACGTTCAATTATAGTATACATCATTCGAACCTTGAAGGAACCAAGAAACTTATCTTTCATCCTTTTAAGTTTTGAGTCAAAGATGGCTCAAACAGGGTAGGACATGCCAAACTTGGGAGCCAAGGCTTAAAGTTTAATTTTTTGAAATGGCTAGAGAGTGGTCAACTGGTCATGTGATGCCAAGTTGCCAACATGTCACATGTACGTGTTCTCTGATACGTGTTCTCTGAAGTGCTTTATATATAAACCTCAACTCATTACTCATTTGTATTAACAAAACACAAAAAGAACCATGGACTCAATGACCACAACCGAGAACAAACCACACGTTGTAGTTATACCGTTTCCCGACCAAAGCCACATAAAAGCCATGCTCAAACTAGCACAACTTCTCCACCACAAGGGACTCGAGATAACCTTCGTGAACACAGACTTTATTCACCAACGTTTTCTCGAGTCAGCCGGCCCGCACTGCCTAGACGGGGCTCCTGGTTTCCGTTTCGAAACCATTCCAGATGGTGTTCCTCGAAGCTCGGAAGCTAGCAACACTGCTATTAGAGACTTACTTATGGAATCACTAGAAACTAAGTTCTTAGGTCGTTTCATTGACCTTGTGACTAAACTTCCGAACCCTCCGACTTGTATTATCTCGGATGGGTGTTTGTCGATTTTCGCAATCGATGCTGCGGAAAAACTAGGGATACCGATCATGCTGTGCTGGACACTTGCTGCCTGTGGGTTTATGGGGTTTTACCAGATCCAGTCTCTTATCGACAAAGGATTTGCACCGCTTAAAGGTTATTTTTTTTATCTGTCTATATTTTAGTAACATACGTACAAAAAATAAAAGATTTTTTTTTTTTTTTTAAACGTTTAAAAGATAATATAGTCTTTATCACATTCATGTTAATGGAAATATCTAAGTAAGTTACACAAATGATCCTCAAGATTTGACATAAGTTATTTTAGTCTTTTAAGTTTTAAAAGTTTGCATGTTTAGACTTTAGATTATTTGGGTTTCAATCTTGTAACATGTTTGAGTTAAATAGTCTCCCTTGTGTTGGTAATGGGGATTACTATCATGGGCATGAGACTCTTGTGAGTCTCTCATAGGGTTTCGTTGTTTTAGTAAATTTAAATTGAGTTATGCCAAAGCAAGCATCGGTCTCATGACTTTTCATAACAAAGGTCATGAGCTTGAGTCATAACTGGAGCAATCTGTTCCGTGTTGAGCAAATAAGTTTTTCCAGTTGTGAGTAACCTTTTAGGTAGGTGGGCCGTGTTGAACCAACACATTATGTTCTTTAGACGAAAGGCACCATTTTCCAGCGTGATCCCGGATGTCCAGACATTTGCTGTTATAAAAGAAAAAGGAAAAAAAGAGAGTAAATTACATAAATAATCTGTATTTTAAAATACTAGCTTACATGATGTTTTAATTATTTTATATATACTTAACAGAAAAACTAATAAAAGTTAGTCTTAGATATAGAACTATAGAAGCATTCTTACACACTTAACATTTCAAACTTAAATAGACGGGTGATTTTTGCAAAAATTTGGAGTTTGTCATAGCTTTTAATCCAAACTATGGTGATTTAGTTAATTTACTTGTGTTTTTCTAATTAAAAGCCTGATCACAATAGGTATTTTTTCCATGCTTTTAGGTATATGGTCTTAACTGATTTCTCATATTTATTGTATGCGCAGATGAAAGTTACTTGACAAACGGGTATTTAGACACAACCGTTGATTGGTTTCCGGGAATGGAAGACATCCGTCTTAAGGATTTCGCAATGGATTGGACCACTGACATCAATGACAAGCTTCTCAACTATACTAAGGACTCTCCCCAAAGGTCTCACAGAGTTTCACATCATATTTTCCACACATTCGACGAGTTGGAGGCTAATATTGTCAAAGCATTATCTTCGATGTATGCGCATGTTTACACCATTGGACCGTTGCAACTACTTCTTGATCAGATACCCGAGGAAAATAAGCAACGCGGACTAGGATACAGCTTAATGAAAGAAGAATCGGAGTGTTTGCAATGGCTTCAGTCCAAGGAACCAAGCTCTGTCATATTTGTAAACTAAGGGAGTACAACGTTAATGTCGTTAGAAGATTTGATAGAATTTGGTTGGGGACTTGCTAATAGCGGTCACTCTTTCCTTTGGATAATCCGGTCTAACTTAGTGACAGGGGAATCTGCGGGTTTGACTCGTGAATTTGAAGAACATATAAAAGAGAAAGGCTTTATTGCAAGCTGGTGTCCACAAGAAAAGGTCCTGAACCACCCTTCGGTTGGAGGGTTCTTGACTCACTGCGGATGGGGGTCCACTATCGAGAGCTTGTCAGCTGGGGTGCCGATGATATGTTGGCCGTTTTGGTGGGACCAGTGGACCAACTGTAGATCTATATGTAAGGAATGGGAGGTTGGGATCGAGATGGGGCGTAAAGTGAAACGGGATGAAGTTAGTAGGCTTGTACACGAGTTGATGGGTGAAGGAGGTCGTGGAATGAGAGACAAGGCCATAGAGTGGAAGGAAAAGGCTCGTGTTGCTACTGGTCCTAACGGTTCATCTTTGCGTAACGTAGATGAAATGGTCAAGGAAATTACGGTGCTATCGCAAAGCTATATGCGTACTCGTTCATTGTAATATTTTGGTTTCTATTTAAGATTTAATCGTTCATTGTTACTGGTTTAGGAAATTGTTCCAGATTTTGTTTTTAATAATAAAAAAGCTTGAGTAATAAAAATGTTTGCTTCCTGAAATCATGGATCTGAAAATGAGCCATTACCACAAGACATGAATTTGCATATCTAAACATGTTATCAACCTCTTATGATTTTTTATAAAATTACCAAATATATAAACTTTAAACAAGCTGAAAGAATATAAAAGTTGACTTTGGTTTACAAAGTAACTAAGGGATCAATGTTGATATATATCAGCTGCCGTCTTTTAATCCTTTCTATGGTCTTGTTTGTCTTGGATATTACTTTTGTTTTACTATAAAAGTTAATATATCACGCTACAGCCGCCAGTGTTAAGACACCGTACTACATCCACCATAAAGAGACAAGAAATGAACGTTTAAACCAATGAGTAATCTTTATTTTTTCTATTGTTAGCAGTCTATATGGATCATACATATATGCATCAATCTGTTATGAAGACACACTTAGAAAAATGGATACAACTGAGAAGAAGCCTCATGTTATCTTTATCCCACTACCAGCACAAAGTCACATAAAGGCTATGCTCAAACTAGCACAACTTCTCCACCACAAGGGACTCGAAATAACCTTCGTTAACACCGAGCACATCCACAAGCGTATGCTCAATTCTAGCGGTCTCCACGGCCTCGATGGCTCATCTGGTTTTAGATTTGAAACTATCCCTGACAGCATTCCTCGCAAATCCGAAGATGACGATGGCTCAGAACTACTCCTGGATTACATTGAAACCTCCTTCTTAACTCCTTTTCTTGATCTTGCCACCAAACTTCCAACTCCTCCGACTTGTATCGTCTCAGATGGCTTCATGTCGGCTTTTACCATTGACGCTGGACAAAGGCTTGGAATCCCCGTGATGCTCTACTGGACAGTTGCTGCTTGTGGCTTCATGGGTATTTACCAAATCCAATCGCTTATAGAGAAAGGACTTGCACCACTTAAAGGTTTGCTTCTTATGTTTTATTGTCATACTTTAAATCTACACATTAATTTGTCTATCATACGACTTGAACCGTCAATCACTTGATACATACACCTTTCCTCTACACAAGTTAATAACGCTAAACCATATATATTCACCTTCTGTCTATATATACAAAAGGTAATACTAATGGTCATTCACGTATGCAGATAAGAGTTACTTGACCAATGGGTATTTAGATACCGTCGTTGATTGGATCCCCGGAATGGAACAAATCCGTCTAAAGGATTTTAACAGCATCATTCGGACCACAGACCCGAACGACAAAGAATTTACATTTTGTATTAACGCTACACAAAAATCCCACAATGTTACACACAATATCTTTCACACTTTCGACGCTTTGGAGGTTGGTATTGCCGATGCTCTCTTGTCCATGTTTCCTAAAGTATACACAGTTGGACCAATGCAATTACTTCTTAATCAGATACCAGAAGAAGAAAAACAATCTGAAATGTTAAATTTCAATGCATACAGCTTGTGGAAAGAAGAGCCTGACTGCTTGCAATGGCTCCAATCCAAGGAACCAAACTCTGTGATTTATGTGAACTTTGGGAGTCATACGGTGATGGCTTTACAAGATGTTATTGAATTCGGTTGGGGACTTATGAATAGCGACCACTATTTCCTTTGGATAATTAGACCTGATTTGGTGGTAGGTGAATCAGCAGTATTGCCTCTAGAATTTGAGGAGCATGTAAAAAAGAGAGGTTATATTGCGAGCTGGTGTCCACAAGAAAAGGTACTTAACCATCCTTCGGTTGGCGGGTTCTTGACTCACTGTGGGTGGGGATCCACCATCGAGAGCTTTTCGGCTGGGGTGCCGATGATATGCTGGCCATACTTGTGGGACCAGATGACCAATTCTAGATATATTTGCAAAGAATGGGAGGTTGGATTGGAAATGGGAACAAAGGTGAAAAGAGAGGAAGTTAAAAATCTTGTTCAAGAATTAATGGGAGATGGAGGTAACAAAATGAGGATCAAAGCCAGAGAGTGGCAGGAAAAGGCTTATGCAGCAACGAGTCCAAACGGTCCATCGTCCTTAAGTGTAAGCAACCTTGTGGAGGAAATGATTATGTTGTCAAAGAACTAAACATATCTCCAAACTTCCCAAGAGTTTCATGTGGGATTTGAGATAAAATTTTAGTGTGTAATATGATGTATTCCTCCTTTTGTTTCACGAGTTGGTCTTTTAAGATATTATTAAGTTATATTTCATCATTTCACCACAAGAATATATATTCTACCATTCAAACTTTTACATATAGCCATTTTGACCGTTAACATGTTTTGAAATAACATTTTACTTTAAAAATTTCCTTTTTAGCGACCGGTGATGATGTGGGCCAAAGCGAAAAAGATCGGGTCATGATGTTTCTGGAGGTCTAAGTTTGCGCTTCCAGAGATGCTGCACGAAAATGGGCATCACTTGGGCTACGGGCCATGGGCGAAGTATAGTTGAGGCCCGGGGTGGCCCCGGCCCCCCTGTTTTTTACGCAGTAGTGTAAATTTACCCGTTTTCGGCCGAAATTTTTTATACGTAGTGTAAGTTTAGCCTTTTCGGTCGAAAATTTGAGCCCGCCCCCCCTCTCGTTTGTGAAATTTTATATACGTTTTGAGCTCGCCCCCCCCGGTGCTTCAGTCCAAGTTTCGCCACTACTACGGGCCTCCGTTTCAAGCGTACTACCAGTCAAAATGACCGTTGGAACGTGGACCACGCAGTGGGGTTATCCCGTTTATTTTTCCGAAATAAGGCTTCTAGATACACTTTTGGGCCACTTTTATGTTTTTCGTCTAGTTTTTGGGTTTTCTTTTTGGTTGTTGTTGGGCATGTGGTTGTTTATGTTGGCCCAAACCCATTTTGGATGTTTTATTAGTTGTTATGATTGCCTTGTGACTAATCATTGAACATATTATAATAAAAAAACGATTTTCCTTTACGAATTCTAGCCTTTTGGGTCGAATTTGGGGGTCTCGGGGAAGGATCATCATGTGTATTTACAGAATCAACGTGATTAGCCTTCGTTCTCTATTAGTATGCTGCATCAGGTGATTAGTACATGTTTACAAATTTCTACCCTAGCTAGCTAATGCAACATGCTCATTTTTCTTGCGCACAAATCCTTTATCATGTAGCTGTAAGGCCAATATTTGTGACTTGCGATATCAAATGACGAAACTCGTTATATATTAATGGTCAAGTAAATAATTAAAGCCGGCGAGGAAACCGGACATGAAACGAGAGCTTCGGGACACACATTTAGCTTCAACGGAGAGATCTTTTAGTTTATTTGTATTGTGTTAGGCTATAAATATGACATTTTATAGTCTTTTATGTGTGTGTTTGTATGGTGTAAACAACCACCCAAGGGGAGCTCGCCTTGGGTTGGATCGGTTAGATTAATGTTATGCATCTTTTATTATTACCGATTACGGAGTCGTTCGATATTATCTTTTATTATTTGTTCGATCGTTTGTTTATACCACACCCGTCTCGACATGTTTATCGAGAGCAAAACCGTTCGGTGGTCGTTTTGGGACCTATAGTAGCGTACTAGATCCATGCAAGAGATCTATGTGCACATTGGCAATCCTAGCTAGTGCCACCGTAAGGGGGTCGGTCGACCCCTTGAAAAAAAAAATATATATGTTAAAATTTTGACTGTCCCTGTAAATTTAGATATCGGCCCCTGTAAAATCTGAAAAAGAGAAGAAGCAGAGTTGAAGCAAGGTGAATAAAAGAAGTAGAAGTAGGATAATAGTTGGTTTTTCCGGCCAAAGTTGTCAGAGAGCAAGGAGAAAAGGTGGGTGGGAAGATAAAAAAGCTCTTGTTTGTATGTGTGGCTAAGAATTAACAAAGTGCAACTACTTTCTACCATACGAATATATCGTTCTCTTCCGAATTCACTTAACGAGAGAAAAGAATATAAAATAAAAAATTTTGTTTTCATTTCTTTCCTATTTTATTTTCCTTTTTTTTTGTTTCTTTTCAAATTAGAAAGAAAATATTTTATTCCAATTTGCTATTTATTTTTCATTGTTTTCATTCTATATGTTTTCTTTTTCTCTGTTTAATGAACTCATGTGCACAATTTTCTCTAAATTTCTTTGTTTTTCTTTTTCTTAAAAAAATCCTCTAGAAATCAATAATATTTTTTTTCTTTCTATTTTATTTCTTTTCCACCCTTAAATTAATCTTGGAAACAGATGTAGTCAAACCTTTTCAACTTATTTATTGTTTATATTATTATATTATAGAGTGACTCTACTAACCACTTAATTCCGTTATATATATTTAATCAACAGAAAAAAAAATATGTGTTTTCAACTTTGAATAACGATTTCTTTTATTTGTTTATGTAATTGGTTTTTTTTATCCTTTTTATTTTGATAAAGTGGTTTGTTGTAAGTAATTTTTAAGATAAGTCATATTAAAGGTTACAGTCACAAGCTCACATTAAGTTTATTTATATTATTTTAACATACAAATAAATTAACGTGCTAATTATGAGAATCAAATAATGTAATTATATATACAACATAGTGTAATTGTAGTATAGTGTAACACTACAATGTAATTAAATAATTACACTATATTATATATATAATTACACTACTTGATTTTCACAACTAGCACGTTAATTTAATTTGTAATCGATCTAAATAATATCACTAATTAGAAAAAATATTAAAAAATAAAGGGTAAATATTAAAAAATAAATAAAATAAAAAAGGGCCATAAGAACTTTATATAATTGAGGACGGCCCCAAATCCAAATAGAAAGACATGCAACAAACGTTTAGCCGTCCACTAAGACCATAGTCCATATATATATAAGCATCAACCTTCTTTGAAAACATAATCTCACAAATGGACACCACAGAAAAAAAGCCTCATGTTATCTTTATCCCACTACCAGCACAAAGTCACATTAAGGCTATGCTCAAACTAGCACAACTTCTTCACCACAAGGGACTCGAAATAACCTTTGTCAACACCGAGCACATCCACAAGCGTATGCTCAATTCTAGCGGTCTCCACTGCCTCGACGGCTCACCTGGTTTCAAATTCGAAACTATTCCTGACGGCATTCCTCGTGATTCTGAAGACGACGACGGCTCTGGACTAATCCTACATCATGTTGAAACCACTTTCTTAGCTCCTTTTCTTGATCTGGCCACTAAACTTCCAACTCCTCCGACTCGTATCATCTCTGATGGCTTCATGTCAGCTTTCACCGTTGACGCTGCCCAACAACTAGGAATCCCTATCATGCTCTACTGGACTTTTGCTGCATGTGGCTATATGTGTATTTACCAAGTCCACTCGCTTGTGGAAAAAGGACTTGCACCACTTAAAGGTTTGTTTTTTTATGTGTGTTGGATGTTGTAATATAAGTTTGTTTGCTCAATAGAGAAATTCAAATGGCAAATTAAATTCAATAATTAACCTCATTTTCGTACACAATTTATAATCAGTATAATAATAAGTTAATAACCTAGTTCCTAATTATTATATTTAGTTTCGTTTAGGCCTATATATATATTATTTGAAAGTCACCCTCTTGGTTGACCTAAAAGTCTATAAATAGAACCTTTTTTTCCCTTCAATATAGATTAATTTGTAACGTTTTAATTTTTACATGACAGATTTTGAATTTCTTTTTTCTTTAAATTTCCTTCTTACATATAATTTATTTTTTCTCTATTAAATATGTAGTAATTAATCTTATTTGAAAAAGTTAAATTGTTGCGTTTACTCATCTTCTACGGTTCAATATACAATTTTTTTTTAAAAATCCGGGCCTATCAGGGTGTCGGGCCGGGGTCCGTTGACCACATGGCCCTCCCTTACAACAATGTTCACCTTCTATTTGTATGTTCAAGTTGTATTGGTACTATTGGTTGCTCATATACACAGAAGAGACTTGCTTGAACAACCAGTACTTAGACACCATCGTTGATTGGATCCCTGGAATGAAAGAAGTACGACTAAAAGATTTTAACAGCATCATCCGGACCACGGATCCCGATGACAAGGAATTTACGTTTTGCATTAACGCTACACAGAAATCCCACCATGTTTCACACAATATCTTCCACACTTTTGATGCTTTAGAGGCTAATATTGTGGATGCTCTCTCATCCATGTTTCCTAAAGTTTACACGATTGGACCAATGCAATTACTTCTTAATCAGATACCAAACGAAGAAAAACAATTTGGAATGTCGAATTTTGATTCATACAGCTTGTGGAAAGAAGAACCCGATGTCTTCAGTGGCTACAATCCAAGGAACCAAACTCCGTGATTTATGTGAACTTTGTGAGTTTTACAATGATGCCGTTACAAGATGTTATAGAATTTGGTTGGGGACTTACGAATAGCGACCACTATTTTCTTTGGATAACTAGATCTGACCTAGTGGTAGGTGAATCCACAGTATTGCCTTCGGAGTTTGTGGAACATGTAAAAAAGAGAGGTTATATTGCGAGCTGGTGTTCACAGGAAAAGGTACTTAACCATCCTTCGGTTGGCGGGTTCTTGACTCACTGTTGATGGGGATCCACCATTGAGAGCTTGTCAGCTGGGGTGCCTGAAGAAACACTAAGTGGCCCTGGCAGATTAAGGATAATCTTAGGGTTAAGTAGATGTTTCCCACGAGGGTTAGGTCCGGCAAAGATGGTTATTCTTCTCAACCTGCAAAACAGATACCGTAAGCTCGTCACTGAGAGGGGGGGGGGGGTTTCCTCCCTGTGACCACCCTCCGGCGTGAGAATCAGACTAGATTGCTCTGAATATAAGTGTATATTGAGAGAAATAGCTAGAGAAGATCATGATACCGTTCCAAGGTGTTGGAGTATTTATAGCTGAAGGTAGGTTTCCAAGCAGGTACGACCAGCTGTATAATATTCCTTTTCCACCAACTATGGGCTATGTTCGTGCCACGATGGGAGTTGGTGGGTAGGCAGCGGCTGATAGTGACATTTTGTACTGGAGCGTGCTCCTCCTCGTACTATTGTCGGTGAGCTGTCACCCTGTGATTGGTTCATGGGTTGCTTTTGCCAGATCTTGTCTATTTGTCCATACCTTGGTAGGTATAGTACAAAAGATCTTCTAGAAGCGTACGGACTGGCTCTTTTGGGCGGGAATATTCCCGCCCTGCTCATTCCTTCTTCAGGTGACATTACTGAAGTATTAAGAGTTAGTGCCTTATGCATGTAGCCTTACTGTTAGTACGGGTGGCCTTCCTTCTTGGCTTGTACCCATAACTGCGGGGACATGCAGGGTACTGTACCAAGGGAGGCTTTCCTGCGGGAACAGATGGCTTACTGCGTGTAAGGTCTTCATCTCTCTGAGCATGGTGGGTCCTGCGGATCCAGTTGGTCTTTGCGCAGACGTACCTCTTCAAGGTGAGTCTTGCGGGTCAAACTGGGCTTTGCGGGGACCTACCTCTTCAAGTCCCCCAGTCCATTGTTCTTCTCATGAATTGTTAATAAGTGAGGTGAACTTTTGGACTTTAAGCAAGGGGTTTTAAAGGGGTTTTCGTTTTTTAAGGTTCTCCGTGGGGATTCTTCCCGCAGTTTTCCTAATGTCACTTGCAGAAAATTCCCGACTTTTTCTGCCTGATCTTTGGGTATGATGCGGGTAGGTGTGTAACCTCTCCGCAAGTCGGGAGCGTTGAGTTTCACTTGTGTAGATTCTCCACGGGGTATTGGTAGTTTTAGACATAGTGATCAGTTATGTTAAACAACCAATTCCACCTTGAAACTTCAAACAATCTGGTTCTCAACGTTCCTGCCATGCGGGGGTGTTATTTCCCTTTCCGCAAGCATTACCCATAAGATCCATCTTGGGTTCAATTCCCTGCAAGTGCTGAGTATGTGAAGGGTTTCGCCTTGACACTGTACCCGCACTTGTCTTATGGTTTCTTGTTTTCCAAGGTATCTTCTTGGCTTCAGTTCCCTGCAAGTGCTAAGTATGTGAAGGGTTTCGCCTTGACACTGTACCCGCACTTGTCTTACAGTTTCTTGCTTTCCAAGGTAGGGGGTATATTCCCTCTTATTTTTGAATCTTTTTGAATCTTTTTGGAATTCGGAGAGTTGGTGAAAGGATAAGGACAGTCTAAACGGTTGAAGGGACGTTGGCGTCTTCTGACGGTTTCAGGACGTGCAGGAAGTTATGACGACGTGACAGCATGTGGTCAATCAGGACGCTTTTTCAGGCGCGTGGGCGCGATTTTCATGACACGCGCCATTCCGACACCTGTTGCCAGCTTGCTTTATCCACGTGTCGCCGTGTCATTGCGCCTGCGCTTTCTCTCTCATCCGCATTAATTTCATCGCATTCATTGCGATGAGTATATAAGGGGGGAGAGGGTGTATCTCGTCCCATACCTTCACTTCACCTTTCTTTTCCTTTTAAGCGATTTCCGGCGAATACTCATCTTTTCCGGCGAGCATTCTCCTGAAACCGCTTACTTTCATTATCATTTAAAAAATGTCTTCTTCTACTCATGACCCCGAGGTTAACGTCGAGGAGTCCGACGTTTACCTCGAGAACCCGACGTCCACGTCCGATAAGGACGATAAGAGTACTGCTGGCGAGTGCCAGTGTACTCTTTCTGTCGATGTATACCATTACATCGTCAAGAAGTTCATGCTGGAGCCATATGAGCCAGAATTCCCGGAGGTCAACCAGACGGTATACGACGCCCCTAAGGGCAAGATAGGGGTCTACGCTTCGTTCTTCCTATATGGGAATCTAAGATTCCCATTAACGAAGTTCGTGTACCGTGTTCTGGAGAAACACGATGTTCACTTGACGGAGGTGCACCCAATGGCAATTGCCAAAGTTCGCCATTTCGAATGGGTGTGCCGTATTTTGGGTATCGAGCCTCGCGTCGACCGCCTGATGACCTTCTACACTTGGAGGTGCATCCAGGGTTGGTATACCCTTGTTACTCGGATCAAGGGTTTGAAGATCTGCGCTACTGAGCGTAGTCTTCATTCTTGGAAGCGGGAGTTTTTCTACATCTCCGCTCGCGCCGTCCCCATCGCGAAGACGTTCAAGAATGGGAGGGCACTTCCTAACCTTCACGCCTCTAATTACCAGGAGACGGAATGGTTCACCAAGATCTCCCAGATTCAGACTCCGGTTTATCGCTTCGCGGAGTCTGGGATGGTGATGCTTGGGATGAGCCGCGTGTGGAAGGATGCCGGGTCTGGGACGCCGCAAATACCCATCGTCCTTGAATACAGTTTGAATTATATTCCTTATGGTATGCTATGTCTTTTGTGTTGGTTTAGGATTTTCTTCTAACATTGTTATCTTTTTATTTCAGAAGGGAACAACTTACAGTCGCTCTTGCACCCGCGGGAGATTGGTGGTCCCGCACGGTTGGGTACTCGTGATCTCGATGAGAACGAGTTGCCCATTTTGGAGCAGACTGTGGATAGATTTGTAGAAGTCTACCCGCCAGGCCACGAGATTTTAAGCGCCACTCGGCCATGTAAGGAGTTTTTTAATCCTCGTCCTCTTCATGCTCAAACTTCTGCCGGAATTCCTCTGATCTTGTCATCTTCTGATGAGGGATCCGCAGACGGGCCTTTCATTGTGAGGAAAAAGAAGGCGGTTGGCGTGAAGGGCAAAGCGAAGGTTGCTTCCTTCGTTGACCTGGGGAATCAGTCTGATTCCGAGACTGAAAGTGAGGAGGCGGCGGGGAACCTTGGTGGTGGTGACGCGACCATTGTCTGTAGGTTCCCGGACGGATCTTACACGGGATATCGCTATCTACGTAGGTGCGGAATCCCTGCGTAGGTAGTTACGAGCGTAGAATACGTAAAACAAACACACGCGATACAAACGAACACGTTATGTATTATAACTTGAAACACGTCTATTACAGACTCTCGACACGTTCACTGAACTCAACAACTGACTCCTCTCTCGTCTTCTAAACACACCGTCAGCTACAGTATATATAGACACGACAACTTCGCCTCAGGCGAAGTTGTCAGTAACTTCGCTCGTTGAACAAGTTCGCCTAGGCGAACTTGTCAACAACTTCGCTTGTTCAACAAGTTCGCCTAAGCGAACTTGTTAACAACTTCGCTTACAAACATAAACATAAACTTAAACATAATTACATTACAGACTCGATTACAAACGCTAGACTATGAACTACTGACATTTATGTACCAACAGACTCCCCCTTGGCAGTAGCTTCATATCTTGATCTTCAAAGCTTGTGTCTTGTAATCTTTCGTCTTCTCTCTTCATCTCTTCAAGCATGCACTCCCTGTCTAACACATACAGAAACCAACTTCTGGTACTTCTTAGCTTCCTCTTTCCAAGCAGGAATGTAGAAAATCTTCTTAGCATGTAGTACCTGCAAGTCGGCTTGAGACAGATTGACTAAGTGCATAGGATCATACACTCTCATGATCTCTTGCTCATCTTCATCCTCCATGACCGCTTCAGCAGTTTCACAATCCACGTACCACCACTGTCTTTCAAGACGTTCTTGGGCATCACCTTCATCGGCACTTCTTTTAAATGACGGACTGGTTTATACTTCATAACCATCCATGGTTTGCCGTCTGCCCTCATCCCTCTATCTTTGTCTTCTACTAACTTCCCTTTCTGAGGCTTCAGAAGTTCAAACTTTTTGTCTTTAATGGCCTCCTTCCAAACAATTTTCCCAATTACTCTCGCCATGTTATCGTCACTTCTGTTTATCAGCCCCAGTCTCGCTAAGTCTTTCACCTCACACTCCGGTAAGGTATTCAGGGATCTTAACATCTTCTTGAAGTACTGAATGCCGTCGTAACGTTTGATTACAAATAGTTTCAACTCTTCATCGTACAACCAGCATATGATTCCCTTCTTTGATTCTGCATATCCCTTTATATTATACGACTTTTTGAACATCGTCGGTACTGCTGGCTTCTTCGTCTTTACAAACCACTGAGCGCAGCCTTCCTTCCAGTTTGGCTGATCTTCCCACTCAGTGTTGTCAACCGCAGCATCTTCACAAATAGTCGACTGTTCAACCACAGGGATCTCATGCTCTACATTTTCTTCAACAATCTCTCCTTCTTCTATCACATTCTCAACAACAATTTCTGCACCAATCTTTTCAATCTCATCGATTGGCAGAACATCATCTTCATTCATCAACTCATCATCCTCTAACATATCATCTATCTCTTTTAGCGCATCAATCATATCATCAACAACTTCAACATCTTCAACCACAACCACATCATCACCAGCTGTAGACTCCCCCTCAACTGTGGAAGCCCCAAGAGCTATAGAAGTTCTTGGCAACTCAGCACCTGCACCTTCCGGTGCATTGGGATCATCGTCTTGATCTTCTCTTCTTTTGGACCTCAGCTCATCTCCTCTACAGCTCATCTCCCCCCTGAGATGCCAAGAACACCTTCAAGGCATCTATAACTTTGTCGTGCTCAACCAGGAGGGATGCCTGCAGTTCATTTGCTTCCACTAGGCTTTGAATAGTCTTGGACTGCTCAGCTACAATCCTCTCTAGTGAAGCTATTCGTTTCGAGTCTGAAGTGGGCGTGTCCGCAGGTGGTACCGTACCCGATAACCCTGCAGTAGTGGTGACTGTAGACTCGACAAATCGTGCTACTACCACCGATGGAGTAATCGTTTGAGGTGGTAGAGACACAATTGCTGGAGACGACGTCTGGACGGCCGTGATCGATGGAATGTCAGCCGACGATGTAGCCACTACAGGAACAACCGTAGCGCTTGTACTCGATACCTGCACAGAGGTAGGAACAAAGGACATACCAGATAGGGCAGGCGGAGCAAAACGTACCAACCGTGAAGTCTCTCCAGCTCCTACACCCATACCTGTCCTTTCCCTTCGTGACCGCTTTCTCACCAGCTGCACAACTTCTTCTTCATCATCTTCCTCGTCGTCGTCGTCAACAATTCGCTTTTGTTTACCAACTGTTCTCTCATGCGTTACCATCATCCGTCTAGCCTCTTCCATCACATCATCAAAATCAGCCTGTGGACCCGAGACTTGAATATTCTCTTGTGGATCAACTCGGTCCATATCAAACAATCCTTGCCCGCCGAACATGGCGTCAAGATCAATCTCTGCAGCTGACACAGCAGCAGATACAGCAGGCGCAGCTGATACAGCCTGGGGTGCTGCCGCCTATTGTGGTCTTGGGTCTCTGAACTCGTCCCCTGCCGCAGGCACATACTCCGGGTTTATAAGGTACCCAAAGAGCGGAGTATGCCTGGGACGCAGCTCAGGCTTGCTTCGTGCGCTGGAAGTGCGACACTGTGCAAAGATACGTTTTGTCACACTTTCCACGTATCGAATAGGGCGTCGTTGAGGCAGCGTCGGAGCCACATGATTGAAAATCATCTATAGGAATCGAGGATACATTGTAAACCGCTCACGCGCCACAGCCCTTCATTGCCTATCGATCTCGTAAAAGATCATCTGGCTGAAAGAATATCGTTTATTATAAGTCAACGCAGTCATAGCAGACTGCATTGTCGCACCCATACCATCAGTGCCTGCCTTCCGTCCTGACATACATACGATCATGACGTGCATAAGGAAGCGCCACTGATCTAAAAGGAATCCCTTCCTCCGTTGAGTGTCCCCTAAGAGACCAGAATAACCCATCCTGAGGAACGCCCCATCACGGAATGGCGCAACATACTCCGTTGGGTCATCTCTCGTCTCTTCACCAAACTGCAACGCCACCCGTATATGTTCAGAAGAAAACTGAACAACTTGACCGTTTACGGTGGCTCGCATAACCGGGGGCTCAACCCGGCAATCATACTCTACCGTCTGCCAAAAGTCTTCAATATTCGGTAGCGAAATAGGCAGGGTAGTTGTTATTGCATGATATATTCTTGAGCGCAGGAGAAAAGTAATTATCTCCCTGTAGTCCTCCACGCCCTTTGCATCTGGGTCAAGTGTTATGAACTGGTTATGAGCTGGGAAGAATTGTCTTTGATCATCACCGTCATCACCTGCACCTCCTGTACCTCCAACAGCAGCCATATCTGCACTAAACGAACCAAGTTAGATAAACGTTTAAGTTGTACACAACTTCGCTTGATTACCAGGAGCGAAGTTGTGATCAAACCTGTATAGGCGAAGTTAAAGATGAGGCGATGTTGGGAACAACTTCGCTTCATCTTTAAGTTCGTCTAATTATTTTAAGTAAAATGTTCTGGGCGAAGTTAATGATAACTTCGCCTCTTCACAACATCGCCTCAGGCGAAGATAAGGGTTAGGCGAAATTAAGCCTCAGGCGAAGTTGCGGATAACTTCGCCTCAGGCGAAATTAATCGTCAGGCGAAGTTGTGGATAACTTCGCCGAAACCCTAACTTCGCCTGAACTGAATCGGCGACTGTTAGGATTCTCACAGCCGGAATCCGATGATTCGGCAAAGTTTGACGATCCAGGAGACTCTAACACATGATATTACAGATGGTTAGATGAAAAGATCGTCCATGCACACGTAATACAAGTTTATAAATTTCAGTTTTGAAAGGTCACCGGACCGAGGTCACGAAACCGTTCAAAACGACCTATGAAAAGCATCACTGTCTCTGGGTATACGGTTAATCGATAACACACACCTTGAATCTATGAACGAAACTGAGAAAAAGGATCGAAATCGGAAACGAAACAAGTTCGCCGGAAAATATATATCTTCGCCGGAAATTTCGGATAACTTCGCTGGATTTTCTGATGAATAGTGTGACCCTTGAACATCCTTATATAGAGGCTCTGTTATACAGGCGAAGTTACGGATAACTTCGCCTAGGCGAAGTTATTCACAACTTCGCCTGTTCAACAACATCGCCTAAAATTTCAAAATTTAACCCTTAAGATTTTAACAGTTGTCAATTAAGTTAAAAATTTTCCTTTAAGAAATAAATAACATGATCAATTCTAAGTAACCAGTTAAAAAATCATAAAGCTATCTAAGTACAAAAACGTAAAAAATTTAAAGTTTAAGGGATCAAATTTCAGTCTCGATAGGGACTACTACGTTTTAGAAAAGATCCGAACAGGAATCATACTAACTACGTGACTGTCACATAGATCCGTTTTTAGTTGTATTATGACATATAGAGACAGGTTGTAAGCAGGTAATATACTTAAGATGGTTTTCATCGTTTCTGTGATACGAGTTAGGTTCAATTAATCCTTAAAATTTAAGTGGGCAACAACTCAGAAATATTGATGCCTCCTATCTATCCTCAAAGCGTATTTGGCTTTCCCCAAGTCACCCCGAATTGACTTCGACCCATAGTGTCTGATTAACTTGTAAGTATTCTTTGTCTGCTTCCCGTACTCATTCTTACTCCATGATTGAGAAGTCTCGATATCTTGAACTCTCGAATGTTACAATTACTTCATATGTACTAAATTTTTTTTTTCTTTTTTTTTAAACTAACATACTTATAGACTTCAGAGTAATAAACAACTGCAAGTCCCGAATCTGGATCACTGCAGTGTCTTGAAACGCCTTCTTCATGGGAATCAGAACACTTACGGGCTCGTGTATGACTGGGTAATCACTTTTCTGCCTATCATGCGGAAAGATATACATGAAGACACGCAAAACTCTTAAGGAGTTTCCACATAAAATCAAGTAAAATTTAATTTGTATCACATCTACTTTTACGCACCATAAAAGTTACCATGACATACAATGATTGTCCTAAAGCCTTTTAAGCCTAATAACTTCACTAGTTAAGCACACAAAGTTAGTATATCTATCATTTTCCATGGTTGGATCAATTTTCCGTTCAACATAGCTAACTAACTTCTTACGAAGTAACAGACTTGAAAAGTAATTTCATTTCCCCTAAGCAATTTTGACTTCAATTGCCCCGATCACGTCAAAGTCTTCAGGTAAACGGCAATCCTGAAGATCCAATGGATCAACTGGACCGACCACATACAAGTATGTGTCCTTCTAACTAAGTATGACCAACTAATTTTCAGCGACAGAAAGAAAACACATCATAACCGCCCCGGTCACTTTCACTCATCTGGTAAATGGCGACCCTCATTCTCTACAAGTAGAAACGAGGACCAAAACATATCCGAGGATATGTCTATCAAACTGAGGTAACCGACTAATTTTAAGCAATAGTGACGTTTTTTTTTTTTTTTTTTTTTTTTTTTTTTTTTTTTTATAAACACAAAAAGAACATGGTTACTCGGGATTGACCATCCCGTTTAGCTCAATTAGGTTTTGAAATCTGGATTTATCAAACGCTTTTGTAAATAAATCAGCGAAATTTTCTAGCGTATCGACCTTTTCGACCTTAATCAGTTTCTTCTCAGCACAATCCCGTATGAAATGATGACGAATGTCAATATGTTTAGTTTTACTATGTTTCACGGGATTGTTAATTACTGAGATGGCAGCAGTGTTATCAATAAAAATAGGAGTGAGTAAGAAATTCAGACCATAGTCGCGCAATTGTTGCTGAATCCACAAAACCTGAGAGCAGCAGTTGGATGCTGCCATATATTCAGCTTCACACGTAGAGATTGCGACTGATGTCTGTTTCTTGCACTGCCAGGAAACTAATCTTCCACCGAGAAACTGACATCCTCCTGTTGTCGACTTCCGACTCTGATTGCACCCTCCATAATCAGAATCCGTATAAGCAACCAGTTCCACCTCTCCTCCCTTCGGGTACCACAACCCTAGCTTCGGCTTGCCTTTGAGATACCGCAGAATCCTCTTCACACCCTTCATGTGAGATTCCCTTGGGTTTGCCTGAAAACGAGCACAAAGACAAACAGCAAACATTATATCAGGCCTAGAAGCAGTCAAATACATCAAAGAACCTATTATAGCCCGATACTGAGTTGGGTCCACATCTGCGTCACCGTCTATTTCAGCTCCCAACTTGTGGTTGACGCAAATTGGAGTGTCAAATGGAGAAGAGTCCTCCATCTTGAAGCGCTTGAGGACATCATGAACATATTTTGTTTGATGAATGAACATCCCATCCTTCTTTTGATCAACCTGCAATCCTAAAAAGAACGTTAGTTCACCCATAGCACTCATCTCAAATCTTTTCTTCATGACGGCCTCAAATTCCTGACACATGGAGACTCTTGATGCAGCAAATATGATGTCATCCACGTAGACTTGAACTAGCAGGAAGTCACTTCCATCTCTCTTCACAAACAGTGTGCTGTCAATCAAACCCCTTTCAAAACCATTCTCTAGCAAGTAGTCCGATAACGTTGAATACCAGGCACGAGGTGCCTGATGTAATCCATACAGCGCCTTGCTCAACTTGTACACATGATCAGGAAAGTCTGGGTCAGGAAAACCCGGAGGTTGCTCAACATACACAACCTCATCAACTTTCCCATTGAGGAACGCACTCTTCACGTCCAACTGAAACACTTTCATCTTCTTAAAAGCAGCAAACGCCAAAAACAATCTTATCGCTTCCAACCTGGCCACCGGAGCGAACACTTCATTATAATCTATCCCCTCTTGCTGATTAAATCCTTTAACGACCAGCCTCGCCTTGTTTCTTATAATAATCCCCTTTTCATCTCTCTTGCACTTAAACACCCATTTTGTGCTTATCGCATGCACATTCCTTGGTTTTTCAACCAAAGTCCAAACTTCCATCTTCTTAAATTGAGCCAACTCTTCTTGCATGGCCTCGACCCACGAGCTGTCCTTAAGAGCCATTTGATAATTTTTCGGTTCAATCTGGCTAATAAAGCATGAGTACAAACACTCGTTCATTATACCCGTTTCCTTAATGCTTGTATAAACACAGGTGTGCTCATTCAAGCTACTTCTGGTTTGTACACCGGAGGACACACCACCTATAACATTCTCCAAAGGGTGATCTTTGTGAATTCTCGTGGTCGGAACAGCACCGACATGCAAATTATCTTCTAAATTAGTAGAGAGCTCATCAATGGTTGTTTCTGGCTGAGAGTGAAATGGATTGATAAACTCTTCTTCAGGAGAGACAGCAGGGGAACCGATAGAATTTGATGAGGATGGTTGACAATCATCAAATAGCTGTCTATGTGCCAAATTTTCCTCCTCATCTAGAATCATCTTCGTAGCAACACGTTCTTCTTCTTCTGTACAAAACAAATCAGGTATGTTAAAAGACTTGAAGAGCCTATCATAGTCGAAAATCCCTGGAGGTCCGATGCTCGGTCTTGGCGATCTGTAACTCGTAATGTCGGTGTTACATACCACCTCAACTTTGCCGTTCGTTGTATTAAAGACACGCCTGTTGGGAGTCCCAACTTCATAGCCGACTAAGATTCCTTCAGCGGCTGCTTCACCAAACTTTGAATGTGCCTTTAAAATTGAACACGGGGACCCGAAAGCTTCAAGTCCACACAAATTGGGCTTTCTCCCATGCATAAGCTCGTAGCATGTTTTATTAAGTCTTTTTACCGTTAAAACTCTATTCAGTATATAGCAAGCTGTAGAAACAGCTTCAGCCCAGAACACCACCGGAAGCTTCGAATCAGCCAGCATAGTTCTGGCTCCTTCAATTAAAGTTCTATTCTTCTTTTCAGCCACTCCATTCTGTTGCGGTGTATACGGAGCGCTGAATTGGTGTTCAATCCCTCTTGACAGACAGAAGATCTCCATTTCAAAATTTTTAAACTCGGAACCATTGTCACTTCTGATGAACTTCACTCGTTTATCCATAATGTTCTCAACTTTGGTAATCAGATTCTTCACCATTTGAGCCGTTTCGTCCTTTGATTTCAGGAAGTATACCCACGAGTATCGTGAGTAGTCATCAGTGATCACCAAGCAATAAGTTGTACCACCTAGACTTCTTACATTCACAGGACCGAAGAGACCCATGTGAAGCAGCTCTAGTGTACTGGCAATTGAATTTACTTTCTTGGTGAGATGAGACTTCTTGTGCTGCTTTCCCTTTTTGCACGCAAGACATTTGTCTTCAAAATTGAAACTTTTTAAGGGAACACCCAACACAAGCCCATGTCTGACAATATGGTTCATCTTCCGAAGATGAATGTGCCCCATTCTCCTGTGCCACAGTTCAGATTCCGATTCGCTTGCTTTCGTCAAAAGACACGATTCTTCCGTTGACATTTCAGTTGAACTTAAACCCATCATATACGTATTTCGATCACGTGGAGCCTTCATTAATATCCACTCCTCTGGTATTTGAAAACCAGGCTTCAACACAATCGCATCAGTCTTCGTGAAGTGTACGGTATAATCTTTATCACAAATCTGCGACACACTCAGCAGATTGTGCTTCAGTTCTTCAACAAAGTTCACATTTTCTAACGTCATCTTCCCGTTAGTTACCGTACCCCTTCCTGTTATTTTGCCTCCACTCTCACCGGCAAAACTGACTCTTGCCCTTGAACAGGTTTTAAATCTTGTAACAAATTCTTGTTACCAGTCATGTGCCGGGAACAGCCGCTGTCCACAACCCGAAGATTATTGGAAGCCCTGTTCAACTGTTCCTGCACAAACAAAAGAGATTATTAAAATTTGGGGACCCAAGACCTCTTGGTCTTGGGTCGATTAACCTTCTTAACAGAACTCATACAACTTGGCTGACCAAAGTTAGCATTAGAAAAATTTCCACGAGTCTTAACAGGATACCTCCTTGGAGACTGATAGTGAGGCCAACCAAACCGACGAACATTAAGAGAATCAAAAGAATTATAGCATTTGGTTTGGTTATTAGTAGTGTAAAAACGAGATGTGTTTCTTTGAAAACCTGCATTATCTCTCAAATTTGAATGGTTTTCATTTTTAACATTTAAACGATTACTAAAAACCTTAATCTCAGTTTTCGAGGGCCTCACCTCTCTGAAACGCTGCTTCAGAGGGCAATCAGCAACAAGGTGCCCTGTTTGATTACATCTAAAACAACACCTATATTCAGCTTTCTTTTCAGCAGATGTTTTAGATGTGGAGGCAGTATTACCAACCGTACATCTCACATAAGGTGGGACATATGGATTGAGTGGAGTACTACTTTTAGTTGATTTAACTTTTTCTACACTAGTGGGTAATACTTCCTTCTCTTTTGTCTTACCCGACTCGGATGACTTATCTGAATCAGATGAGACTGGACTTGAAATAGAAATTTTAACTTTTGAGACAGGCGAACTTGTTTTGCCTTTACTAACTTCCGGTACTTTACCAGTTTCCTTAGCAGGACCTGTCTGATCAGCTACAAAATTAACAGATTCATGAACACTAGGATTGAAAGTATAATTATGGTTATAAGGTGGTGGAACCTCATGGTAACCAATTCCTCCCCTCTTAGGTGAGGAACCTTGATCACTAACGAGGTGATCAAGAATAGCAGAGGAATTCCGGAATTGCTCCAGTTTCCTATTTAGTTCCACCACTTTTACCTGGTGATCAGCAATCTGTTTTTCTTTCTCAGCGATTAACTTGGTTTTCTCTTCTAAAACCTCGTAGCTTAGATCGATCACATCAATTTTTTCAGCTAATTTTGTTTTTAAACTTTTAACGTCTTTTTCACAAGCTTTAATTTTTATTTTATAATTATTTTCTCTTGTCTTTGTGAAGTGATGATCTTCTTTCAAGGTTTTAAATTCGGCATCCAACTTAACATACTGATCAGTAATTGTAGCAAGTTGTTCAGACAAGTTCTCACATTTAGTACAGATAGGTTTAGTACATACCTCGGAGTTCTGGTCATTAGCCATGAAAGCTTTTTCATTTTCAGCAGCTTTCATACATTCTTCAGCTGCAACCTTCGCCATGTGTGCCTGCTCAAAGAGTTCTCCAGAGAACATGTTCCAGTTGTATTCACCAGCATCAGACATCATGGCATTATCCCTGTTGTTATTTCCACTTTGCTGTGTAGTCCTCCCCTGACTACGTTCAACACGTGCATTAGTGCACTCCTTTGCAAAGTGTCCATTTTGTTGACAATTGTAACACCTCACCCTTGACTTATCAAATCCTGGCTTTCCACCTATGAACTTTCTGCCAGTCTTCTTCATGAAACGCTTCACTCTTCTGACTATCATCGCCATCTGCCACTGCAGATCCATCTCCTCCAGATCATCAGGATCGATCTGGTCATAGTCTTCTTCCAAAGCAGCAGGGTCCACAATCTTCCCTTGTATGTAGTTCTCGTAAGAAGCAATAAAAGATGCATAGAGTGCAAACTGCTCTTCAGCAGATTTGACACTCATTGGCATCCTAGTGTAGTTATTGCTTGAAGCACTGGGAGAGAAACTACTCTTGGATGCTTGAGGTTTCGAAGCACTTGATCCTCCAGCAACAAAGCAAACATCACCGTTCATGTTTACCGATACATTTCCTTCATGAGAAGGGTTAGAATCTGACTCTCCTTTGGAGTAGTAAGCAGCAGATTCAGACTTCGAACTTGAGCCTGAGTTAACTTTGGCACCATACATACCAGGGTCTTGAACCTGATCCGTTGGTGTCTCTTTTCGAACCATATTAAGCTCAAAGGTTCTGAGCTTGTTTACTGCTGTCTCCAAATCATAATTGTGAAAGTCTTTGTCTTCCCTCATTAGAACAGTGTACATTTCCCACTTTGGTGGGAGAGCATCGAGAAGCTTCTCAACTATTTCCTCCTCTCTGTAAGCAATAGAATAGTTGTTCAGCTCTGTCATTAGATGATAATATCGGGTGATAATATCATCGAGCGATTCGTTCTTCAAATACTTGAAGACAGAGAACTGAGTCTTTAACAGCTTAATCTTCGAGGCACGAATACCCACGTTCCCTTCGAATCTATTCTCAAGAGCATCCCAAAGCTCTCGTGCAGAAGTGTACTTCCGGAATGTATGGAGAATCTCTTGAGGAAGAGCCATAGTAATTGCAGCATGGGCCTTGCTCTCGGCCTCATACATCTTCTTCTCTTCTTCCTCCATCTTGCTGTACTTCTTTATTACATCCCGACCTTCGTATTCCATTGTTGGTGGAATATATCCATCCTGGATGCACACCCACATCTTTGCATCCTGGTATTTTATATACTGAATGAACATATCCTTCCACGCAACAAAGTCGGTTCCTTTCATCAACCTGTAGCCGACCCCGCTTCAACTTCCATTTTGACTAACTCTGAGATGTTAATTGGCGACATCTTCTCGAAAACAAGAAAAACCCAAAAAAAAACAAAAATTCTTCCAAACAGTACTATAGGCGAAGTTAAGGATAACTTCGCTGGAAAATCCTTAAATTCGCGTGACTTGGCGAAGTTGAGAATAACTTCGCTTAGGTAAGCGAACTTAGGAGATACGCGAAGTTGAGGTTAACTTCGCTTAGGCGAACTTATGAGGTAGGCGAAGTTGTGGTTAACTTCGCTCAACCTTATATCTTCGCCGAAACCCTACTTCCAGCGACGGCAACTTCGCCTGAAGAACAACAACTTCGCCCGAAGAACACTGAAAATATTCAGATCTGTTTTCGACGATTTAGCAGTTTCCGGTCGGTGTAACGGCTTGAATATGACTGTATAAAGTGAGTATACCACAATATCAACGAAAACACGTCCCGCGAATAGGTCAAACGAGACGTTTTCTACACCCGCGTGAAATCCCGAACCACACAATCGAGCCAAAGCTCTGATACCAATTGTAGGTTCCCGGACGGATCTTACACGGGATATCGCTATCTACGTAGGTGCGGAATCCCTGTGTAGGTAATTACGAGCGTAGAATACGTAAAACAAACACACGCGATACAAACGAACACGTTTTGTATTATAACTTGAAACACGTCTATTACAGACTCTCGACACGTTCACTGAACTCAACAACTGACTCCTCTCTCGTCTTCTAAACACACCGTCAGCTACAGTATATATAGACACGACAACTTCGCCTCAGGCGAAGTTGTCAGTAACTTCGCTCGTTGAACAAGTTCGCCTAGGCGAACTTGTCAACAACTTCGCTTGTTCAACAAGTTCGCCTAAGCGAACTTGTTAACAACTTCACTTACAAACATAAACATAAACTTAAACATAATTACATTACAGACTCGATTACAAACGCTAGACTATGAACTACTGACATTTATGTACCAACATTGTCTCAGAGGTTGAGACGATAGTCACTTCCGAGCCACCAAGCGTTACGAAGGTGACTGGCGTGAAGAGACCAGTTCCATCGGGTCCATCTCCGCCTGTCAGGGCTTTCAAGATTAAGAAAACCCGTAAGTATATTTGTGTACCTTTTCCGCATTTCCTTCCGTCTTTGTTTTCTATATCTTTTGCTTTTCTTCATGCAGGAGTGGACTTATCTGCTTTCGAGAGCGGTGCGAGAGGAAGCGTTTCAGGACCCACGACGATAGGTTTGGTCAACCTATCCGAGGCGGTGACCCAGGCGGCTGCGCCTGTTTCTGGTACTGGTTCAGTTGCTCATACTGTTGAAGCAACTGTTCCGGTTATGACGTCATCTGTCATGGCTGCTGTGCCGACGATGGCTTCCAGTTTTGTTGCTGCGTTGAGCAGTTCAACTTCTCCGCCGGCCGTCAGTGCCATCTTTACTACATCATTCACCAGACCGGCGGTGACTTTTTCCGCGAGCTCATCTGCGGCGGCTACCACGGTTATGAGTTCATCTCTAATGAGTTCATCTCTGATGGTCTCTAACTCAATGGCTTCTGCAGTGTCACATTCGGCGTCAGCGACTACCTCGTCCTTGGCCGGTTCTTCAGGTATGTTTAGGGTTGGGACCTCTAGATTTACCTCTGTTGATGAGGGGGTCCAATCTTTGCCTCCTTCCCATCTCTTTGACCTCTTGGATGGATATCCTTTAGGTTCGGGTGATGGGTTTAGTGGCTATCGAATTGTTGTCGACCCTACAGGTGCGTGGGGTTACTTTGGCCTGTTATCCATTCTTGTCATTTTTTCCTAACTGTTTTTTGTTTTTGCAGTTTCGGATTCCAATGAGGTTTATGCTCCAAGGTGGAATATCCGCCGGGGAACAACCCTTCTGACGGCTGCAGACTGCATCGACTGGGCGTGCCATGCCGCTCCAAGCGGTGCATTGGGGGAGGCAATGGCTAGCTACCAGGAGGGCAGGTTTTCCAACGAGCTTCGAATCCTTTTCGCCCGGATGCAGCCGCGTGTCGAGTTACTTTGTCGTGAAAACGACAAGTTAAAGACTGCGCGTAGCTTGGAGGGGGCTCAGGTGCGATCGCTGCGGGAGGAGAACAAGAAGCTTGCCGCCACCGCTGCGGAGAAAGAGAAGGCCTTCAAGGATCTTGAGGCCGAAATTCAAGCTAGGCATGAGGCCCGTTCCAAGGCTACCCAAGCTATTAACGAACAGCTTAGGTTGGCTAAGGAAACTGCGCGTAATGCAACTGAAAGGGCCACCAAAGCTGAAGCCGTTGCTGAGCCTCTGCGCGCTGAGAATGAAGAATTAAAATCTAAACTAGAGAAGCTTCAGCAGGCTCATGAGGCTTTGGCTTTGGAAGATGCCAAGAAGCTACAGGAGCTCTTGGATCAGAAGGGTGTGCTTGATCGCACTGAGCGCAAGCTTAAAAGCGTTGAGGAGGCTGCTGCCAAGGAAGTGCTGCTCGCCAACTTAAACAAGAATGAGGCCGAGCGCGCACGCGATCAAGCTCACGCTACCATTCAAGAGGCTCTGTCCAATAAGGAATGGCTTCTACGAGAAGCGTTGCCGCAGGTACGCATAGCTCCATAACTCTTTGCTTTTTGCTCTTTTTCTTTATACTTAGAAAAGTTTTTTTTTTTTTTTTTTTTGTGTAGGTTGTGCATCAGATTTTCACGAACACATCCTATGATGATGCCATGAGTGCAGCCCTCAATGCTTCTCATGAGGATGGAGAGAAGGCTGGTTTCTTGCTTGGTCTAGGGTTTGCAGAGAAAGGCATCCCGCCTTCCAAATTTCCTTTACACGATGTTGACACTGAAGCTGCCTATGACCAAGCTGTGAACCAGTATGCTGCCTTCTCGCATCCGGTTGTGGAGAAGGTGAATGAAGTTGTTGCTGCTGATGACGGGCTAGCTGTTCTCAAATCTTTCCTTGAACAGTCGCAGCCAACTGATGGTGCGGGTTCAAGTGGGTTTGGAGGGAGTGGTCCCGAAGCCTGAATCTTGAGATTCCTCCCAACCGTTAGGATAGATTTGTACATTTTGTAGGCGAGTAGATACTTAGCCATTTTGTAATGTTTGAACAGCTTTTAATGTGAATATAAATGTTTTGTTAACGTCTTGCCTTGTAAACATTATATGATTTGCTCATGCATATTTTAGTTTAACTTAGCAATTTTCTAAGTGTCTTGAATAAGTTATCCTTTCGACGCGTGTCAGATAATAGGTTAATGTTCTGTTTCCTCTATCATGATTGTGCGGGTAGGACCGTCACTTTCACTTAGTAGGATGACCAAACTTCATCTATGTCTGACCTGCGTGAAGGTTTTCCTCATCTTCCCCTTAGAAATTTTTGCTGTTTTTGTGTTTATGCGTGTTGTGCAGCTTTCCACACGCAACGACTTACTTCCTCACTTATTTATGCGGTGAATACCGGCATATCAGTGTGGTTAGTTCATAAGTATAAAGGCAAGGCTATCAACATCAATGTTATAAGGAGAATCATTTCCATTAGAAGTAGCTCTAGGCCATTTCTTTACAAGTTTGGAATTGATCTACATGTAACATCTGCGTAATTGAGCTCCATTCCATGTTCTTGGGATGGGGGTGCCATCGAGCCTTTCGAGCCGGTATGTGCCCTTTCCCAGAACTTCTTTAATAATGTATGGCCCTTCCCAGACCGGGGCCAGCTTTCCTGGGCGCTCCTGGTTTGAAGCATCGTTGTTACGCAGTATGTAGTCTCCGACATTGAAGTTGCAGAGTTTCACCCGCGTGTTGTAGTACTTTTGCATTTGTCGCTTGTTGTTCTCTTCACGCGCTGCGGCTAAGTCTCTACGCTCTTCGGTTAGCATAAGGTCTAACCGTCTTTCCGCATCATTGTCTTCTGGTTGAGTCATGACTCTTGTAGAGGGTAGACCAATCTCGACTGGAACCATGGCTTCAGTGCCGTAGGTGAGGCTGAACGGGGTTTCGCCCGTGCTTGCCTTTTTCTGCGTTCTGTTTGCCCAAAGGACGTGTGGAACTTCGTCCACCCAGCCGGATCTATGCTCCAAGAGTCTTTTCTTTATGCCGTCGACGATGCTTTTGTTTGCTCTTTCCACCTCACCATTACCCTGCGGGTGTGCCACTGAGGTAAAGGTGTGGGTGATTTGAAGCTCTTTCAGCCACTTTTGTAACTTCTGGTCAGCAAAGTTGGTGCCGTTATCGCTCACCAAATTCTGTGGAAGTCCAAAACGACAAATAATAAATTCTCAAATAAATTTTTTGATATGTTTTGCGGTTGTTTGGGCTAGGGGTTTTGCTTCTATCCACTTGGTGAAGTAGTCGATGGCTACCACTAGGAACTGAACGTTCCCTGCTGCTGTGGGAAATGGGCCTGTCACATCGACGGCCCACTTCTGGAATGGCCATGAAGAAGTGACTGGAACAAGTTCGTTCTTCGGGCGATGCGTGTTGGGTGCATAAAGCTGGCAGGATCTACATTTTCTGATGTAGGCCAGCGCATCCGTATGCATCCCCGGCCAAAAGTATCCCGCGTTGTTTAGCTTAGCTACAACTGCACGTGGACCTGCGTGTACTCCACAGATGCCTTCGTGTACTTCCCTTAGGAGGTAGTCAGCATCCTGGTCGTCAACGCATTTGAGGAGTGGGCCAAGAAAATTACGCCTGTAAAGTATGTCATCAACAAGTTGATAGTTCAGTGATTTACAGCGTATCTTTCTTGCCTGTGTCTTTGACTCTGGTAGTACACCCGCTGCAAGGTAATTTATGATTGGTGTCATCCATGTTTCCGTGCCGGTTTGGATGACACAAATTTCCTTGTGCTGGACTGATGGTGCTCCAAGAAGTTCAACACGGATGTCTTTTCCCAGGTGGGTGAAGGCTAAAGATGCATGCTTGCTTAACGCATCCGCAGATTTGTTTTCGCTTCGCTTGATGTGCATAACTTTGCAATCGTTGAAATCGCGCATAAGCGTTTTTTGCTTGTGTGAGGTACAGGGCCATTGTGTCGTTCACGGCCGTGTACGTCCCGTTTATCTGGTTGGCTACTAGCATGGAATCCACGTGGGCTTCCAAGTTTTTCACCCCCATCTTACGCGCAATTCTTAATCCGGCCAAGAATGCTTCGTACTCCGCTTCGTTATTCGTACTTGGGAAATCCAGCCGAATAGCGTAAGTGTATTCTTGGCCTGTTGGGTTAGTTAGTTTCAACCCTGCGCCTGAACCTTCGTTGTTGGCTGCTCCATCAGTGTAGAGTCGCCAGACATCGTTAATGTCTTGTGCTGGAGAGGGTTGAGCCTCTTCCTGGCACTCTTTTTCTCGCGAAACGGGGACTTCTGCAATAAAGTCGGCCAAGACCTGGCCTTTTATGGCTGGTCTTGGCTTGTACTTTATCGCGTATTCTCCCAACTCAATTGCCCATTTAGCTAGGCGTCCCGACAACTCGGATTTGCCTAGAACGTTTGCAAGTTTGAAGTTGGTGAGAATGGTGATTGGGTGGCCTTGGAAATATCGTCTTAGCCTGCGTGAAGCCTGTACAAGCGCTAAGACTAATTTTTCCAGGGTGGAGTACCGGGTTTCCACGTCTGTTAAGACGCGGCTTACATAGTAGATGGGCATCTGGACGCCCTTTCGTTCTACTAGTAAGACTGCCCCAGATGCTATATCTGTGGCGGAGAGGTAGAGAATTAATTTCTCCCCCACTTCTGGTGCTGTGAGTGTTGGGAGTTCGATCAAGCGTGACCGAATCTCTTGAAAAGCTGCTTCCGCTTCTGGTGTCCAGCGGAAGTGCGTTTTCTTCAAGAAATTTCTCAATGTTGACACGAATGGGAACGACCTATCCGCATGGTTTGCCAAAAAGCGGTTAAGTGCGACTAGTCGTCCATTCAGTGTCTGAGCCTATTTGATGGTAGCAGATGATTCCATTTTCATAATGGCTTCGACCTTTTCAGGGTTCACTCTGAAGCCATCTTTGGTAACGATGACTCCTAAGAACTTCCTTTCTTCCATCCCAAAGGAACACTTGCTCGGGTTGAGCTTCATGTTTATCTTTTTGAGTGTGTTGAAAGATTCTTCGATGTCTTTCAACATCGCTTCTGGCTCGAGGCTTTTGATGACCAAGTCATCCATGTAAACTTCCAAGTTCCTCCCAATTTGGGCATGAAACACTTTATCCATCAGGCGTTGGTATGTGGATCCGGCATTCGTAAGTCCGAATGGCATCATTTGGTAACAAAATGTGCCATCGGGCGTCCGAAATGCGGTTTTATCCTGATCGTCAACAGCCATGTGGATTTGATGGTACCCTTTATACGCATCAAGGAAGCATTTAAGGCGAAACAATGCTAATGAATCTATCTTAAGGTCAATTTCGGGTAACGGGTAACAATCCTTGGGGCATGCTTTGTTTACGTCTTTAAAATCTATGCACATGCGCCATTGTTGGTTGGATTTTGGTACCATGACGGGATTTGCAACCCATGTTTGATATTTACTAACGCGTACGATGCCTGCGTCAAGGAGTTCCTTGACTTGGGTTCTACACGCGTTAGCCTGCTCAGCACCCATTACGCGACGCTTTTGTATGACCGGCGTAAACGCCGGGTCACACTTGAGCTTATGCTCAGCCGTACTTCGAGGTACACCAGTCATGTCAGCTGGTGTCCCCGCGAAGATGTCGGCGTTTTTTTGCAATAAGCGTTTGAGTAAGGTGCGTATGGGATTAGTGATCGTTGGGCCAATGGTAACAGCCTGGTTAGGGTATTTGCCATTGAATGCCCATTCTTTTGGCTCAGAGGTTGTTGGTTTAGCCATATTTGGTTTGGGTTTAGATGAGACAGATGCGATGCATACCTGGGGAATACCCGTGATCATCGCGACGCCCTCAGCTGTTGGCCATCCCATCATACCATTGACCGAAGACACCACGGCATTAAATCTTGCCATCCCATCTCTCTCGAAGAGAATGTCGTATGTGTGGTGTGGCTTCCTCATTACAACGAAGTCCACGTCTTCTGTGCGGGAGTACTTCCCGTCCATGAGAGTGACGGGGAAAGATAGGATACCCAAGGGGGTGTTTGTGCTGCCGTCAAACCCTTCCATTGAGGCGTAAACTGTTTCTAGGCGTTCTTTGTCTTCGTCGTCTAGCTTGTCGAAGAACTGCCTATACATGACCGTCGACGAAGCGCCATTATCAGCAAGAGTGCGGGAGGTGATGTAGTGCCCCAGCTGGCTTTTGATGACTATGGGGCCTTCTTTGTTGGGCCCTCCTGGCACACGCGGGAAGCGCACTTCAGCTTCCTTCCACGCACTTGGCTCTGTTGTTCGTCGTTTTCTTCCTCTGACGTTGCCATGAACTATGTGAATGCTGATGTCGACGGGCTTTCGTCCATTGCCCTTGTACCGATTGTCATTCCTCCCTCCGTTCTTGATTGACGCCACGAGGTGTGTGAGTTTCCCATCTTTGACGAATGTTTCGACGATATCCTTCAAAGATGTGCATTCCTCCGTGGTGTGGCCTTTTGTCCCGTGGAAGTCACAGGATTTGCTCTGATCAGCGTTATGATGCTGTCGGATTATTGGAGCCTTTGGCCATGGGAGTTTCTCGGTGGCAAATATCTCGGTGATGCTTTTGGTGAGTGGCGTCCACCTGGGTTTCCGGTTCGACGAGTGCGTGTTGTCCCTTCCGCCTAAGAGAGGGCGAGAGCTGGATGAGGTGTCAAAGTTTATCCTTGACTGCCAAATACCAAGCTTCCTCCTTTTATTTTGTCGGGCGGTACGGACGTTATTTTCTCCTGTTCTCTACGTGTAGAGGTTTGTGCTCTGGGGAAGATTTCTACCTAGTTGCTTCTCCGTCTCGGCAAAGCGTTTAGCTACCGTCATGATGGCATCCCACGTGGATGGCATGCCATCTTTACCCGTCAACGTGCGGATGAGCTCTGGGTACTCAGCGCCCTGGATGAAAGCGGCGCGAACAAGATCTTCACTAATAGTGCCCAGACTTAGCTTCTTTGAGTTGAAGCGAGTGATGAAGTCTAGCAAAGATTCGTCTTCCTCTCGGATGCAGTTGAGGATCGTCCATTGCTCTTCAGTATATTTTCTTTGTTGACTGAAGTGCTGGCTGAACTTGTGCTGGAAGTCTGCCCAATCATAGATGTGGTGGACCGGTAGACGATTAAACCACGCTCTGGCTGCCCCCACGAGCGTCATCTGGAACATGTAACACCATGTGGGTTCCGTCCAATTACTGACGATTGCCCCCGCTATAAATCTGTTCAGGTGATCGTCCGGGTCAGATATGCCATCGTAAGTGCCTATGTTGGACATCTGTTTGGCACTCTTTGGAGCGATTACTTCCGCAATGTCCCTTGCAAATTTGGACGTTCCCGCATTCGCAACAGTTGGTCTGAAAGTTTTGGAGAAGTCACGTGGGTTTCCCCCCGTGTTCTTTGGTTTGAAGTTTCCCTCGAAAGTTCTTCTCGAGTGGAAGTCTGCTTCTTTACGCTTCCCTTTCGCCTTATGACGAGGGTTTGCGTCACTGTCAGATTCTTCCCAATCTTCATCATCCAAATACTCGCAATCATTGCTCATGTTGAGCTGTTGTCGAGTGCTTCCGAATTCATCATTGGTCTGTTGGAGTGAACGTAAACGTTCGTCCAACTCGGCTTGGAATTCTTTCTGACGTGCTTCCGCCCAAGCTTTAACTTGATCTAGTGTTTGTCAGGGAAGCCTCGTCTGTTGTTTCTCCGCCTGGGTATCAATGAATCCCAGGGGAGGATTGTTTACTGCACTTGCCCCGGCTTGAGTAACCGGGGTAGTGTTAGTAAAAATCGTGTATTCACCGGTGTTCCCCCCAGTAACTGGGGTTGTGGTTACCGGAGTTTCTTGGTCACTCGGTGGCTTTGGCATCGGAGTAACCTTAACCATCTTTCCAGAAGTTTGAAAAAACTGAGAAAAAGAATTAGTTCTAGCTTAATGCACGGATGGCGCCAATGAAGAAACACTAAGTGACCCTGGCAGATTAAGGATAATCTTAGGGTTAAGTAGATGTTTCCCACGAGGGTTAGGTCCGGCAAAGATGGTTATTCTTCTCAACCTGCAAAACAGACACCGTAAGCTCGTCACTGAGAGGGGGGGGGGGTTTCCTCCCTGTGACCACCCTCCGTCGTGAGAATCAGACTAGATTGCTCTGAATATAAGTGTATATTGAGAGAAATAGCTAGAGAAGATCATGATACCGTTCCAAGGTGTTGGAGTATTTATAGCCGAAGGTAGGTTTCCAAGCAGGTACGACCAGCTGTATAATATTCCTTTTCCACCAACTATGGGCTATGTTCGTGCCACGATGGGAGTTGGTGGGTAGGAAGCGGCTGATAGTGACATTTTGTACTGGAGCGTGCTCCTCCTCGTACTATTGTCGGTGAGCTGTCACCCTGTGATTGGTTCATGGGTTGCTTTTGCCAGATCTTGTCTATTTGTCCATACCTTGGTAGGTATAGTACAAAAGATCTTCTAGAAGCGTACGGACTGGCTCTTTTGGGCAGGAATATTCCCGTCCTGCTCATTCCTTCTTCAGGTGACATTACTGAAGTATTAAGAGTTAGTGCCTTATGCATGTAGCCTTACTGTTAGTGCGGGTGGCCTTCCTTCTTGGCTTGTACCCACAACTGCGGGGACAGGCAGGGTACTGTACCAAGGGAGGCTTTCCTGCGGGAACAGATGGCTTACTGCGTGTAAGGTCTTCATCTCTCTGAGCATGGTGGGTCCTGCGGATCCAGTTGGTCTTTGCGCAGACGTACCTCTTCAAGGTGAGTCTTGCGGGTCCAACTGGGGTTTCCGGGGACCTACCTTTTCAGTGCCGATGATATGCTGGCCATACTTGTGGGACCAATGGACGAATTGTAGATATATATGTAAGAATGGGAGGTTGGATTAGAAATGGGAACAGAGGTTAAGAGGGAGGAAGTTAAAAATCTTGTTCAACAATTGATGGGAGATGAAGGTGACAAATTAAGGATTAAAGCCAGAGAGTGGCAGGAAAAGGCTCGTGCAGCAACAGGCCCTAGCGGTTCATCATCTTTGAATTTAAAGAACCTTCTGAAAGAAATATTTATGTTATCAAGTAACTAGATCCTATTATGTTATGTTTTATCATTTCACTATAAAAGATGTATTTTTTTGGTGTTGAACTTTGAATTATCTATGTACCATATACTATTACATGTGTGCTAAATGTTAGTTAATACATTGTGAAACATTTATTAGGTTAATTGGATTTTGATAATTCAAACTATAACATATTTGGTTAATGTTAATTAGTATCGGCCGATAATCGGGTCAATGATACTCTTAAATTTCATTTTCTCTGTGTAACATCCCATAATTTCAAGTAATAATATTTAATATTATTTCTTATGATAAACGAGTTACTTGATTTGGCAAAGAAATAATAAAATATTAAAGGGAAGATAAGTAGGCTAATTAAAATGAATTAATCATGGACCAAAGAGGAAAGATGGGCTCTAGGTCCATAGGCTTAAGGGAGTATAAATACCCCCTTAAACCTTAAATCTTTCCATTGTCATCCATCTTATCCATATTATTCCTTTCACCATTAAATCACACACACATAAACACTCCCTTTCGGCAGCAAGAGAGAAAGTGAGATCCAAGATCAAACGAGCCAAGATCCTTGAACTATCCTCGATATTCAAGCTAGCTACAAGATTCAAGCTCATAACCAAGCTAGCCGTGAACTAGCAAACGATAAAAGGTATGTTCTTGATCTTAAAGCTTACGTTTTTATGAACGGTTAGCCGTGAAACTTGAACATACACTAGATAGGGTCTAGACAATTCATAAATTTTCAAACTTGATGATTAAAATGGACGTAAAGGACTCATGGTTAGATACAGTTCATGAAGGAAACCCTAGATCTACCTTAAAGAACGTTTTTATGTTTAAAGGTTCAAGGTTACGCTAGAAACGGGTTAGGTCTTGGCGATAGGTTGATAACGAACGTAAAACGGTTAAGGGGGTTGGGTTTTAGGTGATTAAAAGGGGTAATCAAGGATCGTTAACCGTTATTGAGCCTAAAATGGAATAAAAGAGAGGAAAATACGAGCTGAATGCATCAGACATGGGTTCTCGGTGACATGAGCCTCCAACCTGAGTTCCCGGTCAACGCGAGAACCCAGTCAATATAAGTTCTCGGCCAGGAAGGTTCTCGGTCAACACACGGGTTCTCGGTCAAACCTCATAGGTTCTCTGCCTGGAGTTCTCGGTCACCCAGTTTGGCTTGGGCCTGAACCCAGTTGAACACAGATACTATAATGGGCAGTTGGGCGTAACTTAGCTCAGTCCGCAAGCTTAAGCCCATGTCCTATTTAAAACAAACAAGCCCATTATCTTAAGTTAAATAAAAAGCCCAATTTAGAAAAATACTTTGGTTAACTAAAATACTAACTTAATTATTCAGTTAATTAACATATATATAAACATATAACAGTTAGCTGTGCACAATTAAATAAGGGGATAACGATTAACGACGAACACAACAGGATTTAGGTGAGTTTCTATCCCCATTTTTGTGTTATGTTTTCGAGGCTGTGTGCATACTCGATGTGATTGTTAATACATTTATCCTAAGTGATAAGTGTATGTCTTATGTGATTATGTTAAAGGTAAGCTGGATTATTGTCGGTATGTGAACGATATTCGGATATTGCACGTACTGTTAAGTTGTAATGTTATGTATGAATTATGAATGATACGTATGTATGTTATGAATGAATGTAAGAGATAGAAATATAGAAAAGGGACTGGACCCTAATAATATCCAAAGCAGAAAAGGGACCGAGCCCTTTATTAATCTTGAGGCAGAAAATGAACTGGACCCTAATAATATCCAAGGCAGAAAAAGGACCGAGCCCTTTAATAATCTCGAGGCAGAAAAGGGACTGGACCCTAATAATATCCAAGGCAGAAAAAGGGACCGGACTCTAATAATATCCGAGATATAATAGAATAAAGTAAAGTAGAATTTGAAATATGAAAGTGCGAACGAAAGTATGTAAGTAAAGTATGTTATGCTATTAACTAGAACTCACTCAACGTAGCTGACTTTTAGTATGCACGCATGTGAGTAGAATGAGACAGCTCGCTTGAGGGGAACATGTGGCATTGAATAAGAGGATGGCATCGGAAGACCTGAGACGTTTATGTTTAATATTATGATATTTTGAAAGACAAGATGTTTATTTTAAGACAAGTTATGGATTAATGTAATGTTTATGAAAGTTTTTATATTTCGCGTATGTTTTTATTAACTCTGATGAATTTAACTATGTTGATGAGTAAATTCAACGTCCTAATGTGAGGTACCGGTAACGGGGCCTTACAAGTTGGTATCAGAGCAAAGTTCGAGAGATTTAAGCATCCTATATGCTTAGACTCGAACAGAGAATGAGGTTTAAGTAAGAAAAGAAAGAAGATGTCAGTTCAAGAATGTCATGTGTCGTTCAAGCTAGCCCAGTAAAGGTAAATGTATGATTGAGTAATGTATGTTAATAGTAGAGATAGGATTAATTTGTTTCCTTGATTGATTAACTGTTTAAAGTAGAACCAACACAAATAGACTCATAAAGGAGAGTGTATAGGACACGGAAAGTAACGTGATCGGCTAATCACAGTTGGCCACTGTTATTACCTGTTAGCATTACTATCCTTATACTAAACAGTTCTTTGAGTGATGACATTTGTGTTTTCCTTTTTAGAATACGATTGCTGGAAAGGGAAGGAAATGCGGGAACTGGGGGAATTGGGAAAGATGGAGGTCGCACTGATTGTCGTGGCAGGGATCGTCGTGCCCAACAACCTTTGGTTGAGACACCTTCCAACACCGGAGATGAAGGGAGCGCAGCTGGAAGAGACCCGAACAACAACGAAGGGGTTCAACTGGATCCCACAATTCAAGCAGCTATCGTTCAACCTGTAACTACTGCTGTAAAGAATATTACCCCTAGAGGGTCTGCTGGAAGCCGTGAAAGAACTGCTGGAGGGGCAGGAGGTGATAGTAGAAGAGATGAGGAAGAAGAGAGAGAGGCCTCGAGTGGGGAAAAGTCCGTGAAACCGGTGACATGAAAAGAGGCCGAGGTGGGTGCAACTATAAGTCCTTCAAGGGATGCGACCCGCCGAAGCTGACTGGTCTGGGAGACGCAATCGCTACTCTCCAATGGATAACCACTATGGATAAAATTATTCGAATCAGTGAGTGTCGTCCTGACCAAGCTGTCGGTTACGCCACCCAATCATTTGGTGATGAGGTGATGTATTGGTGGGAATCCATTGAGTAGAGAAAGAGTCAAGAGGAAATCAAGGCTTTAAGGGGGGAGGATCTGAAAGAACTGGTTATGAAGAAATTATGTGCTGACGCCGAGGTGGAGAGGGCGGAGATGAGGTTTCTAAACTTGAAAGCTGGGACGATGACACATCGTGAGTATACCACCGAGTTCAACTAAATGTCTAGGTTGGTACCCAATATGGTTAACACTGAGGCTAAAAGAGTCAAGTGCTATGTGAGGGGATTGCCACAGAAAATCCGCATACTTGTCCGGGGAAGTAAACTTGCTACCTTTGACTCTGTTGTCGAACTCGCAGAGATGGTTTATGCAGACCTGGCTGCGGATGATGCAGTGGTGGAAGGCGAGAAGAAAGAGAAGAAATGGGTCGCTCCTGTTAAATGACCCGGTACCCAAATGTGGAACCCTAAGAACAAGCAGCCAAGAGTTTGGGAGAACAGGTCGTGCAAGACTTGTGGCAAGGCACACAGTGGTGAGTGCAGGTGGAGTAAAGGTTTGGATGTTTGTTATAAGTGTGGGAAGAGTCATGATGGTGAGTGCAAGTTCGGTACGAATGTTTGCTACAAGTGCAGGAAAGTGGGGCATTACGCTCCAGATTGTACTGCAAAGTCCGCATGTTACAAGTGCGGTAAGACGGGTCACTTTGCAAGAGAATGTACTGAGAATGAAGCTGGAGGAAGCGGGAAGATAGATGCTGAACAACCAGGCCAAAGACTAGAGCCTACATGCTGACCCAAGAACAAGTCAAGCAGATTCCCGATGTCGTCACATGTACGTTTCTAGTAAATGGTATTTCCGCTTCTGTATTGTTTGATTCGGGTGCGAACAAAAGTTTCGTAGCCACGCCCTTTAGTAAATTAGCTAAAATGAAATGTTGCCGAGTGTCTGAAACTTTTATAGTAGAAACCGCTAGTGACACTTCGTTAAAAATAATGAGAATGGTTAAGGACTGTAAGATAGAGTTAGAGGGACATGAGTTCCCTGTTACCCTGTACGTTATGACCTTAGGAGGATTCAATGTGGTTTTGGGAATGGATTGGTTGTCTGAGTACGAAGCTCAGATAGTGTGTAAGAGTAAGATGATAAGGTTAAAGTCCTTGGATGGTAGTGCGGTGACGGTTTATGGTGATAAGGAAAGTTCTGGGCTTAATGTCATTTCGATGATAAAAGCCAAGGGACTGTTAAGGCGAGGGTGCGGTGCCTACCTGGCGTATATTGTCAACGCTACGGCCGAGACGAAAGAATTGAAAGATGTTCCGATCGTGCGGGACTACCCAGAAGTATTCCCTGAGGATCTTCTGGGGTTGCCACCGGAGCGAGAGATAGAATTTCAGATAGACTTAGTACCAGGAGCCCAACCCATCGCGAAAGCACCTTACCGTCTAGCGTCGTCCGAGATGAAAGAACTGATGTCCGAACTGCAAGAACTCCTCAACAAGGTTTTTATTAGACCAAGTGTTTCCCCGTGGGGCGCACCAGCGTTGTTTGTGAAGAAGAAGGATCGAATTATGAGAATGTGCATGGACTATCGCGAGTTGAACAAACTTACGGTAAGGAATATATATCCGTTGCCAAGAATTGACGATCTGTTTGACCAACTGAAAGGTTCAAGTTGGTTCTCGCGAATAGATCTCAGATCGGGCTATCATAAGCTAAAAGTGAAGGAGGCGGACATACCTAAGAAAACGTTTTGGACGCGGTATGGACACTACGAGTTCCTCGTAATGTCATTCGGTCTAATGAATGCTCCCGCAGCATTTATGGACATGATGAATAGGGTGTGTCAGCCTATGTTGGATAAATCGGTAATTGTATTTATTGATGACATATTGATTTATTCAAAGAATGAATCTGATCATGCTGAGCATATGAGAGAGGTATTGGAGACTCTGAAGAAAGAAAGGTTATATGCCAAGTTTTCGAAATGCGCTTTCTGGTTACGAGAAGTGCAACTTCTAGGTCACGTGATCAATCCTGAAGGAATTACCGTGGACCCAGCTAAGATTGAGGCAATAACAAACTGGAAGACTCCGCAGAATCCGACTGATATACGAAGCTTCCTAGGGTTAGCTGGCTACTATAGGAGATTCATCGAAGGTTTCTCCAAGATAGCCACACCATTTACCAGTATGACCCGAAAGACGGTAGTGTTCAGTTGAGGTAAGTTCCAAGAGAAAGATTTTGAAGAATTAAAGAAGAGACTCACATAAGCTCCAATCCTTGCTTTACCCGATGGTGACGAGGATTTGGTTGTTTGTACCGATGCTTCGTATCGTGGGTTGGGTTGCGTGTTGATGCAGCAAGGGAAAGGGATAGCTTACGCGTCTAGACAGTTGAAAGTCCACGAGAGTACTTATCCGACGCATGACTTAGAGCTAGCAACTGTAGTGCATGCTCTTAAGATTTGAAGACATTATCTGTATGGTACTAAGTGTACTATTTATACAGATCATAAAAGTTTAAAGTACTTCTTCGAGCAGAAAGAGCTGAAGATGAGGCATAGAAGATGGTTAGAGTTGATAAATGATTACGACTGCGATATTAAGTACTATCCTGGTAAAGCTAATGTGGTCGTTGATGCGCTAAGTCGCAAGAATGAGGAAGTCATTGCCACAGTGAAGTCGTACCAGTTGATTATGAATTCAAGCCTTTTCGAAGAAATCATCAAAGTACAGTCAGAAGTGTTAGTATATGAAGGGTTAGCGAAGAAAGAAAGAATTTATGGCCAACAAGATGAGTTGATGGAAAACACTCATGGTGTTAAGACTAGGTTTGTCCGTATGTGGATTCCACGCCATGGAGATCTTAGATGTCGAATCTTAGATGAGGCTCATAAGTCAAGATACTCGATTTATACAGGAACTACAAAGATGTACCAAGATTTGAAAAGAGAATATTGGTGGCCAGGAATGAAGAATGACGTGATAGATTATGTTAATAAGTGCTTAACTTGTTTACAAGTCAAAGCCGAACATCAGAAGCCTTATGGGAAAATGCAAGTGCTTGAGAAACCTGAATGGAAATGGGAACACATCGCTATGGATTTCATAACTAAGCTACCTCGTACAACTAAGCATCATGATACCATTTGGGTGATTGTGGACCGTTTGACCAAGAGTGCTCACTTTCTGCCTATACGAGAGGCTATCTCGTCAGAAACGTTAGCAAGTTTGTTCATCAAAGAGGTTGTGTCTAAGCATGGAGTACCGTTATCAATCATGTCCGATAGGGATACACGGTTTACTTCTAGGTTTTGGAAGAAGTTCCATGAAGCTATGGGAACGAGATTAAACATCAGTACGACGTATCATCCTCAAACCGATGGGCAGTCTGAAAGTACGATCCAAACCCTTGAGGATATGCTACGTGCTTGTGTTTTAGACTTTGGTGGAAGTTGGGATGATCATCTGCATCTGGCAGAGTTCTCCTATAACAACAGTTACCATTCAAGTATTGGTATGCCACCGTTTGAGATGCTTTATGATAGACGATGTAGAACCCCGGTATGTTGGGGAGAGATTGGTCAGAAAGAGATGGGAAGTTTGGAGGTTGTTCAAGAAACGTCTTCAAAGTTCGATCAGATTAAAGCAAGAATGAAAGCCGCTCAGGACAGACAAAAGTCGTATGCTGATAAGCGGCAACGACCGATTGAGTTTAATGTTGGTAACAATGTGATGCTCAAGGTCTCGCCTTGGAAAGGAATCATTCAATTCAGAAAGAGAGGAAATTAAAGTTGAGTCCAAGGTACATTGGACCGTTTAAGATTTTAGATCATGTGGGTGAAGTAGCCTATAAGCTGGATTTACCCGATGAATTAGAAGTAATTCACTCAACCTTCCATGTTTTTCATCTGAGAAAATGTCTAGCAGATGACACATCACACGTGCCATTAATGGACATTGAGGTTGATGAACAACTGAACTACATAGAGTAACCGATAGAGATCGTTAACCGCAGGGAGAAACAACTTCGTCATAAGATTATACCCTTAATGAAAGTGATATGGAAGCAACACAAGAGATCGGATGCCACTTGGGAAGTCGAGAAAGAGATGCGCAAGTTTTACCCTAATATGATCATGTAATAGTTATACGAAACCTCTTTAAGGAGGGAAGACTTGTAACATCCCATAATTTCAAGTAATAATATTTAATATTATTTCTTATGATAGACGAGTTTACTTGATTTGGCAAAGAAATAATAAAATATTAAAGGGAAGATAAGTAGGCTAATTAAAGAGAATTAATCATGGACCAAAGAGGAAAGATGGGCTCTAGGTCCATGGGCTTAAGGGAGTATAAATACCCCCTTAAACCCTAAATTTTCCATTTTCATCAATCTTATCCATATTATTCCTTTCACACTCAAATCACACACACATAAACACTCCCTTTCGGCCGCAAGAGAGAAAGTGAGATCCAAGATCAAATGAGCCAAGATCCTTGAACTATCCTCGATATTCAAGCTAGCTACAAGATCCAAGCTCATAACCAAGCTAGTCGTGACCTAGCAAACGATAAAAGGTATGTTCTTGATCTTAAAGCTTACATTTTTATGAATGGGTATCCATGAAACTTGAACATAGACTAGATCGGGTCTAGACAAATCATAAAGTTTCAAACTTGATGATTAAAATGGACGTAAAGGACTCATAGTTAGATACGGTTCATGAAGGAAACCCTAGATCTAGCTTAAAGAATGTTTTTATGTTTAAAGGTTCAAGCTTTACGCTAGAAACGGGTTAGGTATTGGCGATGGGTTGATAACGAACGTAAAACGGTTAAAGGGGTTGGGTTTTCGGTGATTAAAAGGGGTAGTAAAGGACTGTTAACCGTTATTGAGCCTAAAATGGAACAAAAGATAGGAAAATATGAGCTGACTGCATCAGACATGGGTTCTCGGTGACCTGAGCCTCCAACCTGAGTTCTCGGTCAACGCGAGAACCCGGTCAATATAAGTTCTCGACCAGGAGGGTTCTCGGTCAACACACGGGTTCTCGGTCAAACCTCATGGGTTCTCAGCCTGGAGTTCTCGGACACCCAGTTTGGCTTGGGCCTGAACCCAGTTGAACCCAGATACTATAATGGGCAGTTGGGCCTAACTTAGCTCAGTCCGCAAGCTTAAGCCCATGTCCTATTTAATACAAACAAGCCCATTATCTTAAGTTAAATAACAAGCCCAATTTAGAAAAATATTTTGGTTAACTAAAATACAAACTTAATCAATTATTCGGTTAATTAACATATATATAACCACATAACAGTTAGCCGTGCACAATTAAAGAAGGGGATAACGATTAACGGCGAACACAACAGGATTCAGGTGAGTTTCTAGCTCCATTTTTGTGTTATGTTTTCAGGGCTGTGTGCATACTCGATGTGATTGTTAATACATTTATCCTAAATGATAAGTGTATGTCTTATGTGATTATGTGAAAGGTAAGCTGGATTATTGTCGTTCTGTGAATGATATTCGGATATTGCACGTACTGTCAAGTTATAATGTTATGTATGAATCATGAATGATACGTATGTATGTTATGAATGAATGTAAGAAATAGAAAGGTAGAAAATGGACTGGACCCTAATAATATCAAAGGCAGAAAAGGGACCGAGCCCTTTAATAATCTCGAGGCAGAAAATGGACTGGACCCTAATAATATCAAAGACAGAAAAAGGGACCGGACCCTAATAATATCCGAGGCAGAATAGAATAAAGTAAAGTAGAATTTTAAATATGAAAGTCCGAACGAAAGTATGTAAGTAAAGTATGTTATTAACTAGAACTCACTTAGCGTAGCTGACTTTTAGTATGCACGCAAGTGAGTAGAATAAGACAGCTCGCTTGAGGGGAACATGTGGCATTGAATAAGAGGATGACATCGGAAGACCTGAGACGTTTATATTTAATATTATGATATTTTGAAAGACAAAATGTTTATTTTAAGACAAGTTATGGATTAATGTAATGTTTATAAAAGTTTTTATATTCCACGTATATTTTTATTAACTCTGATGAATTGAACTATGTTGATGAGTAAATTCAACGTCCAAATGTGAGGTACCGGTAACGGGCCTTACACTATGTCAAGTATAATTGCATTTGCTTAATCATCATGGGTTTACGTTTGATTTCCACTTGATGTTCACAATAAATGTTTGTTTTCCAATTTGTGTATTATAATAATCCATATAAGTAGCATCGAATGGAAATCACGTACAAATTTATTCACTAATAAATTTAAAATCCAATGCACTATTTAAAAGAATAAAGAAGATGTTTATAGAAAGACACTCGACTCCAAAATAAACAACATGCAAATACACACGTATCAATATCAAAACAAATGAAGACACGACTAACTACAAATAATACATATAATATCCTAGAAACATATAGACACAAATACATGCTGATAATCACATGCAAAGACTACAAAAGATGTAGTTTAATCTAAGCCCCTAGACTCTGCCCATTGGCAAACATTTGTTGGTTGTTTGCCGCATGTTAATAAGGAAAAAACTATTTACAGCAACCCAAGCTCACAAACCGTTCGTTGGACCAACCCAACATACAAACCAGGTTGCCAATTATTTTATAATTTAACATAGACGCATGTCAATATCTCATTTGGTCATTTTACTTTTCCTTTTTCTTTAAATCTTTTCTATTTTTTTAGAACGACCAATTAAGTAACACCGGGTACTTTGTACGCGCCCCCTTCCATTGGCTAAAGGTAACCCGAGCCGGCCACGAGTTCGGACGGACGGAGCCCCTAGCGGTCCACCTATTGAGGGATTCCACGGATAAAACCCGACCCCCACACCCACCAAACGACACTACAGTGAGGAGCCGGTAAAACTGGGTGAGATCAGGACTCGAACCCTGGCAAGTCAGGGTCATCCCTCTTATCTTCCATATAAATTGGTGATAGTGAGGTTTGAACCCTCTACCTCTCACTAGTAAAGTGAGTGCTCTACCATTGAACCACAACCAATTTATAGTTTGTAATATTTAACTTTTTTATAAAAGTATAAATATATAGATTCGCTTAACTTTTAGTTACGAACATTCCGATATAAATTTTATGAAAAACGGAGTTACTTCAAAAGAAAAATGTATTTTGTTATTCAAATATAACTTTTAATTTCTTTTTTTTTATTCTTTCACAATAATTAGTTTTAGGTCTAATTTTAATTTTTTCTAATAACTTTTAATAATCTAGTTTTTATAAAAATTTAAAAACATAGTCTTGTTTATTATTATTTTTTTATAACATACTGTATATATTTTATTGAAAATAAGTCAGTTTAAAAATGAGTATGTGTGATACATATATATTTTTTTAAATATTTTTAAATTATATATATATATATATATATTCTTTATTAAAAAAATAAATTATTTTTTATATTTCTAGTTACGTTTAATAAAAAACAACAATTATAAATTATGTTTATTTAATAAAAACTAGTGAAGTTTCAGTTGCTAATAAGTGTAAAAAGTTTAGTTGGGTCGGATAGGTAGAAAAGAGGGAAATTAATTTTATAATAAATATTGGGTTAAGTTGGTTTGTGATTGAAAATTGTTTTAGACAAAGATAAAATACAAGAGTGTCATCCCCTAAAAATCACTAATCTTAATTCTATTTCTCTATAAACTCTTATTATGGACAAGGCCCTTATTCAGTTATATTTCATTATTTCACCACAAAGAATATATATTCTATCATTTGTTTTGGTTTCCCTCTACTCCTTTTATCCTTTACAATGAGGGTTTCTGCTATTGCATTATTGCTTGCTCTTTATATGTCCAAACCATTTAAATTTCCCTTCATTTATCTTATCTGATATAACAACTACTCTTAGTCTTTCCTTGAAAATCTCATATTTTTATCTGGCCCAACCTTGTGTGCCGCACATCTACCTCAACATCCTTATTTCTGCTACCTTCATCTTATCGACCTGTGCTTTCTTGATGGTCCAACAATCTGTCCCATACAACATAGTAGGTACTGCAACCCTATTTAATTTCCCTTTTAGTTAATTAGTTGGAAATCTCTTATCACACAATATACCAATGGCTGCTCGTTACTTTCCATCTCCCCATCCCTTAGTACAAACGATCATAAATATTTAAATTTTGTTGCATGTGTAACCACTTGTCCCCAATAATGATCTAAGTGTCCCTTCCTCGGCACCACTGAAATCATAATAGAGATACTTAGTTTTAGAACGATTAATCCTTAATTCTTAATTTGTCTTCTGAAGCTGCTCGCCAGTACCACTGAAATTACAATTATCATAAAAAAACTTTGTACATTTGTCTTTTAAATTTTGTTATTATATTATTCTATATGTTTTCCAGAGTTAATTTGATTTTTTTTTCTTATTTTGGTCCGTAAACGTCCAACTTGTATCTATTATCGTCATTTAGCAGTTGTTTTTGTATTCCATCACCTTAAAACAATAAAGCCGCTACAATAAAAAAAGTTTGATCGCAATAACGGACAAAAGAAACAGTCAATAGGAATTAAACCAAGTTGTGTGATTTAAATTTTTTTCTTAGAAATAGCTCATTCAAATATATAAGTTAGAAAAGAAGATATTGCTTTTTGACTTCATTAAACTTACAAAGAAAAAATGTAGTATAGCGAAGAGGTAATTTATTTCCCGGCATATATATTATTGAATCAAGAAGTTTGATGTTGGGCAATATTGCAATAACAAAATATTTGTTTTTACCTTTAAACCTTAACGGCCCCCTTCTAGTCACCATACTTGTTTTCTAATTTTGTTAGTTAAAACTTAAAACTCAGAATTTAAGCAAGTAAATGATGGTCAACAGAGTTTTTGGGGCTAGTTTGTCATTTGTGAAAGATGTGTTAGCTGCTTGATACCTTAGGGTTAAGAGTTTGATTAAGTTTCAATTCTTTGGTAAGGTGATAATTTTGACCCAAACTATATCAAACGAGTCAATTTGATTTGTTTTAAAAATTATATGGAGTTGACTTGGGTAAATTGTTTTAACTAAAAGGGTCAAAATGGATAGTATAAAATTCCTCATCATTTTGGGGTCAAAGTTGGTCGACGATATTTAAAGAAATGGGTCGATGTGGGTTAGTGTCATAAGGAAATGTGACAGGTTCGAGTCGGATATGTATCGACACAAAACGGGTTTTGGATTGGAACGAGTTCGGTTCAGGTTTTGGCTCGGAACATGTTTCGAGCCGACATGAGTTTTTGAATGGGATGGGTTCGGTTATGTTTGGTATCGTTTAGTCGATTTTTTCGGTTTTGGCTCTTTCTCGAGTTTTTATTTTATTTTATTTTTTGAACGAGAACAACGAATGAAATATTTTAGTTATTTTATGCAGTTTTTATTTATATTTTGAGTTATGATTTTCTTTTTGAATTATTTTAGAGGTTTTTGATCTTTATAGAAAACCCTTCAAAAGAAATCAAAAAATAATAAAAATATTAACCATAACTTAAAATATAAATAAAAAACAAAAAACCAAAAAAATTAAATGTTTCCGCCGTTATCCTCGTTTTAAAAAAAAACACCCCAAAACTCATTCTGACCCTAACCTGTTTCGAGCCAAACCAAAACAACTGTTTTTATAATTGACCCTAACCCATTCCGACCATACCCCGTTTCGAAGCATGACCCGTATGACCCAACCCAACCCATTTGTCACCCCTATTCTTTAGGGATTAATAGTGTCAATTAGAAAGCTGAGGTTGCTAGCACTTGCTTAAATCATGTAGCTCGCGAGATCAACTCAGTCGAGATAATCGTTAGAATTCCTTTTGTACCTATTTCGTTTCACCATCGAGAGGAATATGATTAATTGTTTGAATTTTTCGATTGTTCGTTTTCTTTGAGTGTTTTGTAACAATCCGTATCAAAGCCGAGATGTGGCTTGATTCAAAGATTCCGACCACAAATTCCATAACGAAGACCAAGATTGAGAAAGTTCGAAATGGAGAAATTCAATGGAAGAAACGATTTCAACCTCTGGAGAATGAAGACGCAGGCATTGTTGGTTCATCAGGGCAAAAGCTACGTACACTTAGTTGCGTGAAGCTAACATGATGGAGGGTGTGGCCGATAAGGAGAATAAGGATAAATATACTCGAGGATGCTCATAATGCGTTCATTTTGAGCCTTGGTGATCGAGTTCTTCATGAAGTGTCAAAAGAAGCATTTATAGCAGTTGTTTGGTAGGAGTTGGAGTCATTGTACATGACTAAGTCATTGGCTAATCGGTTGTATGTAAAGAAGAGTTCATCATCCATTCTGGGGAGACAACTTTAACCGATTTTCTTATATAATCGGGTTATATATCGATTCGTAGTGGTAATAGCGGAATGGCCTTGGTTAATATCATATCATGAAAGTCGATAATTAATTGATAAGAAATTCAAGTTTCCAATGTCTTAGAAGCTTAATTATTATAACAACAAACTTCATCCAAATTAAAACATTTGATAACATTACACAATAAAAAACACACTGCATACTCCACCCTACATGGGCATCAATTACATAAACAAACATAGTGTTTCATAAGTCACACACATAACACGATCCATAAGATCTTTATTCCAAAAGCAACACGTACAACGCGCTACCACTGCAGCATTGTCGTGATCATCACAGTAGTACTCCCTACGTGCCTCATCACCTTATAATTAACAATAAAAAGTTTTTATAAAATGAAAGACTCAAGAGTGCTAATTAATTAGTAGTTAAATTTGTATACCCAAGGTGAAGAAAAGGCTTCACAGGCATGGAGTATTCTGGAGGAATATCCTCAATAGGCGGTCCCATAATATTCAATTGCAGTGTGTTCCTCGCCATGTAGGCTTGCCATGCATTATACTCCTGTGCGGCGTTCATGTTTAACTGCTGCATGCTCTCAGCCATCTGTTTTCGGCACACTCACACTCAAACAACATGTTACCACTAATTGCTTTATTACATTTACGTTTACTTAATTATACGGGCGTATTGGTATTCATACGAGGATAACTTACTTGTATCTTTGAACGTAAGAAAGAGTTGAGATTTTCCAACTCGATTTCCTGTTATAACGAATAAATTAAGAAACCAAGACGAAATATGAAACAATCATTATTGAAAGGAAAATGGTGAGCATATATATAGGATTAATTTTGTAGAGTTACCCTTTTTTGTAGAGCTTCAGTTTCAGCAAGGATCATGTCATGCTGTACAATGTTAAAAGAAAACGAAGGTCAAAATAGTTGTAATTAACCCCTTATTTTTCTTTGAAATTTGTTTAATAACAAGATTTTATTATCTATCATACAAACATATATGAATGTGAGAGTTAGTTAATATATATACCCTTTTGGACCTAACCCTTGAGATCCCTTTTTCAAGCCTGCCCTCCAATTGCTTCAATTCCTTCAGATTTAAGCAGTCCAATCCTTCGCCCATGAGGTGCCTGTTACAAAATAAAAACATGAAAGGAAATCAAGGATTCATGAGTGTCTATATATCAACCACACTTTGCTTCAAACAATCAGCCATAGTTGTCAAAAAAAAAAAAAAAAAGAAATAAAAACGAAAAACATAAAAAAAGAAATAAATAAAACATTTGGTTAGAGCTATGGGTGCAAACGAGCCGAGCTGCTTGAGAGCTACTCGAGCTCGGACCAAAAAAAAGCTCGAAAGGATCCGAGCGTTTACTAGCTCAAGCCGAGCCCAAGCCCGAGCCTCAAATAAAAGCTCGTTTAGTTATTGAGCCCGAGCTCGAGCTTTGTGTATTTTTAAGTTTTACATATTTTGGACTTCTATGTATTAAATTCACACCAAACATCCGAGCTTGAGCCAAGTTTTGGCTTGTTTAAGGTCTACACGAGCTCGAGCTCGACCCGAGCTTAGGCTCGTTTAAGATTTTTTCTCAAAATATATAAAGATAACTAAAAAAACGTATATAGAGTAACTAATAAATAATAATCGAACCGAGAACGAGCTTTAAAAAAACTCATGAGCCGAGCTCGAGCTTTAGAAAAAGAACTCGAAATAAACCGAGCTCAAGCTAGCCTAGTCGAGCTTGGGCTCAGCTCGACTTGTTTACAGTACCCCTAGTTAGATTGTTAGAACAATAGAATTAGAGCTCGATCTACAGTTGTAACTTGTAACCAAAAATCATTTGATGTATACAATTCAAGAAAATTTTGAATGAGTATTCTGAATGAGTTGATTGTACTTTTTTATCGTGTTCACCTGTTAGTATTTTGAAGCATTTGAATCTGCTGACGAAGTTTCTTTGACTCTTGCTGATAAAACTGCATTCAACAAGAAAAAGTCAACCATAATGTTTAATTCAACGTAAAAAAGATATACCCAGGAACAAATAAAGAAGTAATTATTAGGTTACTTAATTGTGTTGTGGAGTTGGAAATAAAAGTGACATAAGGAGAATAGAGAGAATGAAATATAAAAAATGATATTTTTACAATCATCATATATTTATATGAATAGTTTCTATAATTTAAAGTGTATAAATAATGTCACGTGTTCATCACAAAAAGTATTTTCTCTCATAACTATAATTTTATATGAGTGATATCTTTTGAAGTTATAAATGTACATACATAAGCTTTTTATAGATAATCATTTAATCAAATGATCCAAATTTAGTTTGGTGAGATGCATATATATGTTTACACAAAGACTTAAATATATTAATTCAATATAAGTGATTTGAAACTTAGAGCAAGTATAAAGAATTAATTTCCCACCTGAGCATTGATCTCTTGAGTTGTCCATGTGCCTGGTGTAGTTGAAGTCACCTTCTTGTATTTCTCTATGGTTGATTTTATGCTAAAACAGAAGTACAAATCAGTAATATATCCAAAAATTATATTTATAGGGTTTTGACCAGGTTGATATCTTCTATGCATCTTGCTAAAATTGAAAAGACAAAGTCCATCATAGAAATGGCAAAAACTTGAGAAACTATAGTTTCCTTTTACTTGTGTTTCAAATACAAAATCTCATCCAATGTGTAGATTGTAAAAGCAAAACCTTTTCTCATGCTACTGGTACACTTCAATCACTCAGACTTTACTTGCACCAAAATAGGAACAATGGTCTTACTAGCAACTTCTACTTCCAAAGCATGCAATAGAAAGGTAAAAATTGATTTTGTACAAGATACTACTCATAGAACATTATGGTACCTAGTAGCATCTAACTTAAGGTTTATGTGTTCAAAAGATTATCTTGCAAAACAAGTACCAAATTTTCTTTATATAAATCATGTGCCTTTTAAATAACAAGAACATGATGGTAAACCTAAACTTTGATTTTGAGATATAATTAGTCAATTTAGGAAATTGTTATAATTTGAGTTGTAAAAAAGAACATTAATTTCCAGGGTCACCAGGGATTTGTAGTTGATAATATTGAATTTTAGTTAGAATTTAAACAACATGTAGCTATAAATTACTCTTTGCATAGTGTACAAAGTCATAGTTTCTTATCTCTAACTTTATGTTATCCAAGTTATATTCATATTTAATCTAAACATCTAAATTTAGTCAGACTGTTAAAAAACCTGATCAAGTAACTAACTTTCATGTATAGTAATTAGTTACTTCATCTTTCATGGATCTATTTCAAAATCATATTCAAAGAACATAAGGTAAAAAAGGGAAGCAAAATTTAGAGAATATATATTTACTTGTTATTGGCGTACTCGTAGACTCTTCCACGGCTAGAGAAGACGATTAGAGTGATTTCAGCATCACAGAGGACCGAAAGCTCGTAAGCCTTCTTTAGCAGCCCGTTTCTCCTCTTGCAGAAGGTGACTTGACGAGTGGTGTTGCTTTCAATCCTCTTGATCTCAATTTTCCCTCTCCCCATCTTCTTTTCCTGTACCAAACAGCAATTTAACATATATACTACCCTTTATCATAACAAATCTTAAAACAATCCGCATAACACTCCCGATCCAAAATCGTTTCTTGGTTCGTATTTAACAATACAAAGAGGAATTTTGTTAAATCTTGAAACCGATCTATTTTTAAAATACATATAACTTCATTTGGAATATGAAACTTTTTATACATAATTAACATACACAAATACATGATCTATTGTGCAGGTAGCTTTATTTTTCGGACTTAGCTCGGGATATATAATTGAGCTCAACAAAAAGTTGTAGATCTGTAATGATTCCTTGCCCAAAATCAAGGTACAAGCAATTAGTGTTACAAAAAGGTTTAAAGTCAAAAAAAAAAGGAAAGCTTCAAAATATTTTGAAACCCTAACTAGCTTGTTGATTTTTTTACTTAAGTGATATAAATAAAAGTAAAACATCAAAAAGAAACAACCAAAAACACTGGACCTCATCAAGCATAGAAGCAAGTTTCACTTTCTTCATTGGGAACTTTAGTTTCTTGCAACAATACTCTTTAGTATCTATTTCTTCCATTATTTGGACAAAATCACAGAATAACAAGAAGAAATAATAAGAAATAAAGGAGTGATCAAAAGGACACAGATGACCTCTCTTCTTATATCTCCCTCTTTCTCTCTCTATCTCTCTCTATATATATACATACATACACACACACACATGTACATATATATGTGTGTGTAGGTGTGTAAAGATGTAGGAAAATGTGCAAGAAGAATTAACGGTAAAGTGATGAAGACACAAACCTTGGAAAAAGATTAGAGCACCAGTTTCTGAGAGAGAGTTCAACTAGTTACTTAATTATTTTGTTTGTCTATATATATAACAATCTGTATATCATTATAATGCGCCCTATAATCACTGTGTGTGTGTGAGAGAGAGAGATAATGAGAGGAGCTGGCTGGGAAAATGACAATGTGCCATATTTGCTATATGGTTCAGAAAAGTGATGAAGAACAACTCTTACCCTAAACTGATAAGTGAAGTTTACATCTCTAGTTTTACACTAATCTCCTTATCCTTTACCTTTATTTACGGAAATACCCATCATCTGTGGTAAATGCAAAACATTATTTTGGTGTTGTGCTATAATAAATATTAGTCATTCAAGGGAAAAATAAGATCTTTCGTTATAGAAGTTAAATCATGACTGTTTTGACATGTATGTATTGTCTGATAAAAAAAGGTCAGGTTGTTTTTTTATAATAAATTCAAATACTTATAATTATGAACAAAAGAATTATTGTGACACAAGATCTTGTCTAACGATCCGAAAGTTGATTGTAACGATGGAGAGTGATGCCTACTAGCCATGAACAGATGTAAGATATAAGGATAGAAGCAGAGGCGGATACAGGAAATTTTTGTACAGGGGGCATATTACGGATCGGTGACGCGAAGCGACGGAGATCGACAGAATATGAGAAGTCGAAGATGTGTCTAGGAGGCGGAAGTTGATTTACAATGGCACAAATGTATTAAAAAATCAAAATTAACCAAGTAGGATTAAATTTAATTGGTTTGAGCCTTGGGCTTGAAGTTTTGGAGGGTGAGCACTAAAATTAAAACAAGAAAATTTTGCTACCTACTAAACTACAAATTATTTGTAGACACTACACGTTAGAGCTAGATGGTGAGCCTTGATCTTGAGAAATGAGCCTTTGAGAAGGTTTGAAATGACGAGGCAGACCCATGAAGAAAGAAACAAGTGATATTTGACCATATAAACAAAAGGTTTTGTAGTGGTTACAAGTTGGTCAAGTTAAGACTTGAACTTTCGGGAACAATCAGAATCATAAGAAGTGTCGTCTTGAATTGACGTAAAGAGCCAAAAAGATGTTGCATATACACTCATGACTGTAGTCTATTTCTAACACACATCAAACTCGGCGCGCAGATTTGAGACTGATGCAGAGCGGAAGTGAATAAAATAGCAGAGAAATAGTTGTCAAAGAAGTCTTATTGATTTCTGAATGCTCAAAAACCAGTACAATGGTGGTCGGCTTTATGAAGGAGATTGGTAAATTTGGCTGGTTTGTGAAATATTTCATAAATGTCACAATTGACTGTGTTTTACATTTAAAAATCTTGAATAGTCACTGTAACGAGTAATAAACAAGCATCACCATAGCTTCCTTTGAAATGTGAATACTATAGGGTGAAAATTAGAACATTTAAACTATAAGGAATAGATAGTAAATTGTAGAAAATGTTGTTGAAAGCTTGTTCAAGAATTGAAGGAAGCTTAGGTGCTGTTTGTTTTTCCTCAGAAGCACTTCTCCACCTCTTTTGTCTGCACCGAGAAGAGGGCGCGCAGACGTTGGGCTCTGCAGTGTGTTTGTTTTTTCGCAGACGTTTCATTAAAAAACGTCTGCGCGCCCTCTTCTCCCAGAAGTGATGGTATTATAACTTCTTAACTTCTTCTGCCCATTTATTTCATCGATCATCATCATTCTCCTCCTAACCCTAACTCCTCCTCCTAACTCCTCTCCACTGCCGCCGGCTACCTCCACACCGTCGGCGCCGGCTACCTCCACACCGCCGGCCGCTCAGATTCCAGGCTCAGATTCCAGATTCCAGGTTCATTTATTTCATCGATCATCATCATTCTTGTTCTTCATTCTTGGTCTCAATAGCAACAGCTCAGATTCCAGGTTCATTTTCTTCCAAAATTCTGTGTTAATTGTATGTTTTGATTTTTTCTTGATTGATGAGGCTTCACGGCTTAAGCGAAATTCTTTATATTTGTGTTAATTGTATGTTTTGATATTTTAATGAAATTCTTTATATTTGGGTTATGTTTTATGATGATGTAATAATCTTGGTAGCTTGATATTCTGCCCTAAATAGGGGTGGGGGTTGCAAACGAGCAGAGCCGCTCGAGAGCTACTCGGGCTCGAATCGATAAAAAACTTGAAACAAGCCGAGCCCGAGCCTCAAACAAAGCTCGTTTAGTTACCGAGCTTGAGCCTTGTGTATTTCTAACATAAGTACTAACAAGTATCATCAGATACAGATCATGTTAAGAGCACAATGAGATTTGTGACAGAAAATAAAATGAATATTAGATGTGAGTTTAGTTGAGTTAGGTATGTAACCTGAAAGATAGTTGGATCCCTGGCTACTTGCTTTGCATCTAGCTGAATATTCCCTTCTTCAAAATAGTAAGCACTCATCTGGACGTTCAAGATAAACAAAGTGTATAAAGTATAATAGTATTTACTATTTAATAATAATCTCATTTTGCTGAACAAATAAATTAGCATTATTATACTTAAGGATTAAAAGTAATATTAAATATCATGCACATACACATGTAGGTTTTTCTCATTCACCCAAGAAGGAAGTGTCCCATATAGCTCACTGTTAAACAAATCACTGCATACTAAAAAAAATTAGAAAACTATATATATATTTTAATAAATCTTGTAAATTTTCTCTATAACAGAGTTCACTTACATGTTGTGAATAGTTGTGTTGTTTACATCAAGAAGGGTAAATTTCAGCTTATTTTAGCAGTCTGCAGATGTTAAAAAACAAACAGTCTTCTTGTTGCAGACTGCAGAGTTTTGGTCCACCTCTTCTGCTACAGATGTTGGCAGATGTGGTTTCGCAGTCTTCTGACATTTTACCTCTGAAAAACAAACAGCACCTTAGTTGGTAACATTTGTATAAATATAGAAAGTGCTTAGCTCATTTTTAATTTTAAGACACTAATGCACGCTCTACTCGAGGAGATTAAGTAATGATCAAGTATATTACTAACTTTTAAGTTTGTATATGTTTTAATTATGAAATTTTTTATCAATGATTAATTTTTTGTAAATCATATATTAAAAGACAATTTCAACGCTTCTGCCTCGGTAAGAATATATTTATGCCTCGGTAAGAATATATTCTGATAAATGTAAGACTAGCCAATTGATGGGTGGTTAATTTGTATATATTTAGTTTCGTTTATTTGTTAGTTTTAACCGTTTATTGTGGGAATTTTGATACTTCATACGTGTTTATTGTATTTCAGGTCACATACGTTAAAGCAGTTAATTTGGACCTGTTGAGGCATGGGATAAAGACCCGGGACGTCCAACACGCAAATCTATGTAAAATAATATTTCATTGCTGGTGAGAAGACCCATCGTAATACGCGATGGGAGAGCCTGAAAACCCATCGCGTATTGCGATGGGATTAAAAACTGATCGTTGACTTTGGTCCATCGCGATACGCGATGGACCCTAGAAGACCCCATCGCGTATCGTAATGGGTGACGAAGACGAGAAATTTAGGGTTTTTATGTTGTGATTCCTTGGACAGCCCTATCAATACATAACCAGTTCCAAGCAGTTTCTAGAGAGAGGAGAGGACGTATCCATCACTCCAAATCATACCGAGATCACATCCATGTTCCTTTTGATCATAATTGAAGGTTCCATGATGTCGAGCTCGGCTAAATCTTTCGAGTCATATCCGGGATGTAAAGTTTGTATCATTTTCAGTTTTTACATGTATTAAGAACGAATACTTTGTAACTATTATTGATTAATCTATGAGCACTGATGTTTAGTATTGTTGTGCATTCAGTTGGTTTAGGTTTACGTTGATCAGACTGAATAGTTTTTCGGTTGCTATAATAATTGCTCATAGGACTATTTTGACTAGTTGAATTTAATGAAGCATGCAATTGTCCTTAGTTGAGTCACACTGGTAGGGATTGTTTGATAACCAATGCCGTGTGTTAGCGATTGTTGGTGCCTAAGGTTTAGCTTGTTAGTCAGTCTGTGTTAATCAATGATAGTTAATCTGTTAGGTTGCATGAGATTACTGTTTGTGTACATACTTGAACCCCGAGTGTGATTTGCTTTTATTAATTGCTTTTATTTGTTAAAGTGTTTATTCAGTATTAAAACTCAATCTTATTTGCTTGTATGATTAGCACTATAGTCATACTTCATAATATTAGAATTTGTTTGCACTATTACATTAAACACATACTCTTCGTGTTCGACACCCTACTTACCTTAGCTTGCTTAGATGGTTAAACACTTGCTTTAATTGTTTTTTACTAGATAGCGACAGTTTAGCATCACCAACCAATAAAGGCGATACCACACTAAGGTAATTTCTTAACTTGATTCGGCGTACGATCATTTAAAAGTGTGGTGAAATGATCCTTTATTCTAATTGTTAATTGTATAAATACTGGACGTCGAGCCGTTCAGACATCCACTCCATCTAATGTCTAACCAACCACAACTCCTCGTTTTGGGCCAACTCTTTACTCTAAGCTCACGTTGTTTGGATTTTAATGCGCATGTTGCAACGATAGAAGCATCATTTAAATTTAGACACACGTCCATTTGGAATGTTTAATTAGACTGTACGATTCTAAATCGAGTTTAAACTCATAGATAAACATAAATCGTAGTTTGTTCCTTTTTCTCAAATATTAAAAAATGGTTAGGGTTTTACAACTTGAAGAGCTTTGTTAGAATAATAAACAAAGTAACCAATTTTATTAACAAACTAAAAAATTCCCGGCACGTTGCGTCGAGTTGATGTTAGTGACAGTAGTACTCGTACAACTTATCAAATCGTGTAGTGCGTTTGCGTCGAGATCAATCCGATTGGTGCCGGGTTATAAAACCAGTAACCCCCCCCCCCCAAAAAAAAAAAGAAAAAAAAACTGATACGAATTCGTTGATTATGGAATCGAGGTACAAAAAAAGGGATAAAAAACATGCGTGTTGTGTTTGCGAACTAACGCGAATTCAGTCAGAATCGACGTTGTTGGGACTACATCGTGCACAGAAAACCATGTGTTGTGGTGGTGAACCAACATGAGTTCGGTTGATATCAGGTTATGACATCGAAATTAAAACAATAAGTTAATTCATCAACACTCAACGTATATTAAATTAGCGTATTTACATATAAAAGTACGTGGTAAAAACCAAAAATATACGTGCGTTGTGGGTGTGACCTGACGCGAATTCGTCCAAGACCGATGGACTAAAAAACCCCGCGAGAAAAAAACCTTAGGTTGCGACTGCGAGCTGATGCGAATTTTGGCCGAAATCATTTGACGGTATCACTGGTAAAAAAAATACTCGTATTTTACGGCAACGAATCGACGCGAATTTAAAAACGAAAAACAAATTAAAAGTAAATAAAAAGGTCGAACCACCACGTGAGGCCACGTGGAACAATCATGTTGTAGCGTCGCCAAATTCTTAATTATTATATAATATAAAATGAACTAGGGTTTTAATTGGCGCGTTGCGCCGGACAGGTTGGTAAAACCTAAGTGTTGTCGGTCCCCGGGCATTGAGGCGATTAGTCGACACAAATTCGATTAGTTCCGGTTTCTTAGATTATGATATCGTAACTAAATACCAAAAACGAAACAAAAAATATATATAAATTGAGGTGGACTAACGGGAGGCGTCGGTCGGTAAAACCTGGACGTTGAGAAGACCCGAGCGTTTTTGATCGTGCACGTTGAGACGGTGACTGTACTCAAATTCGACTGGCATCCGTCATGTTCGTTACGGTACCAGAGGTAAAACAAAATAAAAACATTGGCGTTCAGTTGGTTTTCTATACGGTACTGTTCAGTCGGTTTCCGTCACGTTTGTTAGGATACCATAACTAAAAAAACAAAATGGGCATTTGGTCGGTTTTCGTTACGGTATCCGAGTGAAAAAACAAATAATATAAAAAATTTGAGGTGCACGAATAGGGTGGTGTCCGTCGGTATACTCAGGCGTTGGTAAAACTCGAGCGTTGTCAGTCCCAGATGTTTAGGCGATGAGTCTAGACGGAATTAGTCGGTTTCCATCACGTTTGTTACAGTACCGGAAGTCAATTAAACAAAAATTCACAAAATTGACGTTTGGTCGACTTCTATTATTTGTTATGATACTAAAATTAAAAAAAATGCAATTGACAAGTATGGTGCCGTCAAGTGACCCAATCAGGACTTATCAGCACCAACTCATCAATTGTATTATATAAATAGTAATATGTTTCCGCGGAAAAAATTATGGATTTAAAATCATAAAACACAAACAAACCATTGAAAACTTGAATATTATAATCATCATTTTATACAAGCGTTTGCATCAAATCAATAAAATAAACCCAAGTAAGTTAAATTTAGCTGAATATGATGGTTAAATCTATTAAAACAAACAAAAAGCAAAATATAATATATAACTCAGTCAATTCTCCTGAATTTGACCATCCTACTTTTTTTTTCTTTTCTTAACGACATTTGACTAGGGCTGTACACCAACCGAGCCTAACTAAGTGAGCGTCTTATTAAAACCGAGCAGCTCGGTTCGGTTCGAATTTAGGGAAACGAGCAGAAAAGTCTTGCTCGAACTCGCTTGGTTTACAACCGAGCGGCTCGGTATTGCTCGTTCACGATTTCAGAAAAATGGTGGCTCCCGTCCACCACTGATTCCATACCCAGTCCGAAGACATGGCATGACCAGAATTAGCGCTATTGTTGCAGCAACGACAGCTGGTGATGATTTGAAAGGATTAATAACCTATAAGCGTTCACAAGCTAGTGTCGATCTGAGAGATATGTGGAAACGAAGTTCCAGTAGCCCAATAGGCGTTCATAAGTGTCGCGTCTTCCTCATTCTAGTACTTGTTTAGCTCTGAATTGAAACAATTAGTCTCCAATTGAGCAGGAGAATTTCTAGGGTTTGTGTACAGTGAGAATCGTAAATGAAAATGATGGTGGGTGGGTGGGTGGAAAACCTAGATAACATATCCAGGGATCAAAATATATGCAAAGTAAAACTCATTTAGGGACCAAAACAAAATCTTTTAAAAAACAAAGGACTAAATATGTAAAGTGTGTTTCATTCATTTGAATTTAAATAGATGATAATTATAAATTAATTATATATTTGTACATAAAATTATATATCTAATAAATGAAAAATATTCGAGCCGAACCGTTGCTTGGCTCGTTTGGAAACCGAACCGAGCAGAGCGGCTCGTTTACAATCGAGCAAAAAACGAGCGAGCAATTTCCGAATAATTTCTGAGCGAGCGGCAAGCGAGTTCGAGCGACGAGCGATTTGGACGGCCCTACATTTACAATCCTACTGCTGTCTTCGATCAGCCGTCAAAAGTTGTCCACATATTTGCTCTCATGACATTTTATTTTCTTTTCGGGATTGTGTTGTTGCAGCCCAAAAGAGCTACTAAACCCAATAAATAATATTTGAAGCCCACATTTCAAATTTGCAATGTTAATCGTGGTCTTAATTGACTTTTTTTCGTTATTTTTTTCAAACTCATGTGTCCCTTTTTTTATTTATTTAAATAAACTCCATCACACCCAATTCCAATTGCCTCATGAATATAACAGTTGGATGACACGGTACTTTACAGTCGTAACTGTACTCCCAGAAACGCACGCTTGTGTCGAAAAAAACTAACGGTTCATACAGATTTCTAGAGAAGAATAGATAATGGCATGATCGTCCATCCATCCAATCATCAATATATGATCATTAGAAAACCAACATTACATAATAGTAACGAATTGGTCGTACCTCATGTTTTAAAAATCGCATTACGTTAAAACAATACATACATTACACATATAGAACAAAATATGAAATTAATTTCTCTTCCGTTCTTAATTTAAAGCTTTTAATTTGTAACTAAATGTAAAGAAGTCAAATGAACTAACAAATACTCTAATGGAAAAGAAATGTAATCCTTACACCTGCAAATAAATTAATTAACATGCTAACAACACTTTAAACCAATCTTTGAAAATCGTTTTTTTTCGATTAAAATTTGTAATTTAATGTCTTTTTGAATCCAATTCTTATACTTAGCAGAAGGTGAGGGAATCGCAATACGAAACCATGGACTAGTTAAGATTTCAAATCAATTGTCCTCTACTGATGCTCTCTTTCTTACAAGGGGCTCACATAGGATATGAAATTCTTATAGATGTTTATTTTAGACAAATCACGGATTAATTGATCTATCTTTAATTCCAAAATAAAAAATAAAAAAAAAATCTGATATGCATAAATGAACTAATTTGATAGCTAAATGCTACTTTTAATTTTTTGGATAATCAACAATAAAATTGAAGTAGAAAAGAACAAGATCGAATATCCACAAACATAAACTTTGATTATTGAGTATAATTACAAAGTATGATTACATCGACCCTTTAGTACTAGCTAGATGAATCGTTGCCTTTTAGGGCTGCGTCCCTTTGATGGTGCCGATTCATATCAAGTATACACCAGGCACATAACTTGATAAGTTACCAAGTTTCAATCTTGCATTAATAATCCCTAGACTTTATAATATGCGGGTCACTTTACAGTTTTTCTCTTTAAATCTATTATATGTTGTTAGGCGTTAGCTGGTATGTTGTTTGCTAGCCAAAAAACCTGTATTCTTTGACATACGTTTTTTCTTATTATATTCTTTTTAATTATTCTTCTTTTTTTCATTAATTTTTATAATCCTTCCCTTGGCAGTTCCTTCGTTCATATATGTATGTTGCTCCCAAACTTCCAATACTTCCTAACGTGAAACAATGGATCAAAGGCGTTGTTATAAGATCACACAAAAATAAACAGACGCCATAAGTTTTTCATCCTTGAGACCAGTTAGAAAAAAGCAATTATAACTAACATATGTTACATTACGATAATGAGTCGTGGAAACAACCCGACCATTACAGAAAGTTAAGGATAATGATGCGTACATCAGACTCAAGTTAATTGGCCTGGCATTCTGACCCTCGCACATGTGAGAGCCTCATGCACTGGGGTTTTACCCTAATAACACAAAAGATTGATTATATATGGGTATTGGGAGGCATATGAAATAAGGTCAAATTATAACATCTTATCACTCTCGATCAACACTCATCTTTCATGTCTCAAAAATTTAATGTTAACGATACTTTCAAGATTCAAATAATGTAAACCAAATTCAATGTTTTTTAATTAAAAACCAAATTTAGTGATAACAGTGGTTCAACTTTTTTGTCAACATACCAAAACTAGAAAAACTCTCTTGCAACTGTGCAAATCTATTCTATGATATGTCAAGGTTCTATGAAATTGGGTGCTAATAAAACCTTTGTCATATCTTATTCAATATTTAACATTAAAATCATTTTGATGCCATAAAACTCTCTCAACTGTAATAGGGTGGACTATACGAGTTTGGGAAGAACATCGGGTGTTGCGGGACCTAAGAGAACACCGGCGGCCACCACTGACACACCACTGACACTTTAAACTTCAATTTATACTACTAGTATGCTCTTTTTTTTTCACTACTAGAAAGCTAGACAAATTTCTATGCCAAAAAAGGGCCCGTAGGAAGGTATTTTGCCACCGATTTGTGACAAATTTTCTAATTTTGGACATTTGCTACTAGTTACCATTTTTCTACAAGTTGAGCTTACCGGCCATTTTCCTACCAATTGTAAGCACACATACACAAATATGCAACATGCACAGTCACACATATTCAAACATATACATACACTCAATACACTCACATGGAAATTTGATTTCCATCGGAAAATGGTAGCAACTTTGCGACAAGTTTCCAAGGAAATTGAGTTCTTACGGAGCTTGCAAAATTCGTAGGAAAATGATCACAACTTTTTTTCCAAAGAAACTGATTTCAAACAAATGTTTTAAAATCTTTCTTAGGAACCTGGTCGCATACTTGCAACACCCTTTCAAAAAAAATTATTTTTGGAAATTATTAAAAAGTTAAGGATTCGCGGCATGTCAAATCCCGGTAAGGTTCTTCGCTTTGCATCGAATTAAACCGCATGATCCACCGCTTGTGCGGGCCCATGTCAATTCCTTTGAGTTTCATTCTTGCGAACATACCCCCCAAGCGTGATACTTAACGCGTTAGCTATAACACTACACGTACGGGTTGATACGCACAACGCCTAGTATCCATCGTTTACGGATTGGACTACTAGGGTATCTAATCCCATTCTCTCCCCTAGCTTTCGTCTCTTAGTGTAAGTGTCAGCCCAACATAGTGCTTTCGTCGTTGATGTTCTTTCCGATCTCTATGCATTTCACCGCTCCACCAAAAATTCCCTTTGCCCCTACCATACTCCAGCTTGGTAGTTTCCACCGCCTATCTAGAGTTGAGTCCTCGGATTTTACAGTAGACTTAAAAAGCCACCTTCAGATGCTTTACGCCTAATCAATCAGGATATCGCTTGCATCCTCTATATTACCATAGCTGCGGGCACAGAGTTAGCCGATGCTTATTCCCCAGATACAAACGTTCTACGCGGCATTGCTCTGTCAGGCTTTCACCCATTGAGGAATATTCCCAAGCGCTGCCTCCCGTAGGAGTCTGGGCTGTGTCTAAGTCTCGGTGTGGCTAATCATCCTTTCGGACCGGACCAACTGTTGATCATCGCCTTGTTAAGTTATTACCTCACCAACTAGCTAATCAGACGCGAGCGCCTCATTGGGCAAATTCCTCCTTTTGCTCTTCATTCTATAGGGTATTAGCAGCCGTTTCCAGCTAACGATCCCAAATTTCTAAAACTGAAATTTTTAAGAAAATGGTCTCAACTCGGAAACTTCAAGGAAATTAATATAAATTCTTGGAAAATTAAAAATTCCCAGGAAAATAGTCTCAAACTTGCTGTAAATTCTTGGAAAATTAAAAAGTCTTAAGAAAATGGTCTCACTCTTACGGCAAAATCCTTTTCATAGGAAATTGGTAGGAATCCGACCAAAATATTTTTTCGTAGAAAACTGCCCAAATTTGTAACATATTGTTATTATTTTGTATTTAACTTTATCTAATAACATTGTATTCTTTTTATATGATTTTCTCCTATCTATATTAGTTTTTGTGTGTGTGTTTATTTATTTGAGTGTTTAGTTAAATAAACTGTTGATAAAAGTTCAGGAATGAATGGATACCACCATCGGATGTTCATGAAAGTTTAGAGAAATAACTGAGAAAATGCTGACAGGACACTTATCCAAAGGATGTGGAGCTGTTTGTTGCCATTAATTCAACAATGATGATGTCAGTATATTGTGAAGGTCCATATTGACCTCTTCTATCATTAAGGGGTTGTTTAGTAGCCTCTTAATGATTTTATATTTTTTAACGGCCAACAAACATAGAATGTCTATGTATTTCGTATGGGGTTACCCAATGGCAAAGGCCACCGGCAGCTGGCCCAACCCAGCCGTACGGAGCCCTTAAGCGCTTCCAAATTATCTCCAGTTCTGGGGAAAACCCACCCGCCCAAAGGCCAACTGGTGGTAAAACCCGGATGTTTTCATGATCGAACTAAAGATCACAAAGATCCCAGCCTTCCTTCATTGAGCCACCTATGTCTCCCAAGAACGTTGTAAGTGAGAATTGAACTTGAGTCTCCATTAAGAAACCCAAACTCCCCGCCACTACACCACATTGGAAAGAACTCTTAATGATTCTATTAAGAAACTATTTATGAATCAATTAGAGGTAGAGTATGTTTGTTTCATATAAAAGACACATCTTAATTGTTCATGAAACCTCTCAATGGATAAGTTTTAGAAACATACCAACCTATTTACTATTTAGAGACTACATTTTAATATGTTAGACGTCTCAACTCTAGCTTCTTGACATGGAAAAATATGGAGATCTTTTTAACCTATAATGCTTATCATTTCTGTAAACTTTGATATTTGCATAATTACACGTGTCAAATATACATATGAAACAGATGGGTAGTACAGTTAGCATTAATACATTATTTGTGCATGATTTGGGAAAGTGCGTGATGGACACTCTTTTAAAAAGTAGTTTGAAATGACAGGGTCACCATCATTGATTATTAAAATTAGGTACCAATACCATGATACGAATTGATCATTGAGTCGCTGATCCGAAACGAGTTAACATCCTAAAGTTAAAACACCATGGCTTAACATCCTAAAGCATACGTGGGTCCCAAAGTTGGAATCGCCTCTTATTTTATGACCCAGGTTTCAAGATTGTAAAAAGAATTAGTTAAATAAAAATTTAGCAATGGCATGATATGTACATTTCATCAAGATCAACATACTAAATATTTAAAAATTGTGGCCTAAACTGCATTAGCTGTTAGCACGACAATACTCGTCACGCGCGACTCACCTTAGGTGTGCAAGCTTCCGAGTTTTAGCCTGATATTCGTATGCGCGCCCCTTTATGTGCGTGTAGTGTTGGAGTAACACGTGCAACTTATGAGGTTTTCCGGCTTCTTACAAGTCACTTTAACGTTTTTCACCCACTTATGTGATTGACAAATGTCCTTTGTCAAATTAATCAAAATATTTACATTTTAAAACACAACATTTTAATCATTACGTATCCCACATACCTTACGTTTTGGACAAAGTTTAGGTCGTTGCAACTCTTATTATATACTCCGTATTTTATAGTAACCGAAGAACCACTTTTCCACTAAACTTAGACAGCAATAAGAAGAATTAATTAATGTAATGGCTATGATTTTCCTAGGAACCTTGTATTTTAATTATCATATGTTCTATTTCTATTGCGCGCACGAAGAGAAGTTTATATGGAGGTACAGATTCTTGTCTATCAAAACATTTACATTGGAATTCCTATATCATCTTCAACCATATATTTTAAGGGGAAACAAAATATGGTTAATCAAATTTTGCACTTAATCCAAATCTTCAAATATGGTCTAGATATATATATCATTATTCACTTCATATATATTCATTTATATTCTTTGTGAGCTGAAGGAAAGTGTAATAAAATGAATAAATAAGTGTTATTAATTGAATAAAGATTAAAATGAAGATGAACAACGACTATAGATAAAGATATTTTCTAGTTAAATTATATATATATATATATAACAAGTAGTCTGTGTGAGCAATAGCCAAGGAAAGTAGGAAACCAATACAATTGGCTGGTTTTTGAAACCGGCGTAGTAGCAATTATTAAAATTTGATTAAACAATCAAAAAGCCACGCTTTTGGCTAATGCTATGCTTATGCTAATGGGTGGCAAATGTAATCGTATCTAACTTTAACTAATTTATAATGCTATCCTACTCAAGTTGCAGATTAAAATTTCTGGAATCAATATAGCATCCACCTTTTTCTTGTCATTGGTACTTTATTCTCGTTGTACTCCAACCCAGATCATATTGTTTCAAACATGAAGGAAATTGACAAAGTTTCGTGCCCTTCAATTCTCCAACTAAGGCCTTATAATTCGCTGAATAAATGCCAAGACCTTTGTACCCTACAAACTAGGTCCATTGTGATTCTAAGTACGTCTAGTTAATCCATCCAATTGATAGTCAATTCCAGATGCAATGTTTGGTTATTTAAGACATATGTTGAAACTTGAAATCATGATATCTAATATATGTCAGATAACACCGACCTTAATTTACCCCATAAGCAATTTGCTCAATGAAAACATGAGTATATGTATTTTTTTTTATTTGTAGGTGGTCTAGGAAATTGATACGGTTTCTAGAACCTTTTTGTAACATGTTTAGTTTTTAGGTAGTTCGCTAACCAGGATAACAAATTAACTAAGTTTGCTTGTAGAGAGAGCAGGCTCAACAGTTCTCTTAATGACTTATATGATTGGTGATTACTGATTACTATTGGGTTTTCTACGTAATTAGCGACTGTTTGCTAGAAATATGACACCAATGACCCACGTAATGTCTACTCGGTTGTTTTGTTATACAAGGTCATATTAGGCCATAAAATGTCTTTTTGTAAAACACATACCGATCATTGACACTCTTTGTGATTATCACTAATAATCTACAATTTTATTTGGCATAGATATTAGGTTTTGTAATTTGTTATTCCGGTTGATATTACGCTACAATAGATCATTTTTTTGTTAGATCATTTCGCTTCCTCATCCACGTCATTAGATTCTAGTGCCACCATTGTGGAGTTTTGTTATGCAGGGATTCTAATAAGACGTGCATCAATAACCGGTGTACGCCTTAGGATTTTGTTCGTTGAGTGGCACCCAAAAAACACCTAGATCGGTGAGGTAGTATCTTTGTACAAAGATGCTAACATAAATAGCAAGCCAATTTCTATCAAACTAGAACTAGTGATCTTTGTTTGATTTTGTTATTGTTTCCTTACCCCGACCAAATCTCTTTGTTTTATTTCTATCAAACTAGAACTAGCCATGGTGTTTATTTGGTTCTCACCCAAGTTTTGAAATTGATGGTTTTGGAATTAAAACACAAAAAATCCTCTTGATTTATACTTACTAAATTACCTATGCTAACAAACTATGGTGATATACTAATTTAGTTATACAAAAACCCTATTCTCAGTTTTACAAAGCAATCCTCAAATAAGAAACACACTACAGTTTCTCATGAAGATCTTGTATTTGTGCGCGCCCCTTTGAGTTAGAGTTTTGCTATTTGTTTTGTATTTTAGGTTTTGAAACGAGGACTAGCTCGGGCTGATGTAGGGGCTTAGGGCACCCAAATTCTAGCTGGTGTTTACCAAAATTTTATTTAAGAATGATGTGTATATAGTATTGATGTTGTATATATATATGTATGATGCATTGTGGGTTCTCAATATTCTTAGTTTAATCAAATTTAATGTGTATATTAAAGATGCTCATGATGTAACCTATATATATAGTAAGTAGTTTGTGAATTTCTAGCTCCTTATATAATGGGCGAACTTTTTCAGTCACTAATCCCCCCTTTTCTTATTAAATGATACAACTATAAAGTGTAATCAAATGATAAATACGATCATAATAGTTAAGTAATATAGTAGCCAATGCATTTTATATGGAATACGTATTAGGTATATAATATACATGTTGGCTAATATATGTATGTTTTAAGTAAACGCAAATTATTCTATAAAACTAGACGGGTGTCCGCGCAATACGACGGGGAACGTAGACCATATTATTCACGTGACAGTTATGGGTGCTCATGGTTCGATTTGAAACCTTGAAACGTTTAAAGTTGTGGCCATCTCTTTGGTTTTACGGTTGATTTTTTCTTTAAACTTTCAGTTGGTCGGTTTCAAAATTTTCAAACCGTAGCGAATGGTTTAGTTTGTGGTTTATAACGAAAACCGACCATATGAAACTGGAACGGACCATAAGCCTTAAATGTGTTTTAATTATTTGGGGTTATTGAATTTAAATACTCCCGATTTTCACTCGTTGGCCGGGAACACTCCAAACTATCAAAATATTTACCACCACTCTCAACTTTTATCTTATTTACTTATGTCGCTCCCAAACTAACGGAACACTAACTCTGTTAGTCTTTTTTGATGATATGGGGAAATGAACGGTGGTGCAACAGTGGTGGTGTTTCCATTGATGGCTGCAAGCGATTGGTGGGGGGGGGGGGGGTTATGTATGGAGATTCGGGTTTGATGGTGAAGAAAAATAATGATAACTCACAAGTTTATAAAAAAAAGTGACATATAAACATGTCACTTCATTAAAAAATGCCACATCACCACACACGCATCCCACGTTAGTGGTTAAGTTTTTTTAAATACAGGTTCAGGTCAAAAATGTTTAATAGGTGGGACTTTCATCAAAATTATTTTCGGATGAACCGCACAAAAATGTAACATTAAAATCTAATTTGCCTTTTAATTTTGACTTTTTTTGGATTCTTGCTATTTATCAGTAATTAACGGGCATTAAGCAAACCGTAATCTTTCATGGGTGAAAGAATTTTTTGGCGATGCATTCATGTATAATTACTTTTAACTTTTTAAGCAAACATGGATTGATCGAAGATATATTAGAATTAGTATGGGCAATTAACTAATACATCCGTACACACATGATGTCCACTCCATAAAGAATATGCACACGGTAAGTGCTTAAATCCCAACCATGCAGCCAATGATGAATCATCGTCAAGCTAGTTGGTTGTTTTTCTTTTCCAATTTTTTAATATTTCCAATATTCTGTGATTTGACAAGATTCCTGTCTTCAATCATAAGGTGGATATGTATCTTATTGTTTAGAAGAAAAGAAACCAAGGCAGGAATCACAGTATTTTCAAGGCTATATTGACAGGCTGATGATCGAACCTGGAACGAAACTGGGAAGCGTACTGGTTTTAGTGGCGAAGCTTGGACTGAAGCACCGGGGAGGTCGAGCTCAAAATGTATATAAGATTTCACAAAAGAGGGGGGGGGGGGGGTTGTCACACCCCAACCTACGGCGGAACATGCCGGGGCGCGACTTTGATTGTATCATAGCTCAGAAGACACTAAGTGAAATACACGTGTCAATATCTAAATTATTCATTCATATATCAAGTTCAAAAGCACAAACATCGTTTCAAAAAAAATACCGTTACAATTAAATATTCAAAACATAAATAAAATTTCTCTTCAATCATCAAGCAACCTAAGGTCTCATCTAACTTCCAATACTTGATTCATCCGATAAAGCTACATGCGCCATGCGTGAAAATATATATTTTGTCAACATAAAGTTGAGCAAGTTAACCACAGTTTTGAGTATGTATAATATTAAAATAACAATTCCATGCAATAATCATAAATTACTACAACTAGCAACAAAAAATAAAAGTTGTCTTTTCAACCGAATCGCATTGATAACGGTTTAATTCGACGGCGTGTGATCATACTAATGAGGATGAGGATGAGGATGAGGATGACGTACCAACCAACATAAAAATAAACACATAGTCATATTCGCACATAACAACTAATCGAGCAATTACAATTATGCATATAACGGAATTGTAGTGAAAACAATAAATTGATTTTGAACGCATAACGCCCCCAAAATTGTAAAGCGGTAAAAAGGGGGATGTGAATTTACTTACCTTTAATGAGGGATAAGCGAGGACGAGATAATAAAAGAAAATGCTAGGATGGAAAACGATCAAGCTTCCTGAGATTTTCCGACAATTAATCCTAATTATTAACGATATAGAGAGTTAAATATAGTCATAACGAAATATTAAGGATCTATGACGGGTTTTGAGAGTCGATATGGTTGTGTGTAACATTAAAAATATTGATTGTTACATCTTCGTTAATTATAAGGGTTATTATTATATTTATGTTTGCTTTCGTTATAAAAAAAATGGATATTTTATAAAGTGATATAGAAGTTGGAAATCTAAGACGAAAATGAATCTTTAAAACGAAAACGAGTTATCATATTCATTCATACATATATACAAGATTTTATGGAGAAAACGACAAGTCTAAAGGTTAGGTTTATCAAATTTACGTTTATTAAATGTTATAACCATATATTAATATAAAAGAAACTTATTAAATTGTTACAAAAAAAATAAATAACAAAACCGGGTTTTAGGATGACGGGAAAATGGCTCAATTTGTCGGTTTTTATAATATTTATGTTTATTTGAGTAAAATATAAATAATGTTTAAAAATTTAAATGAAAGAAAAAATGCCAAAAAAAATAGGTTGGGTCGGGTTCGAACCCGCGATCCAGCCCTTGTTAATCAAAGACTCGGCCAACTGAGCCAACATGGCCAGTTGTTAAAAGTTGCAGGTCTAAAAAATATAAACGAGGTTTTAAAAAAAGACATGAACCCTAGATTATCCAATTGGATAATCTGGTCCATGTTTAATCAAACGAGTTTAGGGTTAATGATCTATGGTGAAGCGCGATTTTAGTCGTACCTTTTAATTGTATTAGAACTGTGATTAAGATGTTAAAATCGATCAAGTTTGTTGCGGCCAAAGGAGGGGTAATTTGAGTGACGGGATGATAGGGTAAATCAAATTGGGTTTATGGGAACAGTTGGCGACGAGGGGAAGAGGGTTTATGCGAGTTTAATTGATTCATAACGAGGGGTTTATGTAGATCATGAGTTAGGGTTTGTTCGTGGCTTAATTAGGTTAATTCATCAAATTACGGCCTAATTAACACGCTCCTACTATAATTAAGTGTCGGTTACGTGTTTATTCGACGGAATATGCCACTTGCCCAAGTTAATTGATCATAAACGAGCGGGATTGAAGATTTTGAAGGATTTGGGGCCGTCAGGTCGGGTTTGGGTCAACTGGTAATACCAGGGTGGGTGGTTTGGGTTATTTATATATTATTATATATTATAATATCATGATTTACATAACTGGCCCCTGACGTTTATAGATGGAAGCGAGAATGGGTTAAAGTTTGAGTTTGGGTGGGATTTGTCAAGCTCTTGTAAGTTTAAGTTTTAAAACTACAAAAAAATACTCAATAAATACGTTGTTGTTATTAAATGAGTGACCCGAACCCTTAAACGGGTCGGGTATAATTACAAGAATATAAAAAATGAAAACCCGAAATGTTACAACATTCACTACTTTAGGAAATTTCGTCCCGAAATTAGGAATTAAGCCGTAACGAAGAGGTGCGGGTACTTGGACTCCATTTGATCTTTACGTTCCCAGGTGAACTCAGGACCACGTTTAGACTCCCAACGAACTTTGACAAGCGGAATACGGCTAAGCTTGGTTTCCTTGTCCATATGATCCTTGATTTCAACAGGTTTCTCGATAGCACGCATAGATTCATCAATTTGCACTTCATCGAGGGGGTATATGGAGATTCCCCTCGACTAAGCACTTCTTGAGGTTGGAAACATGAAAAGTTGGATGAACATTGGAGAGCTCTTCGGGGAGATTGAGACGATACGCAACTTTACCAACCCTTTCAACGATCTCAAACGGGCCAACAAAACGAGGAGATAGTTTATTCCTTTTGCCAAAATGAACTACCCCTTTCCAAGGAGATACTTTAAGGAGAACTCGATCACCAACATTGAACTCGAGAGGTTTACGACGCTTATCGGCCTAGCTCTTTTAACGGCTACGAGCGGCAAGAAGGTTTTGACGAATAAGGGCGATTCGATCGGAAGTCTCTTGAACAAGCTTGGGACCGGTGAGTTGTGATTCACCAACCTCATTCCAACTAATCGGGGAACGACATTTTCGGCCGTAAAGAGCTTTAAAGGGTGCCATGCCAATACTAGTGTGAAAGCTATTATTGTAGGAAAACTCTACAAGTGGTAAGTGAGTATCCCAATTTCCACCAAAATCTAGTACGCAAGAGCTGAGCATATCTTCGAGAGTTTGAATTGTTCTCTCGGATTGACCATCGGTTTGCAGGTGATAAGCGGTGCTTAAATCAATACGGGTATTCAAGGCGGTTTGCAACGATCTCCAAAAATAAGAGGTAAACCGACTATCACGATCGGAAATAATGGTCAAAGGCGTTCCATGGTGACAAATGATGTTTTTGACATAGATTCGGGCTAATTCGCTTACGGAGGATTTTTCTCAGAACGGTATGAAATGAGCTGACTTGGTCAAACGATCGACAATCACCCAAATACTATCATTCCGGTTTTGAGTAGTGGGGAGTTTAGTAACAAAATCCATGGCTATGTCTTCTCAGTTCCAAGCGGGGATCGAAGGTTGGTCGAGCAAACCAAACGGCTTTTGATGCTCGGCTTTAACCTTAGAATAAGTGAGGCATTTAGATACATACATTGCAATATATTTCTTCATTCCCGGCCACCAAAACATGGTACGAAGATCGGCATACATTTTATCCGCGCCGGGATGAATAGAGTATCGTGACTTATGAGCCTCATCAAGGATGAACATGCGAAGATCGTCACGATCGGGAACCCATAGACGGTCCAAATAATAGAGTAAGCCATTACGTTTGGTTTCAAGTTGGAGTTCGGCGCCACACGACATCTCGTCGTGTAAGTTACCCTTGGTGACGGAGACGTGTTGTGCGTCGAAGATGCGGTATTGGAGGTCAGATTGGATGGTGACACAATGGAGCAAGACGGATTTAACATGACTCTTACGACTAAGAGCATCGGCCACGACATTCGCTTTCCCGGGGTGGTAGCGAATTTCGCAATCATAATTGCTTAACAATTCGGCCCATCATCTTTGTCTCATATTGAGGTCCTTTTGGTCGAAAATGTGTTGTAAACTTTTATGGTCGGTGAAGACCAAACATTTCGTGCCGTAAAGGTAGTGTCTCCAAATTTTCAAGGCAAACACGACCGCACCAAGTTCGAGGTCGTGCGTCGTGTAATTTTTCTCGTGCACCTTGAGTTGACGCGAAGCGTAAGCAATGACCTTGTCTCGTTGCATAAGAACACAACCAAGACCTTGAATAGAAGCGTCACAAAAGACAACAAAATCGTCGTTGCCCTCGGGAAGAGCAAGGATTGGAGCATTGCAAAGCATGTCCTTAAGAGTTTGAATCGCTTCCTTTTGACCGGAACCCCATTCGTAAACTTTCCCTTTGTGGGTTAGTGCGGTAAGGGGTGAAGCAATCTTCGAAAAGTTGCGGATAAAACGACGGTAATACCCCGCTAAACCAAGAAATGAACGAACCTCCGTTGGAGAGGACGGGGTCGCCCAATTTTTAACGGCCTCAATTTTTGCGGGATCAACGTGAATACCCTTGTATTTAACGATGTGGCTCAAGAATTGAACTTGCTTTAGCCAGAATTCGCATTTGGAGAACTTAGCATAAGTTGTTCCTTTCGTAACAAGTCGAGAATGGTGCGTAAATGGTCTTGGTGATCGGTTTCGGATTTAGAGTATATCAAGATATCGTCGATGAAAATAATCACAAACTTGTCGAGATAGGGTTTACAAACGCGATTCATAAGATCCATGAAAACGGAAGGAGCATTAGTCAACCCAAAAGGCATAACTCGGAACTCAAAGTGACCATAACGGGTACGGAAGGCAGTCTTGGGTATGTCATCTTCGTGGACACGGAGTTGGTGATAACCCGAATGGAGATCAATCTTAGAGAAACATGCGGCTCCTTGGAGTTGATCGAAAAGATCATCAATACGCGGGAGGGGATAACGATTCTTGATTGTAAGCTTGTTGAGCTCACGGTAATCGATACACATACGAAGAGTACCGTCTTTCTTCTTGAAAAACAAGACGTGTGCGCCCCATGGAGACGAACTCGGGCGAATAAAACCCTTTTCCGTGAGTTCTTGGATTTGGTTAGAGAGTTCTTGCATTTCGGAAGGTGCAAGGCGGTAAGGTGCTTTGGCTAGGGGGTTTGCTCCAGGTACAAGATCAATACGGACCGCCACTTGACGAATGGGAGGAATTCCGGAAACGTCATCGGGAAAGACTTTGGGGAAGTCGCGGACAATCGGGATGTCGGGAAGTTTCTTTTCTTCATCGGATTTTGTGGCGACGTGGGCTAAGAAGGCGACATACTTCTTGCGTAAGTAACGTTGGGCTTCAAGGCATGGAATGAGGTTTAGCTTTGAGAAGGGTCCTTCACCGCGGACGTTTAGAATCACGCCTCCATCGATAGGGATTCGAATGAGTTTCTCGAAACACAAAATTTCGGCACGGTGGAGAGATAGCCAATCCATACCAATGATAACGTCGAAGCTACCCATTTGCATAGGGATAAGATCGATGGAGAACTTTTTCCCATTGAGAGTAATCGTGCAATTTCGAATGACGGAGTCAATAGTGATCAAACTACTGTTTTCTATCTCTACCGTGAAGGGCTTAGATAATTTACTACGGAGCACATCAAGCATGTATTCAAAATCAAAGGAAATAAAGCTTCTATCGGCTCCTGAATCAAATAGTACTGAAGCATGGTGCTTATTAACTAGGAACGTATCTTTCACCACATCATTCGAGTTTCGGGCTTGATGAGCATTGATGGTGAAAGCTTGGCCTTGAGTTCTTTGAGGTGCTTGGATTTGAGAAGTTGAAGCTTGAGAGGTTGGAGCTTGATAGGCTTGCATGACCATGGGTTGAGCTTGAAGTGTTGGAGGAGCCATGAGTTGGGGTACTTGGGGTTGATAAGCTTGCACATGATAGGCTTGGGAGGTGTAGTAAGGTTGTGGTGCAACATAGGCTTGGTGAACTTGGGCGAGTCGAGGACACGCGTTGCGAAGGTGATTTGGGTCACCGTAATTGTAGCAAGCCTTAGCGGGGTTAATGGTTGGAGCACAAGGGATGGCTCGGTTGGGTTGGTTTGATGGTGCGAACCGCGGTGGAGCGGCTTGCACACGGGGTGCTTCTCGACAATATTGGGTATGGTGGCCGAATCGGTGGCAATTGGTGCACACCCGACATGTGGCTTGGGTCGGGTGGTGGCGTTGGCAAGTGTTTCAAAATAGGTGTGGGCCGGTGTAGGGTTTTTTGCTGCTTGTTGGGCTTGCGGTTGGGCTAACACAAAATTTTGGGAGTTGGGTTTTCTCTTGTTGTTGCGGTAGTGGGATGGCTTTTGTGGTTGTTATTCTTGGAGGACTCGGGCTTATAGGATTCAGGCTTAGACTCTTTAGTGGGCTCAGGTGTGGCCTTATCATTGGGCTTCTTAGAATTCTTCCGCGTCAAGGTCCCGGCCTTAACGTGGTTCTCGGTGAGGGTACCGGCTAAGGTGATGGCATCATGAAGGGTTTGCGGGTCACGACTTAGAACATAGTCTTGAATTTGCATAGGTAAACCCGAGATGTACTTGTCGATTGCACGTTCAAGTGGAGTGACCATGTGGGGAATGAGAAGGCTTAGTTCATGGAAACAGTCGTTGTAGATGGTGTCATTTCCACTTTCTTGTTTCAAGTTCCAAAACTCTTCTTCCAACCTCCGAAGCTCATGTTTCGGGCAGAACTTCTTGAACATAAGTTTCTTGAGGTCATCCCATGGCAAGGCCATGGCAACCTCAGCGCCGAGCATGCGCTTTTCACCGTTCCACCAATTGAGGGCATTCTTCTTAAGCATACTCGAGGCGTAAGTGGTTTTCTTGTCCTTGGGACATTCACAATGGAGAAATATGCTCTCCATTTCTTCGAACTATTGCAGGAGAACGGTAGCACCGTCGATACCGAAGTATTCGGGCGGGTTGGCACTCTTGAATTGTTTGAGGGGGTAAGCATTTGTGGATGATGAAGAAGCATTCACAGTTTGCAATTGGGAGATGATCGTTGGGAGGGCTTTCACGATGCCCTTAGTAATGTGGGACGACATGTGGCGACCAAAGTTGCCGGTGCGACAGCCCCGACTGATGAGGCGAGAAGACATACTGCAGGGGTAAAAGGTGTAAAATTGGTAAGACTAGGGTGAATGTTGCAAGTATAATTAATTGACGAAATATAGTAATCGTGCATTGAGGTTGGGATTGTGTTTGAGAATTTTCATTACTTACGAGACTTGATTATATAACATTTTATCATCTTTAAAAAAAATAATATAACAACATAACTTGAATTACAATACATGGGTTCATTTGTCGGTTAGTGCATCATGAGCCACCATGGGTCCTTCCAACAAATGAAATATATCAAACACCAAATAAACAAAACAATCGAAAATCGAATTTGAGGGAGGTGTTGAGGTAGATGATTGAAGTAGTTCGGGAACCACCCCATTGAACATACTTCATCCATCCGATCAACAAAAAACAATACAGAAAAACCGAGTTTAGCCACGAAATCACCGTGAATTCGGTTATAAATTTAAGGATGTGATCGTCACATGACCACGTTGATACAATGAGGGTAGTAGATTCGGGTACGTTTGGTGTGATATGCTTTGGCCTAATAAGTTCCACACCCTTACCGAACACACCAGGAAGGCAACCAGGTCTCGCGGTTGATTGAGATTTATGCGCATTGCACTTCCTTAGGCTCGCAAGCCTTGGTGTCAAGGGTTCGGTAAATGTTGGTGCAAGATGTCAGTAGTTCAGTGTCAAGTGTCTGTAATCGTATTAGTTAGATTTATGTTTTGTATGTAAGCGAAGTTGCTAACAAGTTCGCTGATATGGGCGAACTTGTTAGACAAGCGAAGTTAGAGACAACTTCGCCTGAACATGCCAGGCGAAGTTGTCGTGTCTATATAAGCTGTTTAGGTTACGGATTAAAAAAAGATATTCCAACGAATTCAGTTTATTATTCAAAGAACGAGTTAGAGAGAGTCTGTATTTGGTAATCTTTGTATCACGTGTTTACGGTTGCAATATAACGTGTTTGTGTTTATTGTAACGTGTTTAATCGTATCGTCTTCTACGCTCGTAACGTCTTACGTAGGGATTCCGCACCTACGTAGAACGCGATATCTCGTGTAGATCCGGCTGGGAACCTACAGTTGGTATCAGAGCTTTTTGCTCGTGATTGTGGTTCGGGATTATCACGCGGGTGTAGAAGTCGTTCCGTTCGACTATTCGCGGGACGAGTTTACTGTGTTTTTGTGTCCTACTCACCTCCTGCAATCATAAACAACCCTTTACACCGTCACAAACCTCGCAAAATCCAGAAATCAAACCTGCAAAAACCATCGTGTTCATCAGGCGAAGTTGCCGTCACTGTTAGTAGGGTTTTAGCGAAGATATAAGGTTAAGCGAAGTTATCCACAACTTCGCCTACCTTCTCAAGTTCGCTTATCTCAAGCGAAGTTACCCACAACTTCGCCTACCTCACAAGTTCGCTTACCTTAAGCGAAGTTATACACAACTTCGCCGAATCAGGCGAATTTAACAAAGGGAGCGAAGTTCAGAATCAGCGAAGTTCAGACTTAAGCGAAGTTATCCACAACTTCGCCTACAGTACTGTTAAGAAGAAAATTTTTATTTTTCGGGTTTCTTTGTGTTTCGTAAAAGATGACTTCAATAAACATTACGGAACTGGTGAAGATGGTAGTGGAAGCGGGTTCAGCTACTAAGGCCCCAAAGATGCTGAAAGGAACCGACTTCGTGGCATGGAAGGATCGGTTTGAACAATATGTCAAGTACCAAGATGCTAAAATGTGGGTGTGTATACAAGATGGCTACATTCCACCAACTGCTGAATATGAGGGTCGTGATCAGATTAAGAAATACAGCAAGATGGAAGAAGAAGAGAAGAAAATGTATGAGGCCGAAAGCAAAGCTCATGCAGCAATTACAATGGCTCTTCCACAAGAGATTCTGCACACCTTCAGAAAGTACAAAACTGCCAGAGAGCTTTGGGAAGCGCTTGAAAACCGTTTTGAGGGTAATGTGGGAATCCGTGCTTCAAAGATTAAACTACTTAAAACCCAGTTCTCGGTCTTCAAGTATCTGAAGAATGAATCACTTGATGATATCATCACTAGATATTATCATTTGATGACATAACTCAGCAATTATTCTATTACTTACAAAGAAGATGAGATTGTTGAAAAGATTCTTGATGCTCTCCCACCGAAATGAGAGATGTACACCGTGTTGATGAGAGAAGACAAAGACTTTGCCGACTATGATTTGGAAACGGCAGTAAACAAGCTACGAACTTTTGAACTAAACATGGTTCGAAAAGAGATATCTACTGATCAGGTTCAAGATCCAGGAATGTATGGTGCAAAGGTCAACTCAAGTTCAAGTTCGAAGTCTGATTCGTCTGCTTACTACTCAAAGGGAGAGTCGGGCGCTAACTCAACACATGACGGTCATGTATCTCTCAACATGAATGGTGATGTATGCTTTGTAGCTGGTGGATCTAATGCTTCTAGCCCTCAAGCAACCAAGAGTAGTTTTTCCCCTGGTGTTTCAAACAACAACTAACTCGAAGATGCCCATGAGTGTTAAATCTGCTGAACAGCAGTTTGCTCTCTACGCATCTTTCATTGCTTCGTATGAAAATTACATCAAAGGTAAAATTGTTGATCCAGCAACTTTGAATGAAGATTATGATCAGATCGATGCTGATGATCTGGAAGAGATGGATCTGCAGTGGCAGATGGCGATGATTGTGAGAAGGGTTAAGTGGTTTATGAAGAAGACTGGTAGGAAGTTTGTTGGTGAGAGACCAGGGTTTGACAAGTCGAAGGTTAGGTGTTACAACTGCCAACAGAATGGCCATTTTGCAAATGAGTGCACAAATGAACGTGTAGAGCGCAGTCAAAACAGGTCTACACAACAGAGTGGGGGTGTCAATGATAATAGAGCCATGATATCCAGACAAAATGGAGAGTACAACTGGAATCTGCATGCTGAAGAAGTGTTCGAACAGGCCAATTTGGCAAACATCGAGACTGCAGATAGTGAGAAAGTGACTGGCGAAAATGAAGCTTACATGGCAGAAGCTCAAAATGAAGCTAACATGGCAGATGTGAAAGACCAGCTCTCCGAGGTAAGTACCAAAATTCATTGTACTAAATGTGAAAATATGTCTGAACAACTGAAAACTATAACTGATCAGTTTGTTAGTTTGGATGCTGAATTTAAAACGTTAAAAGAAGATCATCATTTCACTAAAGCTAGAGAAAACAGTTATAAAGTAAAAATAAAAGCTAGTGAAAAAGATATTAGAAGTCTGAAAGCAAATTTAGCTGAAAAAATACAAGTTATTGATCTTAGCTATGAAGTCTTAGAAGAGAAGACCAAACAAATAGTTGAAAGGGATAAACAGATAGCTGATCACCAGGTGAAAGTGGTGGAACTGAACAGGAAACTTGAGAAATTTAGAAATTCCTCCGTTATGCTTGATCACCTCGTTAGTGATCAAGGTTCCCCAGTTAAAAGGGGAGGAATTGGTTATCATGAAGTTCCACTACCTTACAATCATAATTACACTTATGATCCTAGTAATCAGAAATCTGTCGATGTTGATTTTGGTCAGACAGTTCCGGTTAAGGTTACTATTAAAGAACCAGAAGTTAGTAAAGGCGAAACAAGTAAGCCTGTTTCGAGTGTGAAAATTTCTGTGCCTAGTCCTGTCTCATCTAACTCGGACAAGTCTTCCGAGTCGAGTGAGACAAAACAAGAGGCAGTGTTACCAAACAGTGGGGAGAAACATAAAACAACTGAAAAGAAATCTCCACTAAACCCGTATGTCCCACCTTATGTGAGACAAACGGGCAGTAATACAGCCATAACATCTAAAACAACTATGGAAAAGAAAGTTGAACACAGGAGTTGTTTCAGATGTAATCAATTAGGACACCTAATTGCTGATTGCCCTCTGAAGCAGAAATTCAGAGGTGTGAGGCCTTCAAAATCTGAGAAAAGAAACAGTAATCAATATAATGGAAAAAATGAAAACCCATCAAAATTCAGAAATTGGACTAATTCAGGTTTTCAAAGAAAAAGATCTCAGTTTTTCACTGCTAACAACCAAACCATAAGTAATAATTCATTTAATTCACGACGGTTTGGATGGCCTCATAGTCAATCTCCAAGAAGGTATCCGCTCAGGACTTACAGAAATTATTCTGATGCTAACTTTGGACAGCCAAGGTACGGGATGTATCGACCCAAGACCAAGAGGTCTTGGGTCCCCAGATTTTAACCCTCTGCTTTAATCGTGCAGGAACAGTTGAACAGGGCTGCAAACAATCTATGGGTTGTGGATAGCGGCTGTTCCCGGCACATGACGGGTAACAAGAATTTGTTACACGAATGGAAACCTGTTCAAGGAGGAAGAGTGAGTTTCGCTGGAGAGAGCAGTGGAAGGATCACAGGAATTGGGACTGTGACGAATGGAAAGATGACTTTAGAGAAAGTGAACTTTGTTGAAGAATTGAAGCACAATCTGCTGAGTGTTTCGCAGATCTGTGACAAGAATTACACCGTGCATTTTACCAAGAATGAGGCGATTGTGTTGCATCCTGGTTTTAAGATACCCGAGGATTGGATTGTTATGAAGGCTCCAAGAGAGAAGAATACTATATCATGGACATGAGGTCGACTGAAATGGCCCCAGAAGAATCGTGTCTTTTGTCGAAAGCGACTGAATCGGAGTCCGAATTATGGCATAGGAGAATGGGGCATATTCATCTTCGGAAGATGAACTACATTGTCAAGAATGGGTTGGTGTTGGGTGTTCCCTTGAAGAATTTCAACTTCGAAGACCAATGCTTATCATGCAAGAAGGGAAAGCAACACAAGAAATCCCATCACACCAAGAAGATTAATTCTATAGTCAGTACCCTAGAACTACTTCACATGGATCTCTTCGGTCCAGTGAATGTAAAAAGTCTAGGAGGAACATCTTACTGCTTGGTGATCACTGATGATTTCTCTCGATATTCCAGGGTATATTTCCTGAAGTCAAAGGATGAGACTGTTCAGATGGTAAAGAATTTGATTACCAAGGTTGAGAATATCATGGGAAAAAGGGTTAAGTACATCAGAAGTGACAATGGGACCGAGTTCAAGAACTATGAGATGGAGATCTTCTGCTTACAGAAGGGGATTGAACACCAGTACAGCGCTCCGTATACACCGCAACAAAATGGAGTGGCTGAGAGGAAGAACAGAACTTTAATTGAAGGAGCCAGAACCTTGCTGGCTGATTCGATACTTCCCGTGGTGTTCTGGGCTGAAGCAGTTGCAACAGCCTGTTATATCCTTAATAGAGTGTTAACTATTAAAAGATTAAATAAAACCTGTTATGAACTTATGCATGGGAGAAAGCCCAACTTGAATGGTCTTGAACCATTCGGGTCCCCGTGTTCGATATTAAAGACCAATTCTAAATTTGGTGAAGTAGCCGACGAAGGAATCTTAGTCTGATACGTTGTTGGGACTCCCAACAGACGGGTCTTTAATACATCGACCAGCAAGGTTGAGGTGGTGTGTAACACTGATATCACAAGTTACAAATCCCCAAAACCAAGTATGGGACCCGCCGCGATTTTTGACTATGATATACTTTTTAAATTTTTTAACATGCCTTATTTGGATTTTGCAGAAGTTGAGGAAAGAATTGCTACAAAGATGATATGCGATGAGGAAGACACTTTGGTGCAACGACCACAGTATGATGAATGTCAGCCTTCCTCGTCAAATGCTGTCAATACCCCTGCTGCCTCTACTGAAGAGGAATTCATCAATCCGTTTCACTCTCAACATCAATCACCCATTGATGAGCTATCTTCGAACTTGGAAGATAATCTGAATGTCAGTTCGGTTCCGACTACGAGAATTCACAAAAATCACCCTCTGGAAAATGTGATAGGTGATTTGTCCGATGGTGTACAAACAAGACAAAGCTTGAATGAGTACATCTGTGTTTACACAAGCATTAAAGAATCAGGCATAGTCAACGAATGCTTGTACACCTGCTTTATCAGCCAGATTGAACCAAAGAACTATCAAATGGCTCTCAAGGACAGCTCGTGGGTCGAAGCCATGCAAGAAGAATTAGCCCAGTTTAAGAAGATGGAGGTATGGAACTTGGTTGCAAAACCAAAGAATGTGCATGCGATTGGCACAAAATGGGTCTTCAAATGCAAGAGAGATGAGAAAGGGATTGTTATCAGGAACAAGGCGAGGCTGGTTGTTAAAGGCTTTAATCAGCAAGAGGGGATTGATTACAATGAGGTGTTTGCTCCTGTGGCAAGATTGGAAGCCATTCGGCTGTTTTTGGCATTTGCTGCTCATAAGGAGATGAAGGTTTTTCAGTTAGATGTGAAGAGTGCGTTCCTAAATGGTAAAGTCGATGAGGTTGTGTACGTTGAGCAACCTCCGGGTTTTCCTGACCCTGACTTTCCCGATCACGTGTACAAGCTAAGTAAAGCGCTGTATGGACTACATCAGGCACCTCGTGCCTGGTACTCAACGTTATCCGATTACTTGCTTGATAATGAGTTTGAAAGAGGTAAGATTGATAGCACATTGTTCTTCAAGAGAAAAGGGAGCGACTTTCTACTGGTGCAAGTCTACGTGAACGACATTATCTTTGCTGCATCAAAGGTCGCCATGTGTCAGGAGTTTGAGGCCGTCATGAAGAAGAGATTTGAAATGAGTGCTATGGGTGAACTAACTTTCTTTTTAGAACTGCAGGTTGATCAGAAGAAAGATGGTATGTTCATTCATCAGACGAAGTATGTCCATGATGTTTCAAACGTTTCAAGATGGAGGACAACACTCCATACGATACTCCAGTCTGCGTCAACCACAAATTGGGTGCTGAGTCAGACAACGATGCAGACGTGGACCCAACCAAATATCGGGCTATAATAGGTTCTTTAATGTACTTAACTGCTTCTAGGCCTGACATAATGTTTGCTGTTTGTCTTTGTGCTCGCTCTCAGGCAAACCCAAAGGAATCTCACTTGAAGGGTGCGAAGAGAATATTGAGGTATCTCAAAGGCAAACCTAAGCTGGGGTTGTGGTACACAAGAGGAGGAGACTTGGATTTGGTCGCCTACACAGATTTTGATTATGGAGGGTGCAATCAGAGTCGGAAGTCTACAACTGGTGGATGTCAGTTTCCTGGTGGCAGACTAGTGTCCTGGCAATGCAAGAAGCAGACCTCAGTCGCAATTTCAACATGTGAAGCAGAATACATGGCAGCATCCAACTGCTGCTCCCAGGTTCTTTGGATTCAACAACAGTTGCGCGATTATGGTCTGAATTTTACTCTTACTCCTATTTGCATTGATAACACTGCTGCTATCTCAGTAACTAACAATCCCGTTAAGCACAGTAAAACTAAACACATTGACATACGTCATCATTTTATACGGGATTGTGCTGAGAAGAAACTGATTGAGCTCGAAAAGGTTGATACGCTAGATAATTTCGCTGACTTGTTTACTAAAGCGTTTGACAAAACTAGATTTCAAAACCTTGTTGAGCTGAATGGGATGATCAATCCCGAGTAACCATGCTTTATGTTTTTGTTTTTTTTAAAAAAAAAAAAAAAAAAAAAGGTAACTATCGCTTAGAATTATGTCGGTTGCCTCAGTTTGAAGGACATGTCTTCGGATATGTTTGGTCCTCATTTCTACTTGTAGAATATGAGGATAGCCATTAACCAGATGATTGAAAGTGACCGGGGCGGTTTATGATGTGTTTTCATTCTTTCGCTGAAAATTAGTCGATCATACTTAGTTAGAAGGACACATACTTGTATGTGGTCGGTCCAGCTGATCCATTGGATCTTCGGGACAGCCGTTTACCTGAAAACTTCAATTTGATCGGGGCGATTGAAGTTAAAATTTTTTTTTCTTTCCAGGAGATGAAATTATTTTTCAAGTCTACTACTTCGTAAGAAGTACCTTTGCTATGTTTAACAGAAAATTGATCCAACCTTGGAAAGTGATAGATATACTGATTCTGTGTTCTTAACTAGTGAAGTTATTAGGCCTAAAAGATTTTAGAACAGTCATTGTATGTCATGGTAGCTTTTTATGGTGCGTAAAAGTAGAAGTGATACTAACTAAATCTACTCGATTTTACGTGGAAACTCCTTAAGAGTTGTGCATGTCTTCATATATATATTTCCGAATGATAGGCAGAAAAGCGATTACCCAGTCATACACGAGCCCTTGAGTGTTCTGATTCCCGTGATTATAGCGTGTCAAGACACTGCAGTGATCCAGATTCGGGACTTGCAGTTGTTTACTACTTTGAAGTTTGAAAAAAAAAATGTGAGTTATTGAGACATTCTAGAGTACTTACTAGTTAATCAAGATGCAACAAAGAGTACGGGAAGAAGAGACTAGAGATCGAAGAGTATTTACTAGTTAATCAGACACTACGGGTCGAGGTCAACTCGGGGTGACTTGGGGAAAGCCAAATACGCTTTGAGAATATATAGGAGGCATCATAATCTCTGAGTTGTTGCCCACTTAAGTTTTGAGCTTAATTGAACCTAACCCGTATCATAGAAACAATGAAAACCATTCTAAGTCATTTACCTGCTTACAACCTGTTTCTTTACGTCATAATACAGCTAAACACGGATCTGTGTGACAGTCACGTAATAAGTATGATTCCTGTTCGGATCTTTTCTAAAACATGGTAGTCCCTGTCGAGACTGAAATTTGATCCCGTGTACTTTAATTTTTCAAATTTTCGTTACTTTTGTAGTTGTTTGATTTTATACCTGGTTACTTGGTCTTGATCGTATCATTTATCTCTTTAAAGGATGTTTTAAAACTTAATTACAAATTGTTCAAAGTATGGGGTTGTTTTGAAAAATTTTAATATCAGCGAAGTTGTGTATAACTTCGCCTGCAATAGGCGAAGTTATCCATAACTTCGCCGGTACATCTGTGATTCTATATAAAGAAGTTTTTAGGTGAAACCTGTTCATTATTTCAAAAACCTCAGCGAACTTATTCTTTCCTGTCAACCGGCGAACTTATCGTATTATCGTTCGATTCAATCTGTGTTCATTGTTTCTCGATTTCATTGTCGATTAAAGGTCTGTAGGGTTTATAGTTTCATATAATCATTGTTTTTGAGGTTAATCATCGGTCGTTTCGACTCGATTATCGACCTCGTCTTTCGAACCTTAACACCCGATTTTCAAACTTACTTTCACGTGATAGTAAACATATTAATCGTCCAAATCGACTCAAAATCTTGTGTTAACTGGCTGAAATCTTCAAAATTGTCCAAATCGATTCGATTGAACAGCCTTAACTGTCGCCGTTTCATATTCAGCGAAGTTACAGTTTAGGCGAAGTTATCCGTAACTTCGCCTGAGGTTTAACTTCGTCTGATAATAGTTTTTGAAACAGTTTATGAGGCGATGTTGTGGTTAGGCGAAGTTCTCATTAACTTCGCCTGGACCTTTTTACTTAACAGTTAACAGACGAAGTTCAAGTTGAAGCGAAGTTGTTTCCCAACATCGTCCCACCTTTAACTTCGCCTGTACAGAATAGATCACAACTTCGCTCATGGTAACAGGCGAACTTGTGATTTGCTTTGACGTTTATATAACTTAGCCTGTTTGTTGCAGATATGGCTGCTGTAGATGGAGCAGGTGGTGCAGGCGGTGATGACGGAGGTGATAACCAAAGACAGTTCTTCCTGGGTCACAACATGTATATAACATTAGACCCGGAGGCGAGCGGAGTTGATGATTTCCGCGAAATCATCACGTTTCTGTTACGCTCGCGTATATTCCACGCGATCACTACAACACTGCCGATATCCTTGCCCAACATTGAGGATTTTTGGCAGACCGTGGAATATGACTGTAGTGTCGAGCCCCCAGTGATGCGCGCAACAGTCAACAATCAGATTGTTCAGTTCTCTTCTGAACAAATCCGGGCGGCTTTACGGTTTGGAAATGAGACAAGGGATGACCCGACAGAGTTTGTGGCTCCTTTCCGTGATGGAGCGTTTTTGAGGATGGGATACTCTGGTCCCTTGGGGGATACACAGAGAAGGAAAGGGTTTTTGCTTGACCAGTGGCGCTTTCTCATGCATGTCATGATTGTATGCATGTCAGGGAGAAAGGCTGGCACTGATGGCATGGGCGCGACCATGCAGTCGGCAATGACTGCTCTGACTTACAACAAGCGATACAGCTTTAGTCAGATGGTCTTCTATGAGATTGATCGTCAGAGAAGGGCGATGGCGCGTGAGAGATTCATCATGTATCCAAGATTCCTACAAATGATCTTGAATCATATTGCTCCAACGCTACCTCAGCGCCGTCCGATCAGATACGTTGAAAGTGTGAATAAACGGATCTTCGCCCAATGTAGATCTTCGAGTGCGAGGAGCAAACCTGAGCTCTGTCCTCGCCATACTCCACTGTTTGGGTACTTAATCAACCCAGGGTATGTGCCTGCTCGTGGGGACGAGTTTCGGGACCCGGCACCACAACAGGCAGGAGCACCTCAAGTTATACATGCTGCACCTGTTTTGTCACCGGAGGAGAACGTGGACCTTGATGCTGAGTTTGGAGGTCAAGGCTACTTTGATATGGAACGGGTGGACCCTGGAGAGTATGTGCAAGTCTCGGTTGAGAGGGTGTCGACTGTGAATGTTACTAGGACAGCTGCTACGGTGGCTGGTTCTGATTCTGATGATGAAGTGGCTGAGGCAAGAAGGATTATGGTAACTCGAGAAAGACTACATGGGAAGAGAAAGAGAACTGATGATGACAGCGAGTCAGACTGTGAGGAAGAGGTACAATAGTTAATACGCAGATCAAGAAGGGAACGGATAGGTGCAGGTTCTGGAGCTGGTGAGAGCTCGAGGGTGGTACGTTTCACCCCACCCGCACTATCCAGTATGACAATGGTTCCCTCAACATTACAGGTTACAAGGCCAAGCGCTACGGATGTTCCCGTGGTGGCTACCTCATCTACATTTAGCCTCCCACCCACTACTTTCCAACTATCGGCTCCTGAGATTGTCTCGTTGCCGCCTCCAACTCTTACTCCAACGGAGGTCGTGGCACGCTTTATTGAGTCGACTGTTGTGGCCACTGCAGGGTTATCGGTGACAATACCACCTGCGGTTACGTCTATTTCTACTTCTGAGGTCCCGGTGACATCGGAAATCCCTCCTCAGTACACTCAAGATATATCACATATGAGGTTCGATTTCGATGCAACCTTATCAGACTCTGAACGAATAGCAACACTTGAACGGGTCGTGGCAGAACAATCAAGGATAAATCTTATCCAGACCCAGGCTATTCAACGCCTAGTTGCAGATAATCAGATGCAGTCGTCCCTGCTGGTAGAACATGGAAAAATCATAGATGCTCTGAAGGAGTTCTTGGTATCTCAGGGGGAGACGAGCTGTAAAGGCGATAAGTTGAGGACCAAGAGACGAAATGATAGAGACGATGATCCCAATGCGTCGAAAGATGCAGGTGGTGAGTTGCCAAGAACTGATCAAGCTCTTGGAACTTTCACAACTCAGGGGGAGTCGACAACTGCAGCTGGTGATGATGATGTGGTGGTAGTGGAAGTAGAGGAGATGGATGATGAGTTGGTTGGTGATGATGATGTACTACCGAGTGATGAGATAGAGAAGATTGGTGAAGAGATAGTTATTGATAATGAGATTGAAGAGGGAGAGATAGTAGAGGAGAATGTGGAGCATGAGATACCAGAAGTAGATAAGGCAGATATGAGTCAACAGATTGGAAGTGATGAGACGGAATGGGAAGAGCAGCCTAGATGGAAAGAAGGCTACGCTCAGTGGTTCGTCAAAACGAAGAAACCGGCGGTCCCTACTATGTTTAAGAAGACTTACAACATTAGAGGCTATGCTGAATCGAGAAAAGGGATTATTTGCTGGATATACGATGAGCAGTTGAGGCTCTTTGTTATTAAGAGGTATGATGGTGTTCAGTACTTCAAAAGACTTTTAAGATCATTGAATACACTGCCAGAATGTGAAGTGAAAGACTTAGCCAGATTGGGATTGATAAACCGAAGTGATGATAATATGGCTAGAGTTATTGGGAAGATTGTTTGGAAGGAAAGTATAAAAGAGAAGAAGTTTGAGCTGTTGAAACCACAAAAGGGAAAACTTATCGAAGACAAAGATCGTGGATTGAGAGCAGATGGTAAACCTTGGATGATTATGAAGTATAAGCCGATCCGGTGCCTTAAAGAAGTGCCGATGAAACAGATGCCTAAGGATGTGCTCAAAGATCTAAAGTGGTGGTATGTTGATTGTGAAACAGCTGAAGCAGTGATGGAAGACGAAGATGAACAAGAGCTGCTAAGAGTTTATGATCCGATGCATCTAGTGAACTTGTCGCAAGCTGATCTGCAGGTGCTGAATGAGAAGAAAATCTTTTATATTCCTGCTTGGAAAGACGAAGCGAAGAAATATCAAAGAATTGTATCAGTTTGTGTGCGCGAAGGAGTTCATGCTTGAAGATGAAGATGCAAGGTCGTTGAAGATTACAAGACACGTGTTTGAAGATAAAGAGTTGAAGCTACTGCCTAGGGGGAGTCTGTTGGTGCAAGATGTCAGTAGTTCAGTGTCAAGTGTCTGTAATCGTGTTAGTTAGATTTATGTTTTGTATGTAAGCGAAGTTGCTAACAAGTTCGCTGATATGGGCGAACTTGTTAGACAAGCGAAGTTAGAGACAACTTCGCCTGAACATGCTAGGCGAAGTTGTCGTGTCTATATAAGCTGTTTAGGTTACGGATTAAAAAAAGATATTCCAACGAATTCAGTTTATTATTCAGAGAACGAGTTAGAGAGAGTCTGTATTTGGTGATCTTTGTATCACGTGTTTACGGTTGCAATATAACGTGTTTGTGTTTATTGTAACGTGTTTAATCGTATCGTCTTCTACGCTCGTAACGTCTTACGTAGGGATTCCGCACCTACGTAGAACGCGATATCTCGTGTAGATCCGGCTGGGAACCTACAGTAAACAAGTGCGTACCTCTTCCAGTTACTACATATCCGTCCCACGAATCATCCTCAAGGAGAGGGGAGCAAAAAGGTGGGATTTCCTAAGGAATTTCCCGAAAAAAAAAATCGTCCTAGAGTTTTAAAAAAATAATATTGGAGGGTGAAGAATAGCCTCGGATTAAGTGCGTGCTTTTTGTGTACATTGTATATGATGAACAATATAAATGTGCTAAGCTATGTACAAAATTTAAAAAAGTAGGGTGCACGTATAGGAACACGTATAGGGACCCTAAGAATGCTACTAGGTCGTTACGTCTAACCACCTATCTTATAGCCTTCGGCTCTGATACCAATCTGTCACACCCCACCTACGGCGGAACATGCCGGGGCGCGACTTTGATTGTATCATAGCTCATAAGACACTAAGTGAAATACACGTGTCAATATCTAAATTATTCATTCATATATCAAGTTCAAAAGCACAAACATCGTTTCAAATAAAATACCGTTACAATTAAATATTCAAAACATAAATAACTTAAAATAAAAGTTCTCTTCAATCATCAAGAAACCTAAAGTCTCATCTAACTTCCAATACTTGATTCATCCCATAAAGCTACCTGCGTCATGCGTGAAAATATATATTTTGTCAACATAAAGTTGAGCAAGTAAACCACAGTTTTGAGTATGTATAATATTAAAATAACAATTCCATGCAATAATCGTAAATTACTACAACTGGCAACAATAAATAAAAGTTGTCTTTTCAACCGAATCGCATTGATAACGGTTTAATTCGACGGCGTATGATCATACTAATGAGGATGAGGATGAGGTACCAACCAACATAAAAAGAAACACATAGTCATATTTGCACATAACAACTAATCGAGCAATTACAATTATGCATATAACGGAATTTTAGTGAAAACAATAAATTGATTTTGAACGCATAACGCCCCCAAAATTGTAAAGCGGTAAAAAAGGGGATGTTAATTTACTTACCTTTAATGAGGGATAAGCGAGGACGAGATAATAAAAGAAAATGCTAGGATGGAAATCGATCAAGCTTCCTGAGATTTGCCGACAATTAATCCTAATTATTAACGATAAAGAGAGTTAAATATAGTCATAACGAAATATTAATGATCTATGACAGGTTTTGAGAATCGATATGGTTGTGTGTAACATTAAAAATATTTATTGTTGCATCTTCGTTAATTATAAGGGTTATTATTATATTTATGTTTGCTTCTGTTATAAAAAAAATGGATATTTTATAAAGTGATATAAAAGTTGGAAATCTAAGACGAAAATGAATCTTTAAAACGAAAACGAGTTATCATATTCATTCATACATATATACAAGATTTTATGGAGAAAACGACAAGTCTAAAGGTTAGGTTTATCAAATTTACGTTTATTAAATGTTATAACCATATATTAATATAAAAGAAACTTATTAAATTGTTACAAAAAAAATAAATAACAAAACCTGGTTTTAGGATGACGGGAAAATGGCTCAATTTGTCGGTTTTTATAATATTTATGTTTATTTGAGTAAAAGATAAATAATGTTTAAAAAATTAAATAAAACAAAAAGAAAGAAAAAATGCCAAAAAAAAACCCGGCTGGGTCGGGTTCGAACCCGCGACCCAGCCCTTGTTAATCAAAGACTCGACCAACTGAGCCAACATGGCCAGTTGTTAAAAGTTGCAGGTCTAAAAAATATAAACGGGGTTTTAAAAAAAGACATGAACCCTAGATTATCCAATTGGATAATTTGGTCCATGTTTAATCAAACGAGTTTAGGGTTAATGATCTATGGTGAAGCGCGATTCTAGTCGTACCTTTTAATTGTATTAGAACTATGGTTAAGATGGTAAAATCGATCAAGTTAGTTGCGGTCAAATGAGGGGTAATTTGAGTGACGGGATGATAGTGTAAATCAAATTGGGTTTAGGGGAAAAGTTGGGGACGAGGGGAAGAGGGTTTCTGCGAGTTTAATTGATTCGTAACGAGGGGTTTATATAGATCACGAGTTAGGGTTTGTGCGTGGCTTAATTAGGTTAATTCATCAAATTACGGATAATTAAGACGCTCCTACTATAATTAAGTGTCGGTTATGCGTTTATTCGACGGAATATGCCACTTGCCCAAGTTAATTGATCATAAACGAGCGGGATTGAAGATTTTGAAGGATTTGGGGCCGTCGGGTCGGGTTTGGGTCAACTGGTCGGACCAGGGTGGGTGGTTTGGGTTATTTATATATTATTATATACTATAATATCATGATTTACATAACTGGCCCCTGAAGTTTATAGATGGATGCGAGAAGGGGTTAAAGTTTGAGTTTGGGTGGGATTTGTCAAGCTCTTATAAGTTTAAGTGTTAAAACTACAAAAAAAAAATACTCAATAAATACGTCGGTGTTATTAAATGAGTGACCCGAACCCTTAAACGGGTCGGGTATAATTACAAGAATATAAAAAATGAAAACCCGAAATGTTATAGGGGGGCTCATATTTTCGGCTGAAAAAGGCTAAACTTACACTACGTATAAAAAGTTTCGGCCAAAAACGGATAAATTCACACTACTACGTAAAAATATAGGGGGGCGGGGCCACCCCGGGCCCCAACTATACTTCGCCCATGACTGATTTAATTTTACCCAAAAGCCACTGCTCAAATTAAATGATGATTCAGAAACAGACTTGTTTAAATCGAAAACTGGTAGAGCGATTGTTTGTTATATGGTTGGACAAACGTACCTCTCCTTCTAAATTTTCACCGTACCCATTTAAATAAGAAGTAAAACAAGTAAAAACATGGAGATAGTGTTTGGAATGGAGTAATGACAAGAGAATTGAATGCCTTATTGTGAAAGAATAAAAAAAATGATATATTGTTGCTAAATAGAATGAAATCAATAATTACACGAGCTTTTCTAACCACTCCGGAGGTGTGGTTAGAAAACCGCCACTTATAGGTCTATTCGCGGCTTATAGGTGTTTTCTGAAAATGCGTTTTTTTTGTCTTTTGTCTAACCGTGGCTTATAACTCTATATGTGACATATGTGTTTTTTAAAAAGACGTGTTTTTTTTTGTCTTTTTATGTTTAATGTATATTTTAGTTTTAATTTAATTTTATTTATGTTGATTATAGTTTTTTATTTTGTTGTTTTATTAAAAAAAATTTGTTGATTTTCTTTATCAAGAATTATAAAAAATATAACGAAGCAATGTAAATAAACGATATATATATATACACACACAACCATTACAACAAATTTGTACAAATAATAACAAAATGTAGAAATCTATCTAAATGGCAGCGTCACTAGCGTGCTAACAGGCGATGCTTAAATCTTAGGATTATTTGGCGATAAAAAACACAAAAAACCACCATCGCTTTCTGACCATGAAGCGAGCACATCCAGCATTAGGCGTGGTCGCGAGGACAACAACGACATTGTACAGTTTAAAACACAAAAACCACCACAATTACAACGAGTTTGTACAAATAATAACAAAATGTAGAAATATATATAAATGACAACGTCACAGCGTGTTAACAGACGATGATTATATTTTAGGATTTACGTGACAATAAAAAACACAAAAAACCACCACCACGTTCTGACCATGAAGCGAGCACACTGGGCGTCAGGCGTTGCCGCGAGAACCACGATAGACCGGGAATCATATTTAGGTTTGATAGTGACGATAGTCGACAGCAACGATGACATTCGTGACACTGCCATTAAGATAGATTTTTGTTATTATTTGTACAAACTCGTTGTAATGGTTGTGTGTATGTATATATATCGTTTATTTACATTGTTTCGTTATAATTTTTAGGTAAATTGGTTTTAAATAACCAAACTATGCCCTATTGGTAAATATCAGGCCTAACTTTACACTTGCATGCTGGCAGTCTCAACTATTTGTGTATTTGTTTTTAACGGGCCGCGGCTAACGGATGTTAAATCCGTTAGTCTTTGTCTGGCGTGGCCATCCCAACTGTCAAAAATCATCTTACGTGGAACGATACGTGACGACTGACTGTGTATATTAAGGTTTATGTATAAAATTAATATAAGTATTCTTTTCTCTCTCTCTCTCTCTCTCTCCATCCCAAATCCAATTCCTCAAATCCACCTTCAATTTCATAAAATTAACAATCACCCACCAATTCCATCATCTCGATTCCAAAAACCCCAAAACCCCAATTTTAACCCACCAAATTCATCCAATTTCACTCCAATTTCAATAAATTCATCTTCAAATTCATCAAAATTAACACTCACCTAGAACCAATTCAAACCCCCTGATTCCAAAAACCCCAAAACCCCCAATTTTCACCCACCAAATCGATCCAAATTATCCAATTTCAATGTATTAACAACCCAAAGAAACTGGAGTCAATACGAAGACAAGCTGTTCGATGAGGCGTTGGTGATGTACCCGGACGACGTCATCGGGCGGTGGCAGAAGATCCCCGTAGCAGTTCCCGGAAAGACGCCGGAGCAAGTCAGAGCTCATTACGTAGTCTTGGTGCATGATTTGGTCCAGATTGATTCGGGTATGGTTGAGTTACCGAGTTATGTCGATGATGACGGTGATGGTGATGAGTCGATGGTGAGGGTGGGTGGTGTTGGTGGTGGCCGATTATGATGGAGAGAGAGAGAGAGAGAGAGAGAATAATACTTACATTAATTTTATACATAAACCTTAATATACACAGTCAGTCGCCACGTATCGTTCCATGTAAGATGATTTTTGACAGCTGGGATGGCCACGTCAAACAAAGACTAACGAAGTTAAAAACCGTTAGTCGCGGTCCGTTAAAAACAAATACACAAATAGTTGAGATTGCCAGCAGGCAAGTGTAAAGCTGAGACTGATATTTACCAATAAGACATAGTTTGGATTATTTAAAACCAATAGGGAATATTTACCAATAGGGTAATTGTTGATAAAGAAAATCAACAAAAAAATCTTTTTATAATAAAACAACAAAATAAAAAACAATAACTAAAAGAATTTAAATTAAATTAAAAGTAAAATAAAATTAAACACAAAAAGACAAAAAAACGTATATTTACTTCCTTAACAAGACCACCTAACAAAAACAACCACCACCACCATCACCATCACCATCACCATCCCACTCTCCACCACATGACTGCCATCACCTACAGCCACTACCTCCTCCCCACCACCACCATTGTCGTCACTATCGCCACTACCACCTTACCACTACCACCCCTATCGTCGTGATCGCCACCTGACCACCACCGCTATCACTGCCCTAACATCGGCATCACCACCTGACCACCAATGCAACCACCGCCACCACCACAGCTTGACCACTTCCACCACCACCACCACCACCTTCGCCACCACAACCACCGCCCGTGTCGCCTGACTGCTATCACACTGTCGTCATCGCTACCACCGTTGTCGTCACGGAAGCTACCACCATTAATGTCGCCGGAGCTCCCACAACCGTCTTCGTCATTGCAGTTTTTATTGGTAGAAAAAATATAAATTTTGAGACTGGAGAATTTTTATCATTTCTATTTCCTTCCTACATTTTTTTATCCCAACCAACATAAAGTAATAATTTATTCCTGTGACATTCGTCAAATTTGAGTCTCGAGTTATATTCGTTTTGTAAACTTTTATTATGTAAAACCGACTCGACAATTTTTTAGAACCTTATTTAATTATTATATACCTCGACCATAAAACGATGTTCGTCATATTATAGTGTCGTTAAGAAAACATAGAGGGTTTAAAATGATTTTCGTAAACTAGTTATAAGCTTTAGAAACCTTTTAATTTGTTTTAAACATTGATTGAAACTTGAGGGGCCTTTTTGTGAAAAATATGCATACATATATAAACCAAACTAAACCTAACCCTACCATATTATTCAAAAAAACTACCAGCAACCACCCCACCTTCGTAGCCGTTTTTCGGCGGCTGGAATCAATTCTGTCTACGCCAACCTTAGACGCACCATCACCGATCTCCGACGCACCATCACAAACCCTAACTCTAACTCATCTAACCCAGCCGCCACAACCTATCCCTGCTCCGGCAGCCCCTCTCTCCCTCCGCTCGTTTTCCGGCGAGCAAACCACCACAGAACCCCCACCATCCTCCCTTCCCCTCTGTTTCGCTTTTTTTCCGGCAGCCGGTACCCCCTTCTCGTCGGTTTCCGTTTTTCCAGCGACCGGAATTCCGGCCTCCGTGGTCTCTCTCCGCCTCCGTTCTCTTTCTCCCTGTCTCTCTCCTTATCTCTCTCTATCTCACCGTCTCTTTCTACTCTCACACTCTCTCAGCTCTCTCTCTCTCTCTCTCTCTCTCTCCGACCGCGGTCACAAATCTCCGACGGTTTCGGCTTGGGTTTTTCTCGGTGTAGAACCACGACCTCACGATCACCTAATAGGTAAATTAATTTGAGTTTTGGTGTTGTTAGTTTTCTTATATCGAGTTTCAAGATTTAAATTGTTAGTAATCAACTTTATTTATCGGTTATATTTTTTGAGACAAGATGGACGAGTATGGATTTGGTTTGATTTGGGAAAAGATAAACAGTCGGGAAAAGAGTATATTATTTTTCTTATGAGTTTAATTAACAATTGTTATTTTGGTTCGGTTGGTTTGTACATAAATTGTTAAACTAGGAGTCTCGGTTTCGGGTCTCATCCTAGATCGGTTTTGGTATTGTTTCTTTTTATACTTAATAAATTTATTATTACTACTAGTATTAACATAAATACATAAAGATTATTATTATTAATATTAACAAGATAATATTTATTATTATTATTATTAATGTCACTATTATTATTGTTATTATTATTATTTAACAAAACAATTATTATTATCATTACTTTCATAATAATAGATTATTATTATTACGATTATTATTATCATTAATAGTATGATTATTAAGTGATACTATAAATTCTATTATACAAATATTATCTACTTGTTTTACTAAACCGAAACCCATGTCGGGCCTAGTTACCATTTAACGTTATCATCACTCGAGTTATTATTAATATAGCACATATAATTATTATAATAATAATTATTATTATTAAAACTTATAAATCTATTAATAACGTTTTCAACAATAAAGTAATAATTATTACATTTATTATTACTACTATTATTATTAGTTTTAGCAACATTTCTCAATTGGTAGTATTACTATGTATTATTATCATCTTTATCTCATATATATATATATACACACACACACACATACATATGAAACATATATTTCTTTTAAATCATTATTATTGCTATCATTATCATAAATAATATTATTATAAGCTTCATTATAAATTCATTTTTTATAAAACCGAACTCTTGATTTAAACTCGTTTTGTTTTTATTTAATATTGGTTTATAGTTATTTAAAATCCCAATAAAATAATATTATATTATTTTAAATTAATCAATTAAGTGTGAGTCCCTAATCATTTACAAATTAACCGGTAATCCGATCTACAACCGAACCTCATCGTTCATTATTTTCAATATAGTTTTATTATGGTTTCAAGTTCATTAATATATATTATATTATTTATTTAGCTAAGGTGTTTATCGTTTCAAGTCGGATACGTCGTTTACCGTTCAGCTTCATTTACTTATCTATTTATTTCTCCGTTCATCAATCGAGGTGAGTACTTTCATACCCTTTTTTCCATCTTTCGTTTTGGGGTGACATTTCATACCTATCAAATTAAATGCTTTATTTACTTGAATCTTAAACCCACAAACGTGATTGTATACTTTACCTAAATAATTGCTTGGTTTGGTGTTCTATGCTTACATGCTTATTTGCCTATGTGTTTATCGCTTTTGGATGGTGGAACTATAAATCCTAGACCATTTGGCAAGCCCTCATAGCAAGGTGTCGTTAACGTAATGCAATTAACGATAACTATTAAATCCTAGACTACTTGGCAACCCCTTGTAGCTAGGTGGTGCTAATGTGTTTAGCAACTGTCTATAAAATCCTAAACTATTTGGCAACCCCTTATAGTTGGGTGCCGCTAACTTGTTAGCGATAACTATTTTATCCAAATTTATAGCTTTTATTTATTGTTTTGTATACAAGTTTTGTGGCTCTTTATTACTATATACTTATATGCTCAAACTTATGAATTGCTCACCAACCTTTGTGTTGACAAACTTTATTTTATGAAATGTTACATGTTTGACTTTTGTTGACTCGAGGACTTGATGAAAACGTTACCAAGACTATTGGGGTATTAGTAAAACGAATAATATAATTTTTACTTGTATTCAGTTTGTTCGTGTGAACGAGATGTGTTGATTACTGATTTGTTGAAATAAAATGAGTTGAATAAATATTGTCACTTTAAATAGTGTCTTGTGTATTTGTCCAATCACGTTGCACCCCGGCATGTTCCGCCTTTGGTCGGGGTGTGACAATTCCATTACCATAGGTTACCCAAACAAGACAAATGAATAGTAATGATTTTTTTTATTCCTTCATCCATTCCATTCTATTTCATCCAACCAAACATGCCCTCAGGGCCTATTTCGTATAAGGTATAGGGGAAATGAAATGGAATGCACAAGGGAATAAAATACATTATTTTCATTCATTTATCTTGTTTAATTAACCAATTAAAATGGAATAAGTTATTACATTATGTAGTTTGGCAGCAACAACAACAACAAAAAAGAAAGAAAAAAAGAGATGGGATGCAAGAATGAAACACAAACGGTAAAAATTCCTTAACCTTGAATAAAGAAAATTTACAAAAAAAATGATAATGGAAACGATAGTGGGGGCACTGGCTTCGTTTAAGGTGGACGACGGTAGCGGTGTTCAAGCGATGTGGGTGGTGATGGTGACGGCGTCGGTGAAGATGGTGGCGGCGACAACGGTGGTGGTGGCATTGACGATAGGGGTGTGGCGATAGTCAGGCAGTGGTGGTGGTGGTGGTGACGACGATGGTCAGGCGGTTGTGGTAGTGACACTGGTGACGGTTGTGACATCCGTCAAATTTCATTTTGGTATTTGTATTTG